>NC_091110.1:15467500-15778653 GCF_024713975.1 Paralichthys olivaceus | reverse complement strand
AATGTTATGCTAATGTAGTATTAAAATCTTGTTTTCTGTGTCGGCTGATTTGCAAAAAGACCAGAACAAAATAAAAACACCTCCTGATTGAATTTGATTCACATCAGTCACATCTAATTATTTGTTTCCCATTTTGAAAAGAATAAAACACTGTACATAATCCTTTTTGTCACAAAACATCTGGGAAGCAACACATCTGTGCAGTGGCTTTGCAGCGAGAAGGTTCCAGGTTCATATCCCCGTTTGGCCGGGGTCTTTCTATGTGGAGTTTGTATGTTCTCCTCATGTTGGGTGGGTTTTCTCCAGGTACTTCCTCCAACAGTCCAAAGACACGCAGATTGAGGTTAAGTTAATAAAGTCTGATCTTAAAAAAACACGTTTAATATATAAATAAATCCATTGCTACCGCTTCTCCTTTGAGCTTCTCCAAATCAAACCTTCACGTCCAGGACAGGAAACGTAAATGGTGATGAAACATGTAACAGTGGTGATATTGTATTTTCTGTGTAAATACTCAGTTATATAACATTATATCACACGCTTGTCCTATAAAAATCATAATAAAACAAAATCGAATTAGACGTCACACCGAGTCTTACTGAAAAATTAAATCGTGAAACCCGTGAAATTTCCCTTCAATAGTCGGACGTGCCTCTGGTGTCCTGCTGCGAACCACCTGAGTACAAGGGACTGGAATTTGCCACAGTCTGGGATTTAACTGCGGTCTTATTCCTGGGATTGTCTGACGTATCCACAAGGGAGCCATATTTTCCCGTACCTTTCAAAATCGATTCATCGCGCTATTGTGTGGTAAAAATGAGCCAGTAATTAAGGCCAATGTAGCTGGGTCAGGGGCTATCTTCCTCAGCAGATTTCATTCTTACAATGCTTTTGATTCACTTTTCTTCTTTCACGTATTATATGATTGAAATCTTTTTGCTCTAGAACCTTACTATTTCAATCTACCTTCCATTGCCAGAAATAGGAATAACAAAGACGCACAGCTTAGCACTTCACCGCCGAGGTTAAACATTTAATTTGCCATGGAAATACAGATGTATGCAAGCTGTCTTCTCTTTGGAACTGCACGCAAAGAAGCATTGGCCTTATCTAGGTGGCTGTGGAGGATGCAGTGGTACAATGCCAGTTTAGACGAGGAATTATACACGGTGCTGGTGTCGCTGCCTGATGCCCACAGACGCAGATGGTTTTGTGGCTGTGCGCTGCCTGCCAGGAGCGAGCTGGCACAGCTGGTAGACACTGCAGAAGGTCTTTAATAACAGCTTGTGTACGGGCTCACTGGATGCTCACAGCGCATCACTGAAAAATTAAGCCTGTTGTGCTCAATAGGTCATTCATTACTTTGCTATTTGCATCTCTTAGCATTCGGCTGCTCTGCAGTGAGATGAAGAAAGTGTCACATGTGTCAGATAAAGAAATCTGTTTCCTTAAAGGTGCGAACGAGCAGCGAGATTCCTGTTCACCCAACTCAACTTAAAATATCACGTTTTCAGTCTTCTCTGTGGAAAACAATGAAAATAGCTTTAGATGACTGGTTCAGTGATAACAGCAAGGATGCCTGAAGGTCAACACGGTAGTCATTTTCTTGTTTCAAATGTTGTCCATTTGCCATATGCCATTACACATTACATCACCCATATTTTATGTTAAATGTGGCTACTTTGGATGCAAAATAAATTTTTACTTAAAAAGCCGACGCAATCTCGTCTCATCAGGCCTCGTCATTTAGCAGCCAGGGGAGCGGTGGCACAGCTGGCGGTGTTGCAGTGGTGCTGGGAGAACAGCTTGCAGACAGACATATAGGACAGCGATGAGCAGAGACATAAAAAGGCCTTATGGCTTTATGTTTCTTTCATGTGCTCGGAGACTCGTGGCCAAAAAATGTCCAAAGCAGTCATTTCAGTTGGGGCCTCACATTGACACAAAAGACCTGGTGAAGTTATTTGAGGCACAAAGCTGCTTGATTGTTATTAGATTAAACACGAATAATGTTTGAAACAATGAACAAATTAAATAATGAACAATACATTTAAGCTGATTGACCTAAATCTGCTTTGTTGAAAAGGAGCTCAGAGGTTTTCTTTACCTTGTACTATGAGCAGTGATGCAGTCAGATACAGATACAGTGAAGAATATTATTATTTTTACTATTAAGATTACAAGACAGATGACAAAACACATTCTGAGCCTGTCAGCACTCCATTATAGATCTTTACTTGTGTACAAACGGGGAATTGAATTCTGCACAAACTCCTTTCATTGACACAGAAAGAGAGAAAAATGAGGATTAAACGCCTCATCAACAAATCACAACAGCTTGGACCAGCTGATGTCGTGTTTTGTGACAAATGTGATCATAAAACTGGTCAATTATGCAGAAACTAATCTTCTGTGTTGTCCCGGCTGCACAAAGAGCTGATGGATATCACAAACCATGAAAACCAATGTTGTGACACTCGGTCACTATACATCTCAATACAAATCTGCTGGTTACAAAATAAAATCAAAATCTTGTTATTGTGTGCCTTAAAAAAAAAAAAAGATATTCTCACATGGAATTGGATGGAAAAAAATAATTTGGAATGATTTTGGTCAATTTTGATCATGAATTCATTAAAATTACACTTCAGTTTAAATATATTTATTCATCCATCATTATCTCTATCCTTCAAGGGTTCAGAGGTTCCCACGCACACTCAGAGAGAACCAGGATTCAAACCAGCAGCCTTCATGCGGTGAGGCTCGATGACTTTGATTGTCTGAATATAGTAATCACCCCCATCACTTTAATGCTGCTGTTAGAAATAATACATACCAGGACACATCCTATATTTTCCATCCATCCATCCATCCATCAATAATCTATACCACCTCACATGTGTGGGTTGCAGGAGAAGCTGGAGCCAGTCCCATCTGGACACATCCCACATTTTATTATCTTTATTATTACACTAAATGTGAGTGGAGGCTTAAAATGATTTCCGCCACTTTTATTCTCATGCATTGTCAGTCAACCCCCCCTCCCCCCTGCGCTCCCTCTCCCTCTCCCACAAACAGTGCATGAGGAGAGGCAAATTAAAGCTTCAAAGCTGTAAATGCAGGGAGAGATTGAAAAGGAGAGAGAAACCCCCCTTCAGCGGTGTAATGACCCCCTGGTGGCTGTCACAGCTCGTTAGTTGCACCACCATGACAGCTTTGTTATGTGTTCCATGTGTTTATGTGCAGGAATTTTTTTCCATATTAAATAGACACGTTTCATATGTATTTTAGTGACTATTTCACAGTATAATGAGTTTGTGCATGTTTTTGACTCGTACCTGCGTATGCACGTAAACTCTACTGCTTATTCCCCCGTGAGTGTAGATACATTTACAGCAGGATAATGGCAGGTATCATGGGTCTGTGTGTGTTGAGAGCCACATGCTGTTTATCCTGGTGACGCAGCTCCCTCCAGTTGGGGGTACTGGGACTTTTTTCACTGAAGGGCCCCGTCCCTGACAATACACATTCTCATCCCCTATAATCCCTCCATTTCTAAAGGGAGGAGAGGGAAAAGGAGAGAGAAAGAGAGAAAGAGAGAGAGGGAGGGAAACGGAAGAGAGAAGAAGATGGGAGAGAGGTCAGGAGGGTAGGCATGCTGGAAGTGAGATGATGAGGGGAAGTAAGGAGTGAGATTTAACAAAAGTGAGGGAATGAGATAAAGAGGGAAGAAAGGGGATAAGCAAGTAAAAGGAGGCCGAGAGAAAAAGGAAAGATGGATGTAAGGTGGGGATGTAAAGACCATTCTGATGGAGGGAGGAAGAAAAAAAAGATCTCCCTTGGTTTCATGACAGCTATGGGGTTTTGTTAGCATGCACTCATCACCTCTGCACACACACACACATACAGGATACACACTGCCACACAGGGAATACTGCTGCACAGGAAGTGTGATGTCAGTTGACCCCAATATAAACAACGAGTCACACACACAAATACACATCTACAAATACACACACACACAAACACCCTGAGGGCACTTGGCAGAGCCCGTGCTTCAAATTGCAAACAGCCTGATACAGGAAACAACTAAGTACGATTAGTGTGCTCCGACACACGCGCATTAACACGCCCGGTGACACATGCACAGTGCCACTGCAGCGCACATGCTTCTGAAGGCACACAGACGACTGAGTCATCACTGGAAATGTGACATGAAGTTTTCTCTGAGGGGGTGTCAGCGCACCTCTAACACAGGGAAAGTAGAAGAAGAAGAAGTGGGAACGCAGAGAGAAAGATAAACCGAGCAGATAATGCAGCGGGGAGAAACTCGTGTCACGATGAAGCCCGGAGCATCGCTGAATAACACGAGGCGTAGAGTGAGAGTGATTATTCAAGGTAACTGAAGTATGTTGGTTTTTAGTAAAAGCACAGACATCTTGACATAAGGATCTTTGTATTCTGCCAACATCACTAATGACAAAGAAGAGGGTCAAATAAATTAACTTACAAATATACATAATATATACATAACAAAATAATGATGCATTAATGTGCTGCTGCGCAAAGAGCTGTTCACCTGTTTAGTCAAAGTTCGGTAAACCTCGAACTTTGAGTTTATTAACACTGAACAAAATGTCATTGGACCCATAACAATATAAATGTCAAGTGTGACGGTTCTTCAGATGTATGAGTCACATGCAGACAGAGATTTCTGAACTTATTTAGTAGATTCTGGAGAATCATCGAGCATTATTTAAAAAAACAGGAGTTGAGATCCATTTTCTCAGAATTCTTTCTAATGATGGAATCTTATTGAGCTGGTATTGATGGCGTTGATCCTCTAACGACCACTTTTTCCCTAAAAAAGGATGTTTTTAATGTGAATTATGTTTTGTATGAAATGTAATTGCTGGATCAGATCCAGAGGCCCCTCCTGGCAGTGGAGTCGCTCGGAGGAGGACGGCAGGCGTACAAAGCACATGAGTGTCAGACTAGGAGCTGGGTTACACATCCACAGTGGTTCGCCTTAGGGAACAAAAGTGCTTCGGTAAAGATTCGGGGATGATTGTGGGTTTTGGTTAAATATAAATAAACATGTTGTGCCTGAAGTCACTGTGAACTTTTTTGAATTTTTGTTTTGAACCAGACCGCAGTCTTTCCCCCGACTTTAACCAAACCCTGAGAGTCTGAACAAAATGCATTGTTCTGCAAGATCAGATATTTTTGTGGACAACAAATGTCTGGGAACATTTAGTATCAGCATATTTACAATCGGCCAAATATGAGATTATTTCCTCATTATCGTAAAAGAAAACGTCCTCTGGTCGTTGTGTTTTAAATAAATTCATGTAAACGTTTTCTTTGGAAACGTGTTGCTGATGGATTTCCTTCAAGTGACCTTCGATTACATTTTTTTATTTCATCGTATCTGACTGAGACACAGACGGACTGACCTGTTAGGGGTGCTTATCCCCAGAATTGCTTCCTGAGCTTTTATTTTGAAAAGTTATTGAGACGATGCTTCGCAGATCTCTGAAATAGCCGACATGCAAAATATGCCTGTTCAGAAATCATTCACACTTTAATATGAGCCACACTCATAAACAGCAATAAAGGTAATTCAAAGTGACCTTAAATTTTAGAACTGTTTGAAGGGAACTCACTAATGAGCATCACATATCACATTCACAGTTAATTTATTATTGACAGTAAACGTCTGGAGATGCACCTGGATGGACGTATCTCTGGAAAACATTCTATAATTCAGGCACAGATCTCAGACCATGAGAATACATCTGACATGTTCTCGTAAATATATCATCGAAAGGTTTCTCAGATTTTTACCAAGTGAAAATGAAGTTGTTTTTTTCTGTGCACATCCTGACATAAATAAAAAACTACAGCTGAAGGAGTGGACAGTCCATCTGAAGAGACCTTGCCCAAACCCTTCCATTAAGTGCCACTATTGATCCTCACAGGGGCAGCGTCGCCTGCTATTGATTTGAAATGGGTGTGCAAGTAGCCAGAGGATCCTCTTAAGTTTCTGCTGAGTGCAGATCTGAGGGTTTTAAGTAAAAGGCCTGAAGAAACTGAAGACACGAGGGGAACGAAGCGAAGGTCGGAGTTTTACCTGTGACCTTGGGTGGCCCCTGTTTCGTTTTCAGAACAATTCATGAGTTATGGTGACCCTGTCTGCCTCTTTTACAGATAAAATACCACACTGCAAAATCACAGCTTGAGCATTCCATGGCAGAAAATCCTTCACACTGGACCTTTAATAAATCAAACCAAGAACGTCCTCCCATAAAAAAACGTGCATGCAGCTTATTACCACCCATAATTACATTTTATTGTTAAGTGACATCTAGAGGTCGTGTCGGACAGCATCAGTCTTTACATTCCAGTGACACGGCTCTTCACTGGCTGCAGCAGGACTGACTGGAGCAAAGGAGAAAGCAAGGTGACATTGGACATTATGTTTTTATTAACCATGACCACAAAAGTCCAGCAAATACGACGACAAGGTTTATTTTGTAACCATGACAAATTACTTATTTTAACCGAAACTGTGCATTCTGATATACGTATCAGAGGACAGGGAGAAATGACCTGTGTAGCTGTTAGTGGCTGGATGATAATGAGATTCTGAATTTATTGACAGCATGAACTCACCATGTGAAAAAGGTGCTTCTCAGTGACACACACACTATGACGGTCTCCGTGTTCATATTGTGTCATATTGTTGGGACGATAGTTTGTAAATACTGACTGGAAGAATGTTTTGTCACAGTAATTTAATAGTAAAATGACAACTCACTAAATGTTTCAAGAAGAACTTTAGAAGATTTATCCTTTTATTTTCAACGATTGCTAAAAAAAAAAAGAAAAAAAAGGATGTTATATTCTATACTTTATGTTATAAATAATAAAGTAAGTTGTCTAAATGCCCAGCAGGCTAATTGATCACAGCGATTCTTGTTTAATGACATTGTCAACTAGAGAAGGCATCAGACAGTGTGAGAGCTGCTCTGCACTATACCTGCTGTAATATGAGCAGCAAACACTGGTCTGTCTCTAAGATGATATAATAATCATATACAAATATACAGTGACAGGGAAGAAAATGTTCAAATACAAGAAAACGCAGAGTCAATAACATAAAAATGTACCCACACACACACGGGTATGCAAAATGAGAGCGAGATGAGGAAAAAAAGAAAGCTGAGAAGAAAACCGATCGATAAGGAAGCTTTTGAAAACCACAGAAATGAGCTCATGAGATTTTCAATGCGGCGCTCGTTTACCAAGCAAATAAAAATAAGAAAAGAAATGATGTAATGTGTCTGAGTGAGGGAAACAAATGAATAAGGGGAACATGATGTCATGACTGTGCATCAGAATATTTGTATGTACTGTAACACCATGGTTTATCTGGATTTCTTTAGATTATTTTAATACGAACTGCGATGTAGTCTGAATCTCAAACAGCGTTCGTGTTCAGCAAAGTGTCGGTCACACCCTCGTCTAAGTGAAGTGTCATATGTGAAAACATCAGTGAAGTGTCTTCCTCACTCTTTTCACCTGAACTGTCGTGACTCTGTGGAAGCAGGTGCCGAGATGCTGAGCCTCGTTCCAACTCTGTCTGTGGTCACCTTGTCCTGTCCTCACGTTGTGTATGTTGTTGTGCGTGCAGCGGGGTAGTGTGTCATTGTCACAATTCAGCATTCTACTTTTTCTGCTCTCAGCTCCCGGAGGAATACTGTCCCCCTTACGTCCGAGTCCCACCCGTCCTCACCCGTCCTCTCTCCCTCTCTCTCTCTCTCTCTCACACACACTCTCTCCGAGTCAAAAAGTCATTTGAATTCAGACCATGTTCTGTACTTGGGGGTCGTGACTTTCTGCTGTGTACATGGCCCAGAGCTGTATAGCAGGGGAGAAAGTGCACAATCTCTCTGTGATCTCCCTCTCTCAAACAGACACACACACTCTCACACACACACTGACACAGATGCATATAGACGCACAGACACAAACAGCTGTGTTTGAATTTTGATCTTTTTCCGCTCACAGCACCAGTCCAGAGAAAAACTCCAAACTTTTGTCTGGATGTCTCACCTCTTCAACCTGAGAACTACACTTGTCTCTTTCTTCAAATGAATCTCTTCTTATTCTTTCTCGCTTTATTTCAGGGTATCGTTAGTCACAGGTGAAGGAGTAAAATGTTTCTGAACAGATTTTTCAAACAAGTGTTCAAATGAGCTCTGAAGAAAAACCACAAAGACAATTGCTTTGAGTAATGAGACAATTTTAAAATGTTTTTCTCCACAAGGCCCTTTACTAAGTGAATGTTTCCACTGTTACATTGATAAGATGGATTTTCTTATATATATATATACATATATATTTATAATTATAGATAAAGAAAAAACGTGCAGCGTGCAACCTGAAGCCATTTGTCCGCTCAGCAGGCAGCTCAGTTCAGCTTGAACAGATGTATTCTGCTCATGCTTTGGTGAAGCAAAGGACCAATGGCAAACTTCCGTCTTTACTGCAGACCCCCCCCACCACCGTAACCACTGCCTGATAGAGATGTCTGTCACACTGGCCGGACACCGCCCCTCTCCTCCTTCTTCCCCTTTCTCCTCTTCATCGTTCCTGCTCCTTGTTCCCGGCATCTCTCCTTCTCGTGCCTCTAATCTCCAAATTTACATCTTTTTCTGTCTCTGCAGTGAATTTAATCAGACTACTCTGCAGCGAACCCCCCCGCCTCCCCCCATTCTACTGCATTTCCCTAAACCTGCACATCCTGTTGCCTCTCTCCTCGTCTCTCACCTCCTCATCCCGACGCTCTCTCAGCCCTCACTCTTTTTGTCACCCTGTTTCTCACTTCAGCCCTCTCATCCTCCCCCCCCCCCCTCTATCTCTCTCTGCCTGTATCTCACTCTGTCCTAGTTTCCACAGCCCGCGTTATGAATTATGTGCAACTCGCTCGCCTCATGAAAGAATCATCTTGGCCGATGAATAATAGATGCTGAGGAGAATAGAAGTGTAGGTTACAAACTGTGTTTACCCTCACTGCCTCATCTGCTGCCTTATTAATTTCATCAGAGTTAAACAAATGACTGACTGATCTTATCAAGCTGCACGCTGGTTAAAAACAGGCTGCGGTCTCAAATCTGGGGAGTGTACTGGGTCATACTGCTTTATTGATTTCATCATACAAAAGATTGACTTCATGAAGTTTAAACTGTCACCCACAGTATCAGCAGAATTATGTTTCCTTGTCCTCCCTCGCTATAAAACTGTGGTTTTTCAGATTCCCCAGTAAATGATAGATTAAAGTGCTCACGATTCAGAAATGTGTTTTACACTCTAACTGACTGGATGAATAAGTTCTTATCAAAGCATAGTTGATGAAAAACAGAAGTTTCTGTGCAAGATATTGAAACCAGTGTGTTCCTGATGTTATGGCGGAACCTTTAACGGCAGCTTTCTGCAATCAAGTTTGAACAAGAAAAGAGCGATGTATATGTGAAGTGCATTTACATGTCATTAAGTGACTTGTTCATGTTGATTACCTGCTTTTAGTCTATATTGTCTCAGCTCTAATTCCAGTTCCTGACAGCGTTACGTGGAAACTAGAATGTCACTCAGGTTAGCGTGAAACCAGATTTAAACTCACCAGATCCAGATTGCACCAAATTGCTCCGACTCACAAACGTCAGTCCCCTGCCTGATTCTTTTCACTGAAGATAATATTATCTGAGAAATCAATGATAATGTCAGAAAAATGCTTCTAATCTCGCAATTGCAGATGACATCATAACCTCCATAAAAGACAGAATGAAACTTAATGTTTTTCTTATTGCAAACAATTGTTGCCTTCTCCCTTTCTTATATGTGTAACCTGACAAAAGTGTCAGTGATAGCAGTATTACACAAACTCCTCCAATTTAGCATTGCACTAACCCGGTTACCCAATACAAGCTTTTCACACCTTAAGAAGTTAATGCCAGCAGCAGACAAAGAGAAGCATGAAGAAAGCTTGTGTATCCCTCAGAAATGTGTTCACTGACCTGAAAGACATCTGAGCTATAGCTGAATAGTAGGTTTGCATATACAATGTTCCCTTCTGATTGTCTGTTGTTCAGTGCTTCCTTGAATCCTGCACAAGTTGTGCTGTTTGACATCATATCCCCAATGTATTCTTTATGGCTTATCCAATATATAGGTCATACCATCATGCATTTGTTATACCGTATGTGTTCGACATCCTCCATTGAATACCTCAGTGATTCTCAGCATTTCTTCACACAAACAGGACAAGGCTGTTATTAGGGGGGAAAATGGATCTATTCTGTGTACGTTCGGAGACCGGCTGGCAACCGAGAGAGAAGGAAAAGAGCCAGGGGTAGAGAGAGTTGTGTGGTAATTATAGATCAAGAGGATGGTAATTCTACTGAGTCTCTATCCCTATAGGGTGGAGGGGCAAGAGAGGGAGAGACAACAGAGAGCGAGAGATGAGGAAGGAAAGGAAGGCAGAACACAGATGAAGAGGATCAAGAGGACAAGGGTAAGAGCTGGTGAAAAAAAGAGTGGGCTAAGGTGAGTAAAGAGGAGGGAGGAGAGAGGAAGAGATGCAGGAAAAGGAAATAAATGGAATGGAGGGATTGGACATTGAGAGAAATCAAAATTTAAAGAGTAATTTAGTGATATCTTCATCTAATACTAATACTTATTAAGGCATAAGCAAATAGGTCAAAGTTAACTTATCAAAAATAAAGAAGGAAACCCCCGAAAATCTCAATATTGATTTGTATCTTCTGCATGCACTGTGTGAATGGATGAATGGCAAGTGTCCCGTACTATTTACATAACATTTACCATAAATGAACAGAAATGATTCTAACTTTCTTTTGGAAATTGTTTCTGATGGGACTGTGATTGAACTGTGGAAAACCTGGCAGCACAGACCTTATCTGTATCGTCAACATTTACATTTAAGAACAACTGATAGCAGCTGCATGTTTCCAGGATATGTGTGTATGAGTGTCCTAAGCTATAAAGTCATAAATCATTTTTCGTTAAGTACAATCCCCCAATAAAAATGAACCGTTAATGTTCCAACGGATCATAAGACCAGGTTGTTCACACCCACAAGGTCGAACTTCTTTAAAATATCACTTTCACTAAACCTACCTCTCTGGCTGGACCACTGAAGTCTGTTAAATCTTATGCACATATCGAGGATTAAAACCTAAGTAGAAGAAAACACATTTCACATCACTAGCAGCAAAGAGCAGCACAAAGGAACATGCTGTGCTCTTCATGGTCACAGTGCAAGTGCTGATATGCAGCAGTATAAAGATTACTGGACATGTATAGAAGTTCAATCACGAGACTGTTCCAGGCTCATGTGACTATTCACTCTGGCACCACCCCCTTCTCCACATGTGCATTCATGTCATTAATGCAATCCCTGCATGTGTTCAGGCCTAATATGCTACTTCCCAATAACAACCCGGCCCTTTTTCTCCGTCTCTGTTTTGTTCATCTTGCAGAGAACACAGGGAAACTCCAGGAATCATGAATGATATTCACTGTGGGGTCCAGCTTGTCTCAGAGCTCATCACAGCAGTGTCACACCAGGTGAGAGAAGGTTAAATAAAAATGCCATCTCTCTGTCAGGGCGCTTTGAGGTGGGACGATATTATGAAGTCTGATCCTGGCATGAATTATGCGGTTTAAGAAGATGATTGATGAGCATGGAGGTCCCACTCCCCCTTGCCAAGGTGGAGTCTCAAACTTAGACAAGAAATCATTTTCACTTACAAATGCGAGTCAGGTGCATTACAAAACATCTAGTACCTCAGGAGTGAAGTTATACATCATATTTATACTTTTTCAGCCACTCATCCATTCATACACACACTCCCACAATGCATCTCTGTGCAGCACCTTTACAAAGCAGAGAGTTTTTTAACAAATGTGGGATAAAAATCTTATTTTGGGACTTACATCGGCATTAAACTTGTGTTTCTCCTTGTCCAAGGAAAAGTCTAATAAAATACAGGATATCCATCATAACAGAACTGAATGAAACAAACCTTAAATCACAATGGGAGAGAGAAGGAAGAGGTCCAGGTACGGGATGGAAGTGTGAGTCGAGGGTGACACAGGTGAGAGATGTGGGAAAAGCAATACTTGAGAGTGATACAGAAATAAAGAGAGAGAAGTAAAGGAGACACACAATGGGAGAATAAGAAAAAAAACAGCAAAAGTAATAGAGAAGGAGCAGAAGATACAAACAGAAAGAGATTGGCCTCCCTCCTCTCTTGTCAGTTTAAGATATTGAGAGATGTCTCAATATTGACTCGGTGAGCTGCACACAGCACAGTCTCCCTGCAGGAGTCAGTAGGAAACAAGCACAGGCTGCATCCACACTTAAAAGCTCCAACACCTTATTGATGTCTCTGTCCCTCCGAGGATCGACACCAGGACAAAGCCTGAAGTTCTGCTCCTCTTCAAACTGAATATCAGAAGTTTTTCCTCATGGGTCCTGAATATGAAGAGCAGATCTGTACTTCACCTCCCCTCCTTAGAAGCAACCAGAGTCACAGACATTCTTCTCATGCTAAACTTTCAGTCACTGACGTTTGACTTTCTTCACTTCAGTATTGGATATTGAGCAGTAGCATGAAGATACTGGTGAGAAAAAGCATTGAGAAAGGAAGGTTTGAATTCAATGTGTCCAAAGTCCAACAGACAGACACAGATTTCAGAAATGATTGGATATTTAGGCTGTAACGTGTTCAGAGTAATTCAGATATACTGCAATTTATTGAAGTTACACATTTTAATTTTAGTTATTGGAGTAATGTTGGCAGAGGAAAGACGTGGGCATCATTCAATCATGAACTTCACACTAATTAAAGGTATTTTTGCACAGAAACAAATGTATCAGCTACTCATAATGTAAATCAAACATCAAGCCTAAGATAAGGTAAGAAGTGAATACTGCTAACGTAAAGTTTAAAGATGTATCTGATAAATAATGTGCAGCTGATGGTCTCATCTTTATCTAAGAGCTGAGAGAGCTCAAAGATCTGCAGCCTTTTAATTTAATAACCTGGAAAGCACAAATCATTTTATTTTACCACAGTCGCCCTTGTCTACACGGTGTAGTTAAATAATTATGGTTTGATTATCAAACTGTTTTATATATATTTCTTAGTTTTTTCGGACATTAGCAGCTTATTTCTTTCACCTCCTCCCTGCTCCCTCCACCTCTCCTTCCTCTCTTCTTCCCTTCGACTGGTCAGCGCCTCAACTCTAATCCAATGGCTTCATTAAATGATAAAGAATGGCTTTAATGAGCATCCCTGTCCGTTCACAGAGAGGCGGGGAAGAAAATACAGAGGGGGGACCTAAAAAAGAAACAGAGGAGAAGACGAGTGGAGAGAAATGGAAAGAGGGGGAAAGGATGAAGGTTCAGAGAGTTACAGCTGTTATGAGAATAGTAAACAGAAGCCGTTGTACAGTTGTACCTATTAAAACTTAATTTCACCATTTATCAATAAGATGCCTTGATGACATGTTAAACTTGGTCTGCGCTGAATCGCTCCAGTTTAATTTGAGCATCCAGCTCATAAAGGTCTGCAATCGTCAATGCACGCTTGATGTCCCCCCAGCCAGACCATGAAATACCCCAATAGTCTGGATCTCAAATGATAACACACTCATTATTATAAATCCAATTCTCATTGTCAATACTAATTAGCAAAGTTTGACAGAACTGTTACAGGGCGCAGAGCTTCAAACTTGAGGGAGGTTAAAAGGTTTCTGTGGCTAAAGTTTGTTGAGTAGGTTGTGTTGCCTATGGAATGTATAATATTTATGAATAATATAGTTAATACTTCACATTGGGTTCAACAGAGTTCCTTCTCCGTATCACACTTAGAGTGAGATGAGAGGAAACGCCATAAATAAATGTGATATTTCACAGTTACACGTGTGAAGCACAAACGATTAATGCGGCTCAGCAGAACTGATTAAACTGAAGGAAGTCGGTGTCGAGACAAATGTGAGGCGGAGAAGTGGAAAAGTTCAGCTGGAACATCTCTGGTGTAGACATGGTGTTAACTGAGTATGTGGACAGGTTTTCAAAAAGGAAAGCAACCAAAGTCACAGAAGACACAAATCTTCAGCAGCAGCATCTCCGACATGAGTTCCAACCATCGGCCGCATGTAAAGATGGACGACATGACAACTCCTGAAACGTGAAGCCATAACATTTTGATCGCCCTCTGGTGGTTGGCTGCAGTATAGATCATTGGCCCAGCCTCCTCCATGTTAATGGATGGGACAAGTTAAAAAGTCAAATAAATTGGTTGCAGGGATCTTAGGTAGTTCTCATAACACAGTTTGTTCAAGTGCTATTTTTTTCAGGTGAGATTGGTTTCAATTAGTCATTATGAGCTATAAAACCAAGCTGAGACTGACTCGTGATTGGTCGAGCACATGTAGCGTCTTATTAAAGAAGAACAAAAGGAGATTGTTAATTCTATAACATCAAAAGTCCAAAAATCTTTTTTAAAAGTTCCAAAAACAAAAATAACTCTCAAAGGTTCAACAAATTACTACGATCGTGATCAAAACACTTTTTCAACAAAGACTGGCAACTTTTTTTTTTGCAAGAATTAGCTTTCTAGAAGTATCTTCAGGAAAATAAATCTTATATAGAAGATATTTTATTTACAGTTTTTCTTCCAGTTGGTATAGTTGTGGGGCATCCGTCCTCTATAAGCCCTAGTCAGGAAGAATACACTGTACACGTACATGCACTGTGAGTGTTTGTGTGTGTGTATGATCGTGTGAGTACCCTCTGATCCTCCTCTGTGCTGAGCTGCCCACTTAAAGCCTCTTGAAGAACTCTCACATGAAGTTTGTTACTGTCACTTGATGCACCAACAGACAAGCTTGCTGTACCAACAGTTCCCACGCCAGACCAGCACGCACACATTCCCATGTGGGAAGCACTCTCTTGTTCTCGCTCCCTTACACGTGTCACTCTTCCTCAATCTTCTCCCTTCCCTTTCTTTGTTGGCGGGGAAGGAGTGACGGAGAGGTCTTGAAAGATCAGGCCAAGATATAAAAGGACAAACGGTGCTCATTATTTAAACATACCCAACAGTCAAATCAGCATCAGTGAGGATGGGCCGGGAGTACAGGGGCGCGCTCGATTCGCTGGATGACAGAGCAGCTGGCCTGAGGTAACTCCCGTGGCCGCCATGTTTGCGTGCAAACTTCCACTTAGTGTTGATGTTCACAGCAGTGTAAACGCACAAGCCGAGGCAGGCCTCAGTGTGTGTGTGTGTGTGTGTGTGTGTGTGTGTGTGTGTGTGTGTGTGCAAACATGCCGGATGGTGCGAGTGTTTGTTGGGCTGTGTGTTCACCCAACCTCATATTTTATTGACGTGTATTCCTCAGAGGGCGGCTAAAGCTGGCACTGTGTGTGCCTTCAGAGAGCTGTGTGTTTTGGCTGAGGGGAACTGTAGCAATCACACACAGATAAAAACATCACAATACAGAGAACAAGGATACCTCAACATAGCAACGGAGGGAGGGAGGGAGGGAGGGAGGGAGAGGGCTGGAGGGATGTGGTGCGGGTGCACGCACACACACACACACACAATCACATACACACACATGCTGGATCAGCAGACTTGTGTGCAGTTACACGATTTTGCAGATACAGGAAGATGTACATGTTCATACTGTACTCATCCACACACACATGCGCACAGAATCAAAGAAGCCGACACACGTGCATTTAGAGGAAGGATGTTTTCTTCTTAAAGAGATTCAGGCGCTCGGACACTTTTTATACATGTGCACCAACACAGTACATTAAATGAATACCTGGAGTTACTGAGTAGGACCTGTCTAACTAAAATAAATCCTTAGGCTGCTTGAATGTGATGTTTCATGCATCGCTCCTCTCTTCACCCTCTAAATCTACATCTCCTCTCCATCTCCCCACCTCAGCTCTCCTCCTTCCCCTCCTTCTCCCCTCCTCTCCGCTCCATCTCCTCTGTAAAGGTGCAGATTCTTTCCTGAAATAGCAGCCTCATATAATCACAGCTGATGGCATTATTATTCTTCACAGTATTTAAACACTGGCTGAAGAAGGTATCCTGCTCTAGTCCTGGGCTGATATACTAACACACACTAATGTTTGCTTTACCTCCTTTGTCTCTATCTAAACCTCTCATCTCTGTCCATCCTTACTCCTGTCCTCTTTTATTCATCACCACTTTCTCCCTCTCGCTCTTTGCGCATCACCAATAACTGAAACCGGCCAACAAAAAGAGAACACATGAATTAATTAGATTTGATCAGTCATTAATGACCGCCGTCTCCTTGTCGGTTTAAGGACGACACACATGCACTCGAACGTGTGTACACACTTTTGAGAGCAGTGCCGCTCTCAGCGGTGCTTATAAAGCTGTCATCAGCAAGACACAAGCAGCAGGTAATCGGGGTCACACAGGACAGGAAGCGAATGTGCACATCTGTGTGTGTACGTGTGTGCATCGGTGCGTATACGTGTGCACATGTGTCCTTGTCATCTTAACCTAGCTGGTGTTGATGTCTCCAAAGCCAAAGACACGCACAAGTGCTGAGATCATTTCATAGCCTCTCCATTAGGGACAAACTCTTAACTGTGAAAGGGACACAGGTAAAGTTTTTGATGCTTAATGAGAAAAAGAAAAAATAAACGTTCCCGAGCTTTGATGGAAGAACACACATCTTCTAATGGCCTCAGTGTTGACGGAGCTTTGATAAATTATTTGTGCTTCCTTTGTGAATTCCTGATGTCGAGAAGCCTGAATATTCAAACAATGAAGGTAACTGAGAGTAAATGAATCAAAGCAGTTCTGCGGCTCAATTTTTCGACGACAATGTCCTCCTTTAATGAGGTGCATTCTCAGAGGGGACAGATAAATACTGCACTGAACGCAGGGACAAACCCACCCAGGGAACTTGTGGCAATGTTGCTAATAAATATTATCTCATAAGCAGCTTTGTTTAAATGTTTCCTTCAGTTGAAAGTCATTGGGTTTGTGCATGAACTGAGTTTTGACCCCTCGCAACAGTGAAGCTTATTAGTCAAGACAGCAATTGCAGATATTGCAGATTGTGATTCTAGAGATGTGCAGTAATATGAAGTAATTCAGCTGTTATTGAATTCATATTTAAATATATTGTAGATTTAATAAGTGTGGCAAGCCAGTTAAGAGACCCAACTGTGACTGCTGGTCCAATCCACCCATCCATTCATCCATCGTCTCCAGCTTGTCCAAGGTTGCGGAGGTACCCAGCCAATTAGGGTATTCCGCACATCTGGACATCTGGAATTTTACAAAAGTAATGGCCAAGGGACTGCGGCACAGTGGTGCAATGGTTAGCACTGTAGCCTCAACGTTAGAAGGTTTGGGGTTTGAACTTGACAACCAACCAGGGCCCTTTCTGTGTCGTGTTCTCCTCTGGTACTCTGACCTCCTCCCACAGTTGATGAACATGCATCCATCCATCTACGTTAACATGTGAGGGCTGCGTGGGGAGGTTGGGGCCAATCCCAGGAGACACAGGGCGAGAGGCGGGGTAAACCTTTGACAGGTCGCCAGGGCCGACATACAGAGACAAACACCCTCTCATGCTAACATTAACACCTTACCTCACACCTGTCAATTTAGAGTCTCCAATGAATTTATGTCCCATCTGCATGTCAGTGGACTGTGCAAGGAAGCAGGAGGACCCAGAGGACATCCATGCAAACATGGGGAGAACAGGCAGCCATAGGTTAATTGGAGGCTCTGACATAAATTTCCCATCGGTGTGAATGTGAGAGTGAATGGTTGATGTCTCTATGTGTCGTCCCTGTGATACAACCGACCTCCTGCCCAGTGTCAGCTGGGATTGGCTCCAGCCCCCCCAACAACCCTCAATGTATCAACAGTATAGATGGTAGACGGATGGATATTCAAGAGCACTGTGTACTTTGTCCTTTGTCTTTAAAGCCACCATTTAGTAAAACTAGATGCTGCTCTGAATAACCGAGCACCATTACCATTTCAAAAACACCTCCGAGTTTGGAAACTTTCTCACCCGAGTGCGAGAGTGAGATAAATTATGAAAAACACAACAATGGGAGCCATTGTAGCAAAGCAGCTAGAGCCATCTCGGGTGTCAAATTATCTGCTATGATAAATAATATCTTCATTAATCATAGTAATGGCCTGAACACCACCTGAGACAAACAGGGCAGCTGGTAGGCCAGACACGAGCCGGCCTGACCAATAGGAGCTGTGTATACTGAGGAGGCCAGGGAGCAGCCAATCCTCAACTGTGATTATTCTCAATAGAAGTCTCATCTCTCAGCACAATGACCTGACCTCCATCCTGTGTGTGTGTGGAGGGGGGAGAAAGAGTGAGCAACACGGGAGAGGTACAGCACAAGAGATGGATTTGGAAGATGACGTGAATGGATGAGGCATGAATGGAGGTCCCAGGGTGTGAGAGAGACATGACACCTCATTATTCAGATCTCGGCATGTGTGTGTCTGTGTGTGTGTGGTGATGGAGGGCAGGGGGTTCAGGGATGCCAGATGTCTCATGAATTCAACAGAAAGACACGAGCACACCCTCGAACCCCCTGGCCAACATGTTTGTTCACACACTGTTTCAGGATTCTTAAATATTGTTGCACGGTTCACACGATGTTCACAGCTGCTGCGCTTGGCATCACGCTCGTCGCTTTCCTGCTTATGGAAACATTTTGAAGAACAAGTCTCTCACGGCGCCGCGTGCGCATCTTATCTTGTATTTTTATGCAACGGCATGCAATCAACCACATTTCAACTGTACCACTCGATACCAAAGACAAACCTTTTGTTTCGGGGGCTTGTTTACTTTTGAGATTACGTAGATATTAGAATGTGTTGTTGATGCAAATGCGTGGCACTGCAGGATAATACAAGCGGCTCGGCTCACAGAGACAGGTGTGAAACCATCTGGATTTGTCAAAAAATATCAGCTTAACTTTCGACAGTAAACACAGCTGCTCAGAATCTCAATCGCATCTCAGTAATTCCCAAACTAACCTACTAGAGGAGGACAGAGGTTGAAATTGTGCGATTGTCCGTGTTTTTCCAGCATATTTCCAGTATGGGTTACAGTACATTGAGGCTACACTGTCTGGCTGATCTGCAATTACACTGCGTCAGCACAAGCAGGGGCTATAAAGACTCATAGTTAACATCGTGATTTGCATGATCCTCCATCTGCTGCGGAGTGTCGTTAAAAAAAGATAGGCTGAGAGAAAGAGAGAGAGAGAGAGAGAGAGAGGATAGGATGTTTGTTTCGGAGCTGTTTCTAGAGAAACTTTTGAGTCAAAGCTCAATTTAAGGTCAAAATACATGTAATAAAAAAACAAATTGACAAACAATCCAATAAAGATGAGTTCTAAACGGAAAATAAAAATAAAAAAGAGATGTTCCCTCTTCATTTCTTGGTATACATGACAAACCTGGTTCTCAGGTGTGTTTGCATCCATATCAATCAATGATCTAATCAATAAGTGACTATATCTCCTGGCGTAGCAGTTTCCTGCTGACAGAGAATGTTTGTAGTCTTAACTTACTGAAGTTATAGTGATTGAACTGGAGTGAAGCAAAATCCCACATTAACCCCATGTGGTGAAAATAACAAATCACTGGAACGTGCAGACGGATATTAGTCGAAACTCTCAACACACACCTGACCCTAATCGATCCTGTGTAACCCAGGTAAACACGGCGTCTCCACTCGTTTCCAAACAGGGCAAAGTGGAGCACCTAAGGGCAAAGCAGATGAGCCAACCTGATGCATTATTAATGAGGCGGCAGTAAGTCAGTGTTGGATCGATTAGAGGTTCTGTTTTTACAGTGCAGCAGGCAGTCGGACCGCGCTGGTAAATACACCCCAGAGAGAGATTAAGAAAAGGGGTTTGATGGATGAGGAGAAACGCGAGATACACCGACAACACAGAGGAAATTTTAATTGTTAGGAAACTTTTATCGAACCGTTTATGAAGAACATTGTTAGTTTGAGTTAAAGAATAAAAGTTAACATTACTATTCATCTTAAAACAAGTGTACTGACACTCAAATACTTTTGCCTGTGTATTAGCCCACGTGTACATAGATAATTGCAAATTCAAGCCATTACACAGAGTCTCTCTCAACATTAGTGAGTATCTTGAGAGAATTAAATTAACTGCGTTTAATGTGTAGTATTTCATTGCCCTCTACAGGCTAATAGAAACAACACATAGACCTGGAAAGGTAAAAACTGTGCATAATTGAATGTGTACTATGGGGCAGGATTTAAAAGTTTAATTCACGCATTATGTTGCTGTAGATGATTTTCACTTTTCAATGGAGATCTTCATTAGTGATTAGGTAATGGAGAGTGACGACTCTGAGGGGCGATCACAATCTTCAACACACACACACACACACACACACACAGCCCTTTTTTCCTCTCCAAGTCATATCAGCTTGCCAGTGATGTCTGATACACATCTCACCGTATGTCTCGCCATCTGGGGACACTTTCCTCCTCCTTTTGTTTCATCCCTCGTCTGCTTTTTTTCCTTTCATCCCACCCCTCCTAACTTCCTCTCCCGTTTTCCCCTCATTTCCTGTCATCTGAGGGGGGGAGTGTGAACTCTGAATTTCCTCCACCGTGCGCTGTGCACAGGTCTCAGGTGAGCGCTGGCTCCTTCTGCGGTCTCGGCGACTGCCAACGCGCTCTCCCTTTTCCTTTGTGAGGCCCTCTTTTTTTTTTTTTTCTGGGAACACGTTAATTGCTTCTGGACACAGATCAGTGTTCATTAAATAGGCATGTATTCACCATAGCAGATGCTCATTCACCGCGTCCCGATTGTCGGCTGTTTGCTTTTGCTGGCTCTTTGCTGTTTTTTTTCAAAGAATGCTATCAGTGGACGTCCACACATGTAATTGCTTCTCATTTACCGCTTGGTTTCTTACATTTATGTCACAAGACAAGCTCGTTATGTGAAGATAATGAAGCAATCGAAACAGTTTTCGTGTGATTATGTTCCGATCGAAACAAAATGAGCTTGATATATTTGAAATGTCCTTGTTTGTCAGTAAACAGGAAATATATGAAAAGCTTGATGTAAGGCTTTCACATTATGTCTGTGCTACACAACTGTCGCCGATTCCTTACGCACATTTCCACGACCAATAGCTAGACTGTTGTGTTACTTTTGATGGCATCGAATTAACACTGTGCATAATTGATGTCACGCTTCATCTTTGGGCTTTTTGTCTGGCGTCATTCCGCGATGACCCGAGATTTTGTCATTTCCTAGACGACAGCAAAGACTTGGATAACGATGACTGATGGTATCACACTGTGGTGCGGTTGTCAGGGTGATGAGTGAAACCTTCTAATGAGGCTGATGCATGTCTCCGGATCCAAATGTGGTGGATGGAACCAAACATTGTGCGTTTGAAGACTGTGGATTAAAATGTGATAACAATCAATGAGCTGCTTTGCATGACATCACATTCACACATACTGATACTGTAATTAATGGAAGTGTTAGCGTTGCGATGTTTCCAGCACAAGCAAGGCTGCCGTGGATTTCATATATGTGTTGTTGATGGAGCTGCAGCACCCCTACTGACAAGGAGTAGTAACAACAAGGCAAAACAAGTTATCTATCAAACCCATGATTCTTTTTTATGATGTTTGATTCTAGATTTTAGAAAATCCAGTTTTTTTTTTTTGTGTTGCCTATCTGGTGCAAAGAGGAAGAATTTGACAAACAAGTGCAGGGTCGTTCTAAACCCGTTAGGATTGGCCCGTTGTCCTGTGGTGATGCTGGTTCATCTTTCCTTCTATTTATGAAGTTCATTTGAACTATATGTGTCCAAATCCCACTTTATCTGACAGTGCACCTACTTGGGCCCTTCATGGCAAGTGTGAGGAGGATTAGAGCCACACGCAGACAAGATATTTCTGGATTATTAGATATTATTTAGATAGATGACTGATTCAAGGACCAACACGTTGACTATTCACCTACAAGCTTCACCCATTGCTGCTGATTCTGAGCTCTACAGCCTCTCACAGGCTTTATCAAATGCAGGAAAGAACATTAGGAATGAAGTGTGAAACTAAACTCCACTCGAAAAAACTTTATCCATCCGCTCTTAATCGTATCCTACAAAGACTTCTTCATTTCTGGGTCAACTCCATTATGAGTTCACACTGACGGGCTCATCAAGTCTTGATGAGACCCAAGTCTGATAAGTGCCCAGGTAGAATAAAGTGTATTACATTAGAGTGATATGTGGCTCTGAGTGACCACAGTCATTAATGCCCTGATACCCTAAAGGATTGGATTTCTCTTTCTGTGCCTCCCTTCCCGTTCTTTCATCCACTGTTCCATCCCCTGCTCCCAATCACATTGTCCATCAGTAGAGGCATAATTATCTTCTAACCCCTCAGGATCGTCCGACGGAGGAGCAGGTAGGAACATATCGTATTCAAGGTATATTAATAGGTGGATATTATAACAGGTTTCCTTCATTTATCATGCATTAGTGTCTCCAGAGCTCACCTGTGTCTCGGTCCCATATTCCATGTCTCCAGGCTCATGGACGGATGGATGCCCCGTTTTCTTTTTCTCTTTTTCTTCTGTTAACACGGATGGTGAGATCATCAATAAAAAAAAGAAGAGACACAATGAGAGGAGAAGAGTCCCATGAATCTCTATTTGTTATGTGTTTTACGACATTTAGACAAGTGGGTAATCACTGGGCTGTTTAATTACATGTATCACACACACACACACACACACACACACACACACACACACACACACACACACAAAGGCAAGGAAACACTGGCTCATATGTCATTCATCCAGATGGAGCTCTCTCTTTCACTGGGCCTTTTAACTGTCACATGAAACCATAAACACACACACACACACACACACACACACACACACTCAACTACATAAAGAGAGAGAGAGACTATTATTTATTAGTCCTACTGGTTAAGAGCAAAAGTAAAGTGGTAAGTAAATAATTTAACTCTTTCAATAAATTAGCAATAAAACTAATTAGATAAACACATTCACTTAAAACAGTTATAGTTATTTCCAGTGCAGTGGCCTGTGTCTATGCATCTGTGTGTTTGTAGGTTGGTTTGTTTGTTGTTAGTTTGAAAAGGAGGAGAAGAGAAAAAAGGTAAATGGGGGTGAATCAGGCTTTCAAGCTCAGGGACAAAGAAAATCTATCTCCAATTGACAATGACATGCCCACATTACAGGAGCTGTATTTACATGTGAATAAACTAATTACAGTTGAATGAAGATTTCGGTTGTACGCCTCACAGAGCAGGAGGACAAAGGGGAGGAAGCTGACCAAAGTTCAGATGCCATTCGAAAGATGATTCAAAATATAGATCTCATCAAGATTTACTTTCAAATTCTTAAGAGTATAAGAATCACCGGAGCTGTTGGATTTCATGCACCTTGCGGATGTTGGTCACATTTTTAATTCATGAAGAGTTCTTCTGAAATTTAAATGCTAAGATACCATTACCCATTAGAACAGATCTCTGGAGAACATTTAACACAGCGCAGATCACTGTCCGTGTCAGTTGTTCAGGAGATCAGCCGCTGACCTGCTTTCAACCATAAAATACTAATTAGGGCCATTAATTAGTCCAGTCCAGTGAGATTCATGGCAGTGAAATGCTCCGTCTAGAGTGTTGGTTATATGTGTCATATATGTCTCCTTTTAGTGTAATGCACAGTACACTGGGATTATTTCCTTATATTCAAGGCTAATTACTATGAGGCATGGAAGACAAGTCAAATTAATTAGTGAGTGTAATGCCACATGATATCATTTAATAAGTCAATTTAAAATGTCTGCACATGTTAGCTCACAGTGTCCAAATTTAAACACTTACACGATGTCAGTGTGTTCGTGTGCAAACACATTTTCTCTTCATCAGTGTGTGACTCAAGCTCTGAGAAAGTTGGAGAAGCGAACGGCTCTGAAGGAAATATCCGTCTTCCAGTAAAAATCCTCTTTTCTTCCAATAATAGAAACAAACCAGATAAACTCGTGGTCATGAACGTTTTCTCTGAACGGTTCTTTAATTCTCCAGGAACACGACATCATGACGAGGCCAAATGTTCTTACACAAGTTTCAGAAAAAGTCATTGTTTGTTATTGTCATTGTGCTCATCTTAGTCTTAGTCAACAGTGTTTTCAACTATTACTGAACCTTAACTGTAATATTTGACTTAATGTGAGATGATTTGAAAGTCTTCGCTTCACCTCCATTTGATTGTGAATTCAGAATTTGCCCTGTAACAAAGATTAATAAGCCTCAATGGAGATGATGGGGCCTGTAGGCTGACAGGACACTACAAGCACGAGCAGACAGCTCCCCCTTCTGGTCAAATGGCACAATGTGTGTTGGTTGTATTGCTGTGCCTTCTAAAAAAGAAATATTTTGTTGACAGAAGGTTCATTATCAGAAATGATTTACGGAGCAGATCCTGCCTATTACCCATGGTTCTCAGTTTTAATATCTGTGTGAATGTTACACCAAGGACAAACAAGCTCAGCTCTTTCACATGTTTTCATACATTTTTCAAACTACAATACATCATGCAACAAGATCACAGCTCATCCGATGGCTGTATGGTTTATGGTCACATTTGATATAAAGATGACAAAATAAAATGTCTCTGGTCTTTTGTGACTTTGCATATTCTCAATGTCCCCTTCTATATCATTTACACTGAAGCTCCCCTCCATACGTCCACATTTGATTACACTGCTTCCGTCTCTGCTGAGCTGCAGTGATGTATTTTCAGTGTTCCTGCTGCCAGGCTTAAGGAAGCACGCTAAACAAATTCACTTCATGTGAAAGTGTTATGACACTAACCCAATTATGCATCAAAGAGAGCTCTTTTTTTAAGGCTGCCTCGCTGTCACATTCTTTTAAGCCCTGTTTGTGTTATTTGTGACTTTTTATGCATCAGGAGCTCAGAGAGCTTTACTGATAAACACACGTCAATGTTTAGAAGAAATCCACCACGTTTTTTGCAGGAGAATATGCAAAACTCCCAAGAGTATATGTGTGCAGTGTTTGGATTTTCCAAAAGATCTACAACGATATTCTGATAAAGGTCCTGTTTTCTTATGCGTCACCACATCCTCCAGCTTTTTGTGAGGGTCCAGAGACGTTCCCAGACCAGAGAGAATACGAAGCCGCTCTAGAACATTCTGGATCTGGAGGCAATGAGTCTGAATAACAACAATAACTGCTGTGCAAGTGCAATGGGATCTTCTGAATTAATCTACCTGGGGACTGGGGCTCTCTCTTGGAGCCGAGTCTGGAAGGGGGGGGGTCACTCCCATACTCATGAGGACTCACTGGATTCGGCCAAAAAGGGGAAAGTAACGGGCCCTGGCCAGAGTCTGTGCACCACTCACAAGGCTTCAGATGTAAGGATCTGGTGTGATGCCAACGGGGAGACAGATGGCGATGGGGGCCCTGATTTGCTGAGGCTACAAAAATTGTGTTCAAAACTAAACTACTTAATAAAGGTTTCAAATGAATCACTTTAGGTGAAGTTTGTGCCAGCGTTCTGCCAACAGCCAAAAAGGATAAATAATCCCATATATATCTCTAGTTATGTAGCGATAGCCTGGAACGCTATAACTGCTGACATGAATACATCACTTCTAAAACTAAAACCCGGCTCAGTTTGATTTTCAGGCCAGAAAAATACAAACTAACAAATAATAATTCACAATAACATTATTGTGTTGCATTTAGAAGCTTTGGATTTATAGTAGGGTCTGGTTTGATAAATACAGAACAAAGGTGGGTTTGTCAGTTTTCTGACATGGCAGCTCTACGTCCATTAAAATATCAACCCATCCATCCTTCATCCACTCAACCTGTTTCTGTTGAACCTTCACGATGCAGCAGGCCTCACCATCCAATTACTGGATTCACCACTAGATGTCAGAACCAGCCAAGCTACCAGCCACACATTGGCCTGGATTCCATCAGGGACTTCAAGGACGACCCCCCCCCCCTCCTTCAAGAAATCAATTCACTGCCTCCACCCTATTTGGAATGTGTTTATGTTAATTTGACAGAGTAACTGTGCTTGCCTGGCAAAACAACCAACACAATTTGGGTTTGATTACACAACACGTGCAGGGGGGGGGGGGGTCCTGGTGGGATTAAATCTGGAGGGCTTCACGTATAATGAGTACTTGGAAGATTTGTGGAGAACGAGACAGCTACACCAGGACAATCACAAATGAGGTGAGGAAGGATAGAAATGCAAGAGACAACAGTCAAAACATTCTGAATGTGATGTGATTCCAGCCGGGCGTTTTGCAGGGTTGTGTATGTCATCAAATATTCAATGTTGCTGCTGTATCTGCTTTACTCAATCTACCAAACTGTAATCTCACTGTTCTCATTTGGTCAATTTCATGGGATTAAACTGTAATTCATTTTCCTGCGACGTCCAAAGAGAAATACATCAGATTTGACTTGAGATGTTCGGATGGAGGGTTTTACCTGTGAGGGTGTTACTGAGGCACTTCAAGGTACAACATGTCTTTTTTTAATTAATCATCAGTTTTAATGGAATCCATCAGTCACAGAGCAATTTTCTTAATTTAGGGAAAGGAAGTGTGTCCTCCTCAGTCTCCCTCCGTCTCCTCGCTCACTTTCTGTCAGAGGTCTCTCAGGTCACAGACACATTATGTCATGTGATGCAGAAAACCTGATGACATTACTAATAGGAATAAATTATGCTCAAGCGTGTGCTCTGTATTGAATCAATCATCAGCATATTGTGTCATGGGGTTTTTTTCTGCCCAGATCTCTTAGTAAATGTTGTGCGTGTACATCCTGAGGATACGTCCTTTTCAAATTAAAATTATCTCTGTCCGCATGAGCTCCATAACAGTTTAAGCCCCGTCCATTCCAACACACCTGAAAATGTATAACCAGTGACCACTCACATACATTGCTAATGATTATCCACATTCTACACTGGTGGCTGAGGTGAATGCTGGTTGTTGTCTTTCCGGAAGCGGGGTCTTGAGACAGAAGTCTGACGAATCAGCGAAGGCTATGTCGTGATCGAAGAGAACCAATCAGCAGCCGTTGTTTCCAAACGTTTCTGTTTCTGCCTGTCCAGACTACAACTCATGAGATTTCAAACTAAAACAGGGCCAGAAGCGTTTTTAAACTTCTCCATTTTAACAACTCTAAAACTGCGGGGTAGTTCGGACACCAGGTGTAGATGCAGCTCGATCCAAATATTTGCTCAAAGTTTTCAAAGCAATTCTTTATCCAGAGGCGCAGCGTTGGTGCAGCATACCAAAACAATGCTCCGCCACTTTTTTCTCAGAGTGAGGAAATAGAATATTCACAGTTCGCATAATCCAGCGCTAATTTTAAGCACTTCATCACAAAAGTGTCACGAAACCTCACTCAGATGATGAAGGAGCCTCGTTGTCACTGTGGAGCTGTTTGAAACGCACAATTAGATTTCACCTGACATCAGAGAGCAGTTAGGAAGGTTCACGTGAGTCGTGTTTAATGATTTAATGTGGTCTGCAGAGGATGTTAGAAAACCTGAAGGGGTCCTTCATAGGGAAAATGTTGCTCACCCCTGCTCCAAGAGTTTAAACACATCATAGAAGTGAAATGTCTCTGCAGCAGGAGAGGAGAGCAGCAGGATAACAGAGATGTTATCCGTGTGACAACTAACAAACCCTGAGGTAAACACTTCATTTGAGTTTGATCAGCAACTCAGAGGAACTTCTTTGATACCACACACTGAGAGACTGCATGAGTTTAACAACACTCACAGGAAAGACAGGCAGGAAGAAAGATTACTGCACAACCCACTCATCAAAATGTGTGGATTCAACAAATGTTTCCGCAATGTCACAAGCTGCGAATCGATGCTTTGAGACGAAGGCGACTTCATCTGCAGGTTTGACACATGCAGCCGTGCTCAGGTTGCAGACGGGACGAGGGCTGAACTTAGTGATACAAAGAGCCGTGATGAATATTTACAGAGGTTGTAACAAAGGGAGACGGATGCAGAGAGAGGTGGACAGAAAGAGAGGGAAACACTCCCTGTGCAAACATGTAACCCCACAATCCTCAAGCACTAACACACGAGTGCATGCACAGAGCCTTTACCGACTCCCACTAATCATATATTACTGTTGACATATTAATATTTAAACCCTGCTCCGCTCCTGTCTCAACACTTATCGAGCGTCGCGACATGAAAAAACTGTCAGCCGAGTTAGCGGTGGCAATATTTCAGATTAGGGGAACATTGAAAACGCAGCACTTCCGAGGTGAATTAGAATTTGTTTGTGCTTTGTGCTGAACTCCGAGTGTGGAGGCACCGTGGATGTGCTCGAGCGTGAGGGGACTCGTGTGGCAGCAATTCATCTGGATTTACATTCGAGGTGCGTCAGCAGAGGAAACCAAGTCAGAGGTGATGACACCTCCTGTGGCGAGGATGAACTCCAGCCCAGTGGAATGTGAGACATACTGTCACAGCATGTGTGTGTGTGTGTGTGTGTGGGTGTGTGTGTGTGTGTGTGTGTGTGTGTGTGAGAGAGAGAGAGAGAGAGAAAGTGAGTCAGCTAAGAAGTACATGAGAGAGTTAATGAGCTTTAAAGAAAATGTGTCTGTGTGTTTGTGTAGATGAGAGTTCATGGCATGCTTGTGTGTGTGTACGTGCACTTTTCTGTTCCAGTTATTGTGATTTACTGTTTTTGTCTGAGTTCCTTGATGAAAGCATCATAAATGTGTGTGTGTGTGTGTGTGTGTGTGTGTGTGTGTGTGTGTGTGCGATGACAGAATCACAGCAGAGAGATTCTACATCTTTTTTGTCCATGATGATTTTCAGTTTTATAATTTCAATGTTGTGTATTGACTGATTGTTCCTTGAGCTGTGTTCTGTGATTGTTGAAAGACGAGAGGATCAAATATTTCTCAATCTCTACTTACTAATTTCAGCGGCCTTCATCAGAAAATCTGCTCGACTATTTTGATAATTCTCTGGAACTTAATATGTGACAACTGAACTGTCTCCATGAAAACTGATCGAGAACTTTTACATCAAGATGAGCAATATCTTATATTTCCAGTTGAAGTGTCCTAAGATACTGAAACCAAATGATGTATGATAGAGAAAGTGCTTTTCTTTGGAAACCAGTCCACATCCGCAATATTTTAAAGGTGCATCTTGCCAACAGCAATATAATAATCTTTCAAATATATCATGCTAATTTAAATGCATGTATTTCAATTGTATAATATGAATACTGCTCAGTTGTATAACGGATATAAATATTTTTGAAATGTGACATTTGCACACAGCAGAAAAAGCAGCTCAGGTTTGTTTCCATGCCACTGGATCATCTTCCTCCTGTTGGGTGTCAGACACTGTGATGCATGCAGGAGTGACGTTTCAAAAAATCTGTGTCTGTCTTGGACAGAACACTGAAGAAATGTTTGAGTTTCAGGTCAGGAAGATTTCGAGCAGTGTAGAGAGCACACAGCGAGTTTCCTTCCCTCGTCCTACATCCTTTGTTTTTTTCCTCCCTGTGATGTGTTTGATTACAACCAGTGACACACATTTACTTATTTAATTTAAATAAACGTTAATCTGTAAAATAACACCACACGTCAATGAAATATTCAACAACTCATCTTTCTCCCTATATATTTTCACCAGTTTCTGACTCTTTGAACCTCTCCTCTGTTTTACCTTTTCTCTTCGTGTCTGTCAGTTTCGTTTAGTCTCTGGTGATATTTCCTCCCTGTAAAACTTTTCGTGAGTCTCTTTTTGAAGTCGTACGTGATGAGAGATTTTTCATACAACCTTCAACCCCACGCCCTTCCCTGTTTTCTCACTTGATTCTCTTTTGATTAATTAACAATGTCAGCTTGAATCTGGTGTGCAGTCAAAAAATAACGTGACCTCCGAGTGAAATAGACGACCTTTAAGATATATTCAGTTTGTGAACTCGTCTCTGCTTTCTCCTTTGAGTTTGTTTGGCCATCTGAGGATAAATCTGTGATGGGACCAATGAATCACGCTGACAATGGTGCAGGAGAAAATTGTTAAAAGCCAGATCAAAGTGTTTAAACCACATGGGCTGTGTGATGAGGTGTTTCTGAGTCATGCAGGATCCAAATGCAGTTTGATCAGCGGGGAACCAGACAGACTAAAAGTTTGGCCTGAAGCCCCTTTGATTAACACATACAATGTTTGAACAAGACGCCTCATTATTGGACACAACTTTTCCGAGACATAAAGGAAGGTACGTTTATTGTTTTTTGGATTATAGATTATATATCTGGGGAAAAAAGTAACACAGACCAAAAGAACCTGACCCAGTGCATGAAATGACCTCATGACATAGAGTGATTATACAGAGGACAGATGTTGACATGCACTAACAAGCAGTGACTCATAGTTTTTAAATCAGTCACTAAATCTATCCAATAACCAGTTTGTGAATAAAGACGACTTTCATTTAGAATCCCTGGAGAAACCACCAATTGGCAGTTTGACCCTGTGAATCAAATATTTAACAAACTGCTACATGGGAGTCACTCTAGCGAAGCATTTTTAACGAGGCGTTGATGAGCCATGTCTCCACAGTGACACACTAATTGTCAATAGTGAGAATAAGTGATTTTGTATGTGTGAAACATCCACTCCATCTATTCAGCTCCCAGAAGGGACTATTATGTTCACTATGCTTTGTGTTTATTTAGTTCCTGCAGCACACAGTACATCATTGCTGATTACTACAGAGACCTCATCACGGCGAGGGTCTCTTCAGGAGCTGTCACATCAAGCTGACGGAGGGTGGAGATCGCCATTATCACAGGGTGAGAAAACTTCCAAACCCATCAAATCTGCACACGTGGGACAGAGCAGAGACACCAGAGAGCCCACTGTCCTCCAGGGCTCCAGGGGTCTCTGCTCACGGCCTCCGAGTCCAAATTCATCCATTAAAGTCATCATGATATATGGGTAGGCTATTCTATGTTGACGTGGTGAAACCATTTTTTAATAAGTGTCTAAAATCCTTTAGTTTTATTTTGTTGTTCTTTCCCTGAACCAAATAGAACATTCAAGAAATAGGCAACTAAACCTTTTATACGGGTCCCTGGCTTGAGAACAAAAATGAGAGCCTCTTGCCCGAGAACACATCTTCAGCTGTAGGCATGATCAGGGACTGAAGACAATCACTGAAGCCATCAGAGCCAGAGCTACATGGTTGAAATGTTCCTGAACCTGCAGCCGGAGCCTTTGTCAGAACTGAGGAGCAGCCAAATCCTGCCAGAAGATCATCTGCAGGCTTCCTGACCTCAGCATGGGACTGGCAGCTGTTGATAGACCTGGAAAGGCCACTTAAGTCCCCCGACCATATTGCAGCCAGCACCCTGTGACCAGAAATGATCCTTTTGTCTGAGTCCACCAGGTAAAGCTGTGCTGCTGGAGCTGACGGTCCCATTGGAGGATTGTTGGAATAGGCCCCTGAAAGGACTGATCAACAACTGTCAGCACGTTGGATTGCAGAGTGAGATGTCTCCCAGTGGGTGTTGGATGAAACGGCTGGGGATTCGCCTGCTGTTACAAGACGGCCGTGGCTGAAAAGAGGAAGGTGAGTGAGGTAAAGCCTAGTTTGTGCGAGCGGTGGTTGGTGTTCAGTGTTTTTTCAGATGGTTGCGCACCTCCTAACTTTTTTAATTCCGGGCGTCGTGGATTAAGAGAATAGGTCTGTATTTACATCTATGTGACATAAATGAGGGAGCACAGATATTCCCACATGCCTCCTGAACGCTCTTTACCCCTGAAACGGGTTTTGTGGAATCTAACAGTTCACCCACCCCTCCATCATCAGCATAGTGGTGAGTAGATAATGAGTGAATTAAAAAACTATCCCCACCTGTACACGAGCTGATCTGCCGTTCGAAAGCATCAGAAGAAGAAGTCTGTGCACAGCCACACATGGTTGTTATATATTTGTGCAATTTAACTTTGTGTATGTGTGTGTACTCTCTTATCGGAATCACCCCTCATCCATGCTGCTCTGCAGACCAGTCCACCTGTCAGTCCAACGCTGAGGTTCCTTTACTCCCATGAGGCAATTATCTACAGTCTGGTTCATGTGTTTATTATCTGTGTGAGAGAGAGAGAGAGAGCGAGAGAGGCGTATCAGCAGTAAATAGGACATGAAGATTGTCTCCTGGTTTTTTATTTCCTGTGGGATCAGTCCTCCATTTTCTCCTTTTTCTTCCCTGGCACCTGTTTCCCTCTTTGGAAACAACCTTTCTTAATATATTAGATGCTTCAACTTTGCTTTTCTCTCTTTCTTTTCCTTTCCCCCTCACATCCAATCTCTCTATCCCTCCCACCTCCTCTCCATCCGTCTTTTCCACATCCCTTCCTCTTGCCTTCAGGATGATACAAACACCAGTTGGCCAGAAGGTTTTTCAGATCACCAGAGAGGCGAGACTTCAGACTTGAAACACTCGGCGAGAACATGAACATCTGCGTGTTCCTGTACACCTGCCAGATTACAATCAGTGGATTACGGTATTTTTCTTAGCTCCTTCTTTCCTCTCCGATGCTCATACATGATCCCTTCTTTGATGTTTTTATTCCCCTCCAAACTTCAGCCGTCACTTCATCTCCCAGCATGGATTATCGACTCTTCTTGTTCCAGGACTGTCACTGTTTTGTCACTTGTCAGTCATTTTAAGCAGCTGTTTCAAGCTGGTAAATAACAAGCACACGCACAAATATACACACAAAAATCCAAACCGTCAAAACACAGACTACACATACAAGTAGCTCTGCTATGTGATGATCCAAGTATCTGCATATTCTGCATCTCACCACATTTAAAATGTTATAAATTTAATACATCTGTATTATCAAATGAATTACTTGTATTTGTCAGTGGGTGGTGATTGGCAAAAATCCTGCAGGGATAAGAGCTTCAGTACCAAATGAGACGTGAACAATGTGTCATCATGGCGTCAGGGGCTCGATCTCCTCCGCCTCTAGGTCATCTAATTAATCTCTCACTGTGTCCCGTTCAAGGGCCGGATGTTTAAAAGTCCATATCTGCAGACTGAATGTGTCGGGCTGCAGAGCTCTGTCTTGTCCGGAGAATAAAGCCTCATTGGCCGATCCTTTGCAAACCAGTAATCCACAATCCTACACCTACTGGCTTGTCTTGCTATGAAATCAATGAAATAATTCAAATCAACTGAATGAGAGTGTGTTTACATTAGCTGACCGCTTCCAATACTACTTTTTCAAATCTGATAACGTGCGGCTCTATAACCTTTCAGGTGTGACACTGATATGTGTGTTTATATTCTGTGGGCTGAGAAATCCAGACGTGACAGTGAACTGAGGAATCACACGAGGGCATAGAATACCTGAACATATGCTGTAGGAACTTATTTGAGTTGAAATCATGCCCATGGCTACATGATGCCCCAGATGCCATTGCTGTGGACTGGCTCTGCTGAAAGCTTCTGACAACATCAGCTGCCAGATCCACATGAACATAACTAGTCAGGGCTGTGCATCTGCAGGTTGTAATCTCAATGCATGCTTACGCTAATGTTGCAGAAACATAACGTGCTAAATATGTTGTAGTGTTTGGTTTTGAACCTGTAACCGCTGCAGCTTCATCGATGAGACGATCCTCCCAGAAAAGATCAACAGTCATGTTCATGCTTCAGCCTGAGCTGTGTTTTTTTATTTGAACCATCATGACGAATTCCCTCTAACCCCCACATTTCATCTCCTTCACTTCTTTCCTGTATTATCTTCATCCACTATTGTTTCATCAGAGTAAAATCGTTGTAACTTATATCATCGCTGCACTATATCGTATTTCATATTACTGCTCTTTCTTCATTTAATCAACCTTCTTCCTTCCCATGTGTCTGCATCAGGATTAAATATCTAAACACTGTAATCGGATTAAGGCTTAATGGGTCCCTGGGTGGTGTCGAAAGGCCACAGCCACACATTCCCTTGGAGAAATAAACTGTAAAAAGGATAAATATTTTTTCTACCCCTTATAATATTGAATATATTATACATTTTATTCTTCTTATACCTCTAGAAACCTTAAAGTCCTCACACAATACTAAACCTGGAGATTAAGAATTAATAATCTTAAAATGCATATATTCAAATTTTACACATTTTAATAAAAATATATATTAAATGTTTCAAATACAGAAATAGCTTCTCTTCATTTATTCCTCTATATTGCGAAGTATGTTGGTCCCCAAGGTGCATACCAAGGACGCCCTGACGATAGATACAGCTGCGATAATACCTGAAATATATTTTCGCAGGAAGTTCAATTTCTTGATGTCCGCAGGTAATAAACATAATGAAATCAATGACCATATTGAATAATAATCAGTCATAATCAACCTTAATAAGTTCATACTTAGAGGATATTCTAACATGAAGATAAATACCAATGCACAAATGACAAGAATCCCATTAAACGCAGAGAAGTGATTATACGGATTAGAGAGCAGACAAGGTCACATTGACGACCAGGAAACCATCGGATTCAATAAACGAAATAAAGGGTGAGCATGATGCTGCCTGTTTGTGCTTTATGTCGACACACCTACGAGCAGAAAGAAAATGTATTGATCGTAATGCTGCTGATGGTGAATTGGTAATGACAAGATTGAAAACATTGATCCAGAGAGAATACTGTCCTTGGACAAGAGGGAGGGATCAGCATCATCCGTCCCCATCACCCAGTCCCACACATGCGTCTACACTGCAGTGGTTCCCAACGGGGTCATGAAACACTGAGGTGGGGGTCACAAGATGATTTAAAAACAATTAGAAATATATAGCAATAAATTTGACTTACAAACTGTTGACAGAACCTCTGACCTGAGCCTGAAGCAGCAGCAATCCTAGAAAACAATCATGTGTGTAAACGATCCTTCTCAAAAATTCCTGTGATTGCTGAATCAAAACCATGATTTTTTCACTTTACTTCCCCAAAAGCTGCACCCTGTTAAATTATTAGCAGCTGCTCTACACTTCAGAGGATCTATCTTTTCTTTCCTAGCTCTAAACAAATCCAAATTTCCAAACCCTCATCAATTAATGATAGCTCATTAATTGTTATCTCTGTAATTATCCTGTTTTCCATCAGGACTTCGTGTTCTGGTTAATTAAGGGCAATTTAGCCAAGAAGGTAGATACAATTTATTGTCTTTATACATATTTGCAATAACTTAAAGTTGTAAAAAAGTTTAATTTTCATGCAGAGACTGGAGTTCATCCCTTATTTTGTGTTTCTTTGACTTTAACCCCGATCTTTCCCTTTACCATGATGTTTCAGTTGTCAAATCTTAAGCATAGTTTAACTTGCCATGATCTTTTCCCAAACTTCACTTTGACATTCTGCCAACCACAGATATTCTGGAATTCATGAATTTTAAAATGCATCTTTTTTTCTGGACCTTTTCAAAACCTTTGCCAAAATTTAAACACTGGCGAGACTGGAAAACACTCCCTTCATTCACATACAAAATAAATTGCCCCTGTGGTCAAATTTGGCTGTGACCGTTTGATGAAATGCTCATTTATAATAACTGCAGGCTCACACTTCGAAGAATAAATGTGATGACAAATATCTATTTTCTGGGGCGGCTGGTTGAGTATCGAGCATATTGAGACGTTCGTGTCTTCCTCTTTAAGCAATTAAGCATCCGAGTGTCTTCTTTGCTCTCTCACTCCGCCAGCCTTTTAAGCCATTATGTAATTAAGCTGAGATCGAGCTGATGACTGCCTGACAGATAGAAATACTGTAGTATCTAATGACCCTTCCCTCAGCCCACATGTCCACACTCAGACATGTACAAACACCCACACGCACTAATGCAAGTTCAGGACAAAGCACACACACACACATACACACAGTCTATCTTTCCTCTCATCAGGTTTTCTCTCAGCTTTCTGTCAATAAGGCCGAAGCCATGCTAATTAGATACAAAGGCTATAACAACGTTAGCCTGCTCTTGTATAGAGAGGCCACTAACACTATCGGCATAACACAGCTGAGAGTTAACTGAACAAAGGACCAAACAGAATGAGTGTAGGAAGGAGCCGGTTTGTTTGATACGCTGCCGTGTCGACAGCTCTCATTAAAGTAAATGCTTATTTATGTACGAGGCGGACGGAGTCGTAGTGCAGACACATAACAACGCCCACATTCTCTTACTGCTCTGTGTTGACCTGAAGTAATCCTGAATCATAATGACTGGAGGGAAAACAACTCGTGGATCACAACAGAACAACCTGCTTTTGGTTTATTTGTTTTACAGGTTGTTTAGGTCAAAGAGACGCTCAACATGTTAGCGTCTCTGGGAGCTGTGCGTTGGCCAAATAGTGTAATGAGCTAAGTGCTAATGCCTAATTACATGCAATCTGCGAAGGCCGAACGGAAATTAGACGGTCTGATCTACTAAAGTTTTTCATGATCGCCGTCATCAGCTTGTCCAACACTTTGGAGTCAGTTGGTGACCAAAGCACAATGAATCCTGGGATAGACTGGGCCAGGAAGTTGGAACCTTTGTTTTCTCAGCGATGAAGGGACGAGTTTGTCCTCTGAAGGATGCAGCCCCTGAATTGGCCTAACAATAACATACTGCGCTAACATGCTTAGTTTAGCATGTTAGCATGCAATCATATGCAAATACACACTTAGCGAAATCTAGAGATGAAGCTATTGGGAAGATCTGATCACTGCCAAGGAACTATGAAAATCCATTTTCCAATATTTGTTGAGATATATTCTGCGCAAATGAAATGCTCATGTTGGTAGCTGCCTACAGGAAAAGTCAGAGGATCACAAAGGTCGATAGAGTTTATTCTGAGGGCATTGTATAGAACATGCACCAAGCTCTACAGCAATCCATCCAACAAAACAACAAGAATTCAACCTCCTGGTACTGGAGGGGACTAGAGTCAAGGGACCACTGGAGTACTTTGGATTCGTTCTCTATGCGAGAATGTCTGTACAAATTTGCATTGCAACTCATCTAGTACTGTACCAAAGTGACAAACTGACATTGCCCTAAAACCATGTTGCTAACATGGCTTAAACCCAGATATAGCGTCTTCATGTCTGTCGTAACTTCCAGTAAAAGTGTGAAGCACTCTGGATGTCTCTTGCTGGATGTCATTCTGGATCTAAAAATAGATGTTTTCACATGTTGTTCCTTTTTTTAAGTCCAGGCCTGCAAAAAGTTGTCAGCACTATTAATGCAGTAGTGCAAACACACACACACACACACACACACACACACACACACACACACACACACACACACACACACACACACACACACACACACACACACACACACACACACACACACACAGTCAGCCTGTCAGCTTTTCTTCGTATCCTCTGCAGGAGGTGTGGGCACTCAGAGCGACAGTTACAGAGGTCTAATCTTGACAAGGACGTCAGATGTGAACCTCTAAACTTAGGTGTCAATAGAAAGACAAGAGACAAGGAGTAGTGGAGGGAGGCAAAGGGGACAGAGAGGAAGGGGCAAATGTTTTGACATGAAGGAAGACACATAATGAAGTGAGCAGGTTAGAGGAGGAGGAGGAGGAAGGAGTGAGGAGGGCTGGAAGAGGAAGAGGAGAGGGAAGGAAAATGCTGACATGAGGGAAGGATAAAGAGAGAAGAAAAGGAAAGCAAACAGGAATTTAGAAGAGAGGACAGACAGGGATTTTAAATCTTAGACATCTCTGTAGCTTAAATGTTTTTACATTTAGTTTTAACATACAGACGAACAATTTTCAAAGATTGCAAGAGAGGAAAATTGCAGATGAGTCAAAATAAAATAAGAGGAGAATCTGATAAAATATCTTCAACGAGGAGTGCGGCTCTACTTTCTTCTCGACGGTAGAAATAACAAAGTAATTTAGAAGGAAAGACGAGCCGAGTGGTCATTCAGTTCTCCACAAAGCACGAAGTAATGAAAGCAATGATCAGAAAGTCAATAAAAATCAATCACTGACCTGATGCCTGCAGACAGCAGATGTAGACAAGGTGCTCTCAGGTCAACCTCCTGTCGAGCAAATACTGCATTTTTATGTATTATTCCATAAAAATACTACAAACAAATTACCCATCTGCGTTAATGGAAAGATGCTGCAATAGAAAATAATAAAGATATAATGCCTGACTCATTAAATCCACAAGAATATATACTGCCATGCAATAACACTGATGTAAAATGTTTTTCTGTATATGCAGAAGACAGAACTTCACGTACCAACACTTTGTGTGATATATCATTTAAGACACAGAACACAGTAAATTCCTTAATTACTTCGGTGTAGAGTGGATTTTCTTGGATTAAAGGGGCCAAACATGTTGTTTTTATAAAATGATTATAACTTTTTGGCTGTTCAGTCCCTGAGGAGCATTGAAGCGTGATTCCAGGAGGGACTGTGTCAGATGGCCTGTAATGAGCTCAGCCTGCATCCCCGTCCGAGAACCAATTAGCTTAAAAGGGGTCTAGTGGTAGACCGACTGCGTATAGGATGGATCACTGGTGCATGTGTGTTTGTGTGTGCACGTGTGTCGGGGGCTGGGGGGGGTCACATGTGTGTGTGGGCATGTGTTGTGTCAGCACAGATATATTTCCCAGATTTATGCTCTCTGTCAGGGACACACACACACACAGACACACACACTACTTCTCTCTCTCCTTCCTCTTTACGGTCTCTCTTTCCCTAACAACCTCACACACAGTTTTACAACTCAGCCCTGGAATCACAAATCCATGGGTTGTCGATCAGAATTTGTGTTTTTATCGTTGATTATGTGTTAAAACTAAGAATGCTGCAACAGTGACACAACAATGAATCCATTGGTTTAAAAGGACTGCAAACTGCTTTTACTTTATTTTCAGGAGGGTATATTTTCTCACGGGGGTTCACTGTCATGTCTGACATGAGGGTACGAGCGGGAAGTGAAATTATCACGTCAAACCACATGGTGAGCAGAGAAATAGAACTGGATATTCTACCGCCGGAGATCAGAGAGCAAAGGCATCTCGGACACCGTATCCAGTGGAGAAGGAGAAGGAGGAGGAGGAGGAGGAGGAGGAGGAGGAGGAGGAGGAGGAGAGGCAAGCAGGGAGGAATACACAAAAACCAAACTGCTGCTTCCAAGTATCCTCCTCACAGATCAGATCTGATCATTGCAGAGCAGGATCGATGAGCTAAACAACAAAAACTATTTAGTGAAAGAATACAGAGATGTGTGGATATCGTGTTTTACAAGGAACCAGCTGTGTTGTGGGTTTAAAGAACAGGATTCTTTGGTTAAATAGATTTTTTGCACCAATGCTTGCAGACAGAGACTTAAATACGACTTGGTTAAAAATGGGAGGGGGAGTTTGTTTCTTTGTGGATGAACAGTGGTGCTCCTCTGTGCAGCAAAGACAGAATTTGCAGGGAAGAGATGGAAATTCTTCGCTCAGTTTACTAAACCCAGGGTCATTATAACAGATGTTCGTATTCCATCACCCGCTAATACAACTCAATCTTCTCCCCTGCTGCATGCAAGATCATCCGGGTGGAGTTTAGCATCTGCAAGCTGGACTCTGTGCCGCCCACACATGAGAAGTATATTTGTCACAGAAGAGGAGAGCAGCAGCTGGAGTTGTGTGATGGAAATATCAAATAGGCCGACAGATCCATACAGAAACCACCCATGGTCACCTCTGAGCAGTTCACTGTTCAGCTGATTCCCACGTGCAGACAAAATCTGAGGCGAAGAGGAGAGAAATGGAGCAGCTCAAATGGGGTCCAGTGTCCCTGCACTGAGTGTCTGCAGTGGCTTTCATTTGAGGGGCATTCCCTTCCATACCTCCAATATTGTGAGAGTATGCTAATACCCAAAACGACTGTCAAGTGCTGCCCAAACAGCCGAGCCATGGTTCTCAGCTCACCTGACAAGAGCGATTCAAGCTAGGAGCAGATTCTTTGCTTTAGGGCACAGAGGGAGGGAGGGAGTCCTGCAAACAGAACTGAAGAGGGACACGATCCAAGCCAAAGGATGCAACAAGGAACGAGGAACAGGTGGAGGTTATGTTTCAAACTGGCAATCAGGAGCAGGACTGTCAAAGACTGGGTGTCCTCGCTTGGAAAAAGCCCCAGCGAGGAAAAAAGCAGAGAGCAAGGAAGGAGAGGAGGGAGTATTTGTCATCGACCTGGACTGAAAAATGAAGTTCAGTGCAAGATAAAGGAGGGGCGGGATCAGCCAATTTCGCTCATGTAGGAGGAAGTGCAGCGGGGGGGCTGAGGATGTTCACTCCATCCAAGGCCCTGGGGCCCGATCTCATTAAAGGAAGGGTGGTGAAGGCCAAAATTCTCTGTCAACTCCTCTTGGCGATGTCTCCAGGAGAACACCATCCCTTCTCTGTAGAAGAGTTCCAAGGTAAGGCACCAAGCATCCCGTTAAGCTTAGCAGCCACCAATATATGGCCCTCAGCTTGGTCTTCAGGAGCCTTAAAAGACAAAGGGTCCTCTCACAAGTAAACCACTGAAGACCTTCAGGAGAATCCCCTCATAATCCTCGACAGACTGGACAGAGAGTAGCGTGTCTGACTTGGTATGTTTCTGGTGCCATTCAGGGAAAGTTACCCACTTCTGTTTTTGCAGAGCGTGAGCTTGACCGCAAACCTTTCAGATGACACTGCTGGGCAACACCTCTAACAGCCTCGCCCATGTTGAGGAGGAAACAAAGAAGCTACCACCGTGGTGTACGTGAGGAAGACAAAGGAGCTCCACAGAGAGGAAGGTCTTGTCCTCTCTATCTCTATCACACATTCTCATAAAAAAGAGGGAGGACAAAGACTAGAAGAAGAATATATAGACAAAACAGTTTATATCTCTGGTTCATGTTCTGTCTTCATCAATCACGTGTTATTAAGTGACAGCAACAGTTTTATGACCTTTCATTACATAAATCTGCAGTTTACCCTCTGTTGTTAATTTTGCTCTCCATTCACAGCAAACTTCATCGTTATTTCTCGCTGCTGTTCCCATACATCATTTCTTATCACAATTATTACAGCAGCACAGCAGGTGGAATGTAAAAGGCAAAGCAGCCAGAACAAGCAGAACATAAAGATTAAACTAAATATGTCTCGTACAAAGCCAGGGAGGAAGGAGCCAACCCTCTTTTACTCCCTCTCATATTTTAAAACGCTGATGATCGTGTGATGAAACCTAAAGCTTTACTGCAAAGTGACAACATTATATTTGATAAACTGCTCCAGAAGGCGGAGAGCAGAGCTGACTTCTCCTCATTCATCAGCGTCCTAACCCGGCACTCAGCTGAAATACTCAAGCATCACTATACATAGTCAATAAGTCAAAAGACAATCAGCGTCCAGGATGAATAATATCATCAGAATCACTAAAGCATTGTTTAACTTTTCAATAGTTCTGTTTAAAAAAAAGCTCAGTCCACGTGATATTTCTTACAAAGTGAACTTGCTGTGTAGAAATGTAATTTCTTGGAGAGACTGGGTTGAATTGTGATCACTGGGTTTCTGTTTGGCTGCAGTTACAGAAGCTGTTGCTTGTTGTTCTGTATCACTGCTTCAGAAAAGGCTTATTAAATAACTTAAAGCTGTTTTAACAAGAGCTTCTGAGGCTACACTGCAAGTGCTGGTGTATGTTTAAAGAGAAACTTCAACCCCAGTGCTAAAACTTATTTCACTCACTCCATTATTCTGAAAATTGCTGCACCAGAGGAAAAAAAGGGCGATGGAGGAGGGTTACAGGGGCATGGGTGTGTGAGGCAGGAGATGCTGAGGCCTGAGAAAAATGAAAGTGACACAGAACTGCAAGGCACCTATGCCAGAGGGCTCTTTTTAGGTGGAGGTCTTCCCCCCTCTAGAATCCCCTGAAGCAGACATCAGTGTGGTGGAGGAAGATGGCGGTCCTCATCAGTTTGAGCCGTCGGCTGCAGCACCAGTGATGCCCAAAGCCAGCGCTGTCCTGCCAGAGCGTGCAGATAAATTAACATTCTTCGCTAACAGGCATTAGAGAAATGGGGCCACCCACCTCTGATTGTATTTTTAATATATACATGTAAGTCAATGATTTGACTTGTTGGCAGTGGACTTGCAAGGTTCAGGATTTAAAAGAGCAGAGTAGTGTTTCCTATTGTAATCAGTCTAAAGTGAAAACATAGTGGGACAATCATGCAAATACAGTGTGACTGTGGTGTAAATTCATTTCTGACCACATGTTATTGTCTGGTGTCCAAATAATCGTTAAAATCATTTGCCAATTGGGAAAATGCATGTGTAAGTCAACCTCATCAGTTATAAACCACTTCACTTGATTTTACAATCATCACTAATAAGTAGATTCAATTTATAATCGTTGACTCTGTTCAGGTTTTTAACACTTTTGTCTCTTGCAAACTGCTTCTCCATCTCCGAGAAGCACCTATCACCATACATCAGCCAATATAATTTAAATTCTATGAATAATGTGCATTCTAAATTGTTTACATGCATACGGAACACCTGATTCTTCTTCTTTTCTCTTTGTTATATTGCAAATACTGGAAGGAGTTGTCCATATGTTGTTTAAAAGCTCTAAACAAATAAATACAACATATTTTATTTGAAGCATCCATGTTTTTTTCCCACATTCTGACTTTGAAGCACATGAACACATTGAAATCCAAACAACTTCCCAACTTGGGGAAAAAGGAACCGAGCTTGTGAGGGCACAGTCAGAATGACTTTTCTCCAAACTATTTTAACTTCTCGTCGTGCTGCCTCCCGAGACGGCAGCTTCCCTAAGCGTTTGTTTTTTATACACTATCCACGGTTCGTCTCATCGCTGAACCCAGGCACTTCATTAACTCTATTTCATCTATCATGTCCCATTTTAAATCATTTTAAATTACTCCTCCATTCTTCCTCTACACACCATAGTTACATCTCTTCATTTTTAAATCAATTATTCGACAAGATTTACAAATATTTGGAATTTCATTAACAAATGGCTTTTTTCATAGCTTTACTACGGGGGTGAGTATTAATTAATATCTGCACAGTTCCACACTGTAATGAAGTAAAGTGCAATAACTAACATACATGGCATCAGCTGCCAAAGGCTCTTTTTAATAAAGCACTGGGATGCGACTCACACATCTGAGGCCAGACTGTGTTTTTCAGCAAATGAGAATATCCAAAAAACATCCACAACACACACACACTTATTTTCTCACTCTGTCTGTATCTCAATACAACTTTCAATGCACCAATCAAGACGCTGTCAGATCTATCTTCTCTCTATAGCTTTTCTTTTCGAGCTGTTTCCATCTAGTCGTACGTGTTCATTTATATACTTCGCTGAGCTCCACGCTGACACTGACATTGTGTAGATAAACGATTTGCAAAAAGAGCGATAAAAGTCAGACCACTTCCCTCACACACATGTTCCTCCGCAGATGCACCGCAGCTGAACTTTCGTCCAAAACTATTTCTCATTTCAAAAGACAAGATATTAAAAATACAAAGTCCTGCTGTGCTGTGGTGTCAACTGCTGTTTCACGGACTTACATCTCAGAGAGAAGCGAGTAAAAAAAAAAAAAAAAAGCTGCATTAAAAGCAGGAGATGGGGGGAAAGAAAGAAAATGTTTGCTACCTTTGAAGCACTTGTGGGACTGTCGAGAGTTCAGACTTGTTTTTCTGCTCTTTTAATCTGCTGCCATGAAAGAGCTTGGTGGGACGCAGGGGACATTTCTCAAATGATCCACCGGGACTTTAACCAAGAGCCAAGAACAACCGGTGGGAGCATTAGCTGGCTGATAGGTGCTGGGCCTTAGAAAATCCATTTAGTAAGCAATAGCACTGTTAGATTAAATTAGAACTGAAATATGTATCCATGATGAAAAGGGAAGAACTCATATTTCCTTTTTGTAACAGGTGAACTCAGAGGAAAGTTTCTTATACTTTCCCTCCAGTAACTGTCATCAACAATTCAGCTTCTACGGTTTCATCCGAGTGCCCAATCTAGGATTTCTTGCGAGTGAACATCCATCTTGCCAGGCTCACAGACCAGAGTGCTTCACAATCAAGATATTTTCTGCTCCTCCTCCGACTGGCTTCGGCATCAGCGATATAAAGATGGTTCATTCAATCGCATGTGAAGCTTTTTTTCGAAAGTGCTTGTCATTATCCAAACAATTTCCAACCGATCAAGCCTTGAGCCGTGAGCAAACATATGGTGGCTCAGGGTACACATATCACAGAAATTCTACATCACATCCATACATGTGTGTGTTAACCCTCAACAGTTAAACCATGTTTTCACATTAAATATAATTAATTAAATTACCTCATGCTGTTAATACCCTCTACCACCCTCAAGCAACCCATATTGCTAAAAGTAACGGACTTTGAGGAGTAAACCAGCTGAATTCTACCAGACAGCTAGAGACAGACATTACACAATGTTTTCAGACGGTGACCTGTGGACACACTGTTTAATACTTGCCTACCAAGAGACCTAAAGACGGAAAAGTTTCCTTTCACACAGTTTATTCATCTTGTTGAAACAATCAATAAAATATGAAGAAGAAAAGATCCAAAAAATTCAAAATCTCCCATAAGTTTTATACGAGGTTGCAAATGCCACAGCAAATGATCCACATTGATTCATACACATCCAATTGTTCGGTGATCCCTAATGCCCCGAGGATGTGGGCATTGTCTCCTTTCTTTTTTTTTTTTTCGTCTGTAAAATTGGATTTTCTTTCACTCATTTATGTCTCGGAGTGAAAAAAGAAAAATAAACTAAAGACTGTGACTGTGCATGTTTTTCGAATCAGAAAATCAAACATTCAGCTGTAACATTATAAATAATGAAAAGCAGCAGTGAGTGGGAGTATGGACGCCACCGACATTAGAAATTGAGTTTGTCGTCACAGGTGTAAATAGACATGTTTGACTGGGACCTCTGGGAGAGCTATAGGGCAAAGACGTAACGAGGAAACAAATGGAAAGACACAGGGCTTATCACAACAAGCAGCCAAACCAGAATAAAAATGATGAGGATATGAATCATGCTGCCGACAGTCTGCTCCGTCAATAGAAACATATGCAGGAACCTGAAGAGATAAACTCATAGAATTAACTTTGGTTTCTTTAGGGGAGGTCTTTTTAAATCCTTAAATGTAAATCATACGAGCAAATCCTGTCATGATGAGCTCATTCAAATTAGCATGTATATATGGTGTGTGTGTGTGTGTGTGTGTGTGTGTGTTTGTAACGGAGGAGGCACAAAGAAGGATGCGGGTGAAGCAGATTCATGTTATCAGGCTTTAGCACTAATGAGATTTCACCCATCAAAGACTATTTCTGATTACAGTTATCACCAAGAGCGACCCTTTCCAACCTCCAAACACACACACACACACACACACACACACACACACACACACACACACACACACTGTACTCCTTTCAAGTGAGGACATAACACATTCTTTAGCCGTCACACTCAACGACATGCCCGACCCTAAACTAAACCTAAACCTAATTCTAACCCTTATAGAAAGTCTTAACCCTCAAACAGCACAGATACAAAGTATAAGTACACACAGATACACACTATACTGCGATCGCACGGTTCAGATTTCTTTCACGGGAAGATGCAAATTGAGAATAGTCAAGAGGTAAACAGGTACAACAGACATATTAACAGGCACAAAGCAGCAGGTCCACTACAGTGGCAGACACACACACACACACTACCCTAATGCTCGGCACATTTGTGCTGCGCTTGTAGTAACATTTTAAGAGGCCGAGCTGCTCCTGACGCATTAATTATATCACATGTTGATTTAAATCTAAGTGGAGCCACGAGAACGCAGTCCTTAATCTAACATTACTGTACCCAGGGGATGAGCCCGCTTCTGCTGACTCGGAAATCTGGTGTCGATATTTACAGCCTTTGATAACTTCACGCTGAACCTCGAAGGACCAGCCTGTGATGTTTCCCTAAACACAACAAATCTGCGGCTGCTCTCGACACGTCCCGGTGCTGTTACTTCTTTGGAAGATGGTTCATCACTGAATCTTTGGAGCAGGTGGGCAGAGAGGGATCCACCCTCTTTTGTCTCTCGGGGATGAGGGGACGCATTTTTGAAGGTGCCTTCAAAATTGGAGCCTAGTCACACTTTCGCTGGGACACAAGGTCTTCAAATGCAGCCTCCCAAGGATGCAGCCCCTGGATTGAGACACAGCTATTTAAATATGATTTTATTCCATTTCGGTGTGTTATCTTTAGATCCCTGACATTGTGCCAGTATCCTGAAACAGCTGATGGGACATCAAAATGGGACAGAGCGATCGTTACAGATAATTTCAACCCACACGCCTCTTCTTTTCAATTTGTTATTTTGCAACTGCACCCTGCTGCCACTTGTGATTATTATCTGGATGAAGGACGGTGTGAAAACAATACAGCAACGACCTCTAACCAGCAACACATCATTACAGTAATAACAGTAATAGTCAGATCACTTGGAAAGCATCGTGGCTGAAACCAGAGAGATTTAGGTTCAGAACTATCTAGTTACACCAGCATCCACGATGAGATGATGGAGCGTGACTAAACAACAAAGTTCGGCCTCTGACGAATCATACAAACTATTTGAAAAGAAAATGCTCCGATCCATCAAGTCAGCGCCGCGTTAAATGTAAGCGACAGTGATGACAGGTGGGAAACTGATGAGGGATCACCTTCTCGTTACTGTGCCGACGACTCCGGCTGCTCGGCCCGAGCTCCTGTGGGCAAAGTGACAGGATCCGAGGAGAAAGTATGAGCCTGTGTTTGCGTCACATCCACCCGTGGAGGCTCCACTCTGTCAGGTGCAAAGAAGTAGCTGTCAGCTCTGTGTTCATCAGGGGAGACGCGTGGCTGTCCAGAGCCTCCACGGAACAACAGAGGGAGATAAAAAGCGATGATGGGGTCGCTGGTCATTCCAAATTGGGAGAAAAGTGCAGATTAATTGTGTGATAGTGAGTATTTATCCAATTAAGTAAGAATTCCATGAGACCTGGCAGAGGGAGAGAGCAACAGACAACGTGACATCATGGATGTCCTGTCCTCTCTGGCCACCTTATGAACCTGTGTTAATATGACGGGCTCGTCTGGGGATGCAAACTGCTGCGTTTGGGAGTTTTAATGCCAGAGGGCAACGGTCTGGTTGACTGTTTCAGGACTCTGCCGAAACAGATAATGTCAGACATCAGCAAGGTGTTTGTCTAACAGGGCTGACAATCATGGTGTGTGTGTGAGTGTGTGTGTGAGTGTGTGTGTGTGAGTGTGTGTGTGAGTGTATGTGTGTGCACAGCATGAGCAGTTTAATCTTCACACCCTTAAAAAGTTATCTAGCTGTTTTTCATCAAGTCCAATGTCAAGTCAAATAACAGCAAAGCAGCCGACAGCCATTCTAGTTCTGTCAAATATATCACATCGGTTTTATTAGATAAAAACAATTTCCTCTCCAACTGTAAAAGGGAGAAGCTGTCCGTCTGTCCGTCTGATTTTTCTCGACAGCATCCCAACCAAGCGCAGTGTCAACTGTTCTTTGGATTTGTGGTTCTCGGGAAACAACCCACCAAACGACTACAGACTTGGTCTGTAACTAAGTGATGCTTCCACTGCTCGAAGCATGAAAGACAAACACAAACACGCACACGGGATCGTCCGAGGTGCGGGAGTGGCCGATCACGGCAGTGCAGCAGCTGTGCACGTGAGCCGGGACAAGTCATTTATGGCAACATAATGTTTCACCACACCTCATCTAACATGCGGTCGTTATGATTTCGATTTCCTTCAACGACCACGGAGGAGTGAGAAAATGGCTCAAATTAACATATTCAAATAAAAGAAAGTTTTCCTTTCTGGTTTTCTTAACTGCACAAAACACGAGTGACTAAACAAATCAACGTCACAACCATTGGATTTGTTATGTCAAGTTATTTGGTGAGAAATATACTGAGAAATAGTTTCTCAGTTGTTACATGAATGAACCTCAGTTTATTAGGTACCCTAAGATTCAAACAATATATATTAGTATAATACACCATGCCTGCAATACCTGAGTGAGATACCAAATGCATAATAACAATAACAAGCAATGTCTGACATCTGTATAACATTCATGTGCATCATTAACGATGAAGAGGAAATAACTAAAGAGGTCTTAAAGCTTTAAATCAAACAACGTGATCACTTGGCGCTTGATTGGTGATGCGTTACCTGGGTCTTGTGCAGGATTTGATAGGCACGGTTGATCTGTTCTCATTTCAGACGAGGCCTAGTTCATGTGTGCGTTGAGGATTTGGGGTTTAGCTCTGCTTGCTCATGGGTTTATTCCGCATATCACTGGGCTGTCGGTAGTTTAGTTTTCCTTTTCAACAATATGTTCAAGTCTGATTATCTCAAGTTCGAACTTTGGGGCGGTTTTCGTCATGACCCTCTGATCCTGCGCTGCACGGGGTCATGCACAAATGATCGCTCTGTTCTACCGACTAACAGCATCACAGCTGAGGCAACAAAGGATGTCCAGGTGAAACCACACAATACAAATTCTGGGTAGTTCCTCCCTCTGCTTTCTAACTAAACTCATTTCTGCCCTTGGATTCGCAAGGTTCAGCGTATTTCTGATTCGGAGAACCGCTCACAACAGGCGTAAAGACAATAACCATAGCCATCATCGTTAGCTTGGACCAGTCTGATCTCTCTCTTCAACAAGACATTTCTGTCTGCTGAAGTTTTTCACACTATTTTGACTAAACTCTAGAGACGAGCACGTCTGGCAGCAACAATCAACAGTCAAAGTCACAGAGGTCACATCATGCTGATGTTTGATTAACTGAAGCTCCTGATCTGTATCTGCATCATTTTATTATGCATTGAAATGCTGCCACGGGATTGGCTGATTATGATTGCACGAATAAGCACAAGTGCTTACAAGTGCTTGTAATAAAGCTTGATGAGAAACACACATTTAGCCTTGATATAATCAAAAACAACAAGCTGCTTTATGCCAATTTATACCCTGACCTCAGTAAATTCTCAATTCTAGACGTTATAGATTAACGTTGAGTGACTAGACAAATTGTTTGTGGCTCTAAATAACTCCTTTTTGAGAACCAGCCAAATTTAAATACAAATAAGTGTGCAGCCTGTAGGTCGGAGAGACAGCTGCAGGGGGAGAGGAAGCAGAGACATGAGCAGAAAATAAAGAAACGAGGTAAAGTCGCAGGTACGAGAGTGGGAAGGAATGATAGACACCAAGGTAGCCTGTGTGTGTGTGTGTGTGTGTGTGTGTGTTTGTTTGTGTGTGTGTTAGTTAGCGGATAGCAGACGGGGGCAGAGACAGACTGGCTCTATTTTAAATAATGTGTTGCAAAAAAAAAAAACACTGACTATTCTTAAAGCCTGTGAAACTCTTCCTGTTGCCATGTTGTCGAGTGTGAGAGAGCGATAAGGAAACAGGAGTAACAAGCAAAGTTTCTGCTCATCCAATATTTAGAAATGAGCAATTTACCAAAGACCATCACACATTTTAAACACAAAGTCAAACACTGCCAATTACAGCCTGAATACAACAACACACACCAATTATGTCTATTTGCAACTAACCAGAGGATTTGTCCAATGCAAATGGTTTGAAATCTGCAGGGCAGGAAACACATTTTGATATTTAATCAAGAAGAGTGAGGTCAAAATGAGATATGAGTGAATAAATTATTTTGTTACATGTTCATTTTATAACAGCTTTAATTGGCAAGTGCCCACAGATAATACCCCTCACAGACGTCGTTATGAGGCCATGGACTCACACAACACAACCTGCGCCTCCTTGTTCTGCTCGACTGAATATATCAACATTCATCTGCGTAAAAAATGCCTTTTGGGTGATTGTTAGAAACTTGTGGAATACTTGTACATGCATTAAATTAGGTTTTGAGCTTATTATGCGAGTTGTTAGGCAGTGACACGTCACTGTTAAAACGTTATCCACCTGATTGTTTTCAGTGGTGATGGTGTGAATGGATATTTTTAATTATAAATCCTACATAGGAGTGAAATATCATGGTTGGGGTTTAAAAAAATCTCGGTTAAGGAAGAAATTAATCTGAAAGAAAAGCATGAGGTTCAGTAAAGGTCGGGGGAAGATCGTTGGTACGCTGACAGGACACATTGACTGTTGGTGTGAAATAAGAAACAAACATCATCCGCCCACGTCAGTCACAAACTGTTGAATCCATTTACCTCCATGTCGTCCTCAAGAGGTTTAGCAGCTAATGCTGTCACACTACTGCCGCCATTGTTCAAGTGTCTTTTTGAAAAGACATTTGAAAAACCCAGAAACACAACAAATAACTAAATGCTACGTGCTCTTCATCATAAAACTCCTTCTGCTCTCGACTATTCAAACTATCAGCTGTGAAATCGTTGCCACTGATCGAGTGAACTGTTGTTTTGTGCGTTTGTTTACTTCTGTTGCAGTGAAAACTGAACGTATATATAATTGAAGACAACTTGACAAGACTGACGAGGTTACAATAGACTGTGTCGGACAGGAGGATCTTTGGGGAAACGTGGGTCACACAGATGACGCTGCCCTCGTGAGCTCCATCAACGGAAATGTTAAATTTAAATCCTGAATTTTTGATCCCCTCTCAGAGTGTTGCTCATCTCTCCTCCTCACAGGCAGAGGAGGAGGAGGCTCTTTCATGGAAACAACATTTCAATGACACTTCTTAATAGAGAGCATTTTAGTGAACAGTCTTCCTCTGTATATTTGCATTCAGTGATTATACGCAGGAGGAAATGCTGTAATCCTTTGAATATTCTTTTTTAGTCGTCTCTGGATGTGGATGTTCTACCTCATGTTTGCAGTCACAATAACAACTGTATATTTCCGTGTAATCGTTCTCTGCCTGGATGAGTTTGAGTATATTTTTTATGATTGCTCTGTGGATCTGAGATTTTGAGGGATGTGAGAGGTTCTTCAAATAACACAAAGGAAGAGGTGAGAGGAAGATGAGAGCAGGGGAGGGATGGCGAGGTGCCTTCAGAGACTGGATTTCTGTCAGAAAATAAAAAAGCGCAGCGGTGAAAGGGAAAGAACGACAAAGACATCCTCCTGGAGAGGACTCGTGGGTCAGCATCCTGACAAGTAGGGTCGTTGAGGATTCTCAGCGAGGGAAAGAAAAGGGGGGAAAAGAAAAGAGAGGCAACACTGGAAATGATGGCAGAGCAGAGTTGAAAAGAGGTGAGAGGCGAGTTCAGGTGTGGCAACGTCAAAGGTAAGAGCGGAGTGAAGAGGGGAGATACACAAACTGAAACTTCTTGTCTTCCTGCCATCTCTAAAACGAGTTGCTATCATCGATATGAGCATAAAAACTAACGAGAAAGGTTCTCAGTAGAGTGTACACCCCCGCTAAGACCCATCAATCCCCTCACATACAACAAATCTGCAACAAATTGCACAGATATCAAAATCAAATATGCCTGAAAAAATATTGTAAAACTCCCTCTCTTGCAATGTTAGAGACTAATAAGTAATTCCTGTATCTCTGTGATTCACACCTCATCCCTCCACCAACGTCTGTGGTGATTTGTCCAGTAGTTTTTGTTTTATCTTGTGTACAACCAAGCAAACCAAACGACAAATTAAAATGGACAGCGGTTAAAACATAACCTCCTACAACCAGACTCTGTATTTGACATTACAGCAATCGTCATCAGATGTAAAAATATTAAACTGCTACAAATCTATCACAAATGAGATCAAAGTTCAGATATATACTTTCATTTTGTTAAATTGAAAAACTAAAATCTGAAGTGCTGTAAATTCAACTTCAGGACCTCTACTTTTACCTTTACATGGTTTCCTTGGAGACGGGAACAAAAATAAAACTACATCCTAGATCACGGTGCCATCTGAATAGAACATGGAACATAATGAAATACATGAATAATACATACATGAATGTTGAATACATTATTTATCTCTTATCTCTGATTTCTCCATACATGAAACACGTGTAGTGGACGTAACATTAAATATGCTAAACATGTTTCAGGAGGCTTCGTTTATCGCTTTGTTCAAAAAAAAAAATCTCCTACAACTCATCAGGAATTCTGCTGCAACATTACCAGCGATTCACAGTGATTCACAGCTACACACAGGACGAGGCTGAGAAAACGGTGCAGTAGATTCCTCGACTTGAACCGAAATAAATAAACTGCAAAGATTAAAACTGGCTGGAAATTATAGGTATGTTTCTCCACATGTACTCTGATCCTGCAGAACACACAACTTATTCTGATGTTGTTGTCTTGATGGATAGAGTAAACATTTGCTTCTTCTCTCATTATTGTGAAGATAAAGGACAAGCTGTTACTTTATCCTAACTGTGCTGAGAGCTTCACTTCAGCTGCGTGAGAGAAAGAAACCGTATGTATTAGCATTTTGTTTTATTCTGCCTCTGCACATCTGTCGGGCGCTGTTAGCTAAACATTCAGGCGTCTTAATGCAGGGAGGCAGATCCCTCAGCTGATGAGGTGAAGGCTGCACCAGAAATGAGATATTTTACTGTAAATAGCCTCACCTCCATCTCTTCTTCTCTTTCTCTCTCTCTCTCAAAGCAATCATTCACTTTTCTTCACGTCAATTTCAATTATCACATCATAAATCTGTTGTTTCTAGTCCCAGTCGCCGTGTGCACAGCAGCAGAACACATCGAGAAAAAGAACATTTCCACCTTTTCTTGGTAAGAAAAGAAGAGTTTTCTTTGACTCATTACAAATAAGTGTTTTAGAATTCTTAATTAACAAAAAAAAAAGGGGGCAGATCTACACAACATAATGTTGTTAACCCATTTAATGTATTTACACTTTAAGAGCAGGTATGAGGTCTACATGTGCGTCTCATCCCCTTTGTCATGAGTAATGAAAAACGTCGGGATTCACTTAAATACTCACTCGAAAGATAAAATGAATACTGGGGAATGAAACTGTTTGTTTGCATATGTGGCCTGCAAAAAGTTTTCAAGGTAGAGTTTCAGACAATGGCTGACAATCCAAGTGACAGGAGCGATATTGAAGCAGATAATAGCAGTTTCATTATCAAAACAAACAAATGAATTTAAAAGTGAGGATTCAGAATAAGACAAAGCAATGATTTTCTTTCTTTATTTCATGTCTCAATCTGCTTCAGAGAAATGAAAATGTTTGTCCACCTGTCAGATCTTCAAAAAACCTTCAGGGCTTCTCGTTTCAGTGTTTTCATTCCGCATCTTACTTTTCATTGTGTAGATGAAGCTTCACATCAGTGATGAACAAAATAATGAGACACTGCACATTACATATTTCATTTATCTTTTCCAACACTTCTTTTCCTTCTGATACGTATTTCAGCTTGAAACAAAATGTAACAAGAAAAAGTTCTGAGTGAAAAAAGAAGACGGCAGTAGTTGGTTGAAGTTTTGTTGATCATAGCAATGTAAAGAATTTCTCAGGCCGTCTGTGTGCTTGTGTAACTGTGGCCCGGTGCCATATTGATTAGTTTATAAAAGCTGCTTGCTCAGGGTTTGTGGTGTACTTGGTGTAAGAGTTTCCCTCCCATGTGACCAAGTGGATAAAGAAACGAAAACTGTTGAAATACTAAAAAACAAAAAGGTTGAGCAGAAAACGAAGGGAAAGATTGAAAGAGCGATGATGGAAGTAGCAAAACACAGAAAACAGAAAAAGGAAAGAATGGTGGATTCTGAACAAGGGCCAGATGTAGGATTAAAATTCCCAGTTTTAGTGTTTAGTATGCCGAACACATCGTGGATCACTCATCACTATCCAACTGCCTTGGCACTCAGGGCAGCTCTCCCTCCCTCCCTCCCTCCCTCTACCTCCCTCCTCCCTCGTTCTCTCTCTCCCCCGCTCTCAGTCTTTGATGCCAGCTGAGCTGCAGAAAGCGATGGGACATGGGGGAGGGAGCCGGGGCTGGGGATTTGGGAGGGGAACCACACAGTGCAGATGTTAGGTGTGAAGAGGAGATGACATGCTCTCTGTAAAACATTACAATTTATTGACTTTTGGGGCTCACGCACGAGGCTGCGCTGAGAAAAGCTCGAGAAACAAGAAGAAGAAGAAGAAGTGGTGCATCACTTAGCAGATGAGGAGCGACACGGAGGCTCATCAGTCAAAAGCTTTTGGGCATTTGAGGTGATTTGGGCTTTTAGCTTATATCAATTTGGAAACATAGAGAGAGATGGTACATGAATATTGGAGGAGGACATGCTGGCAAAACCCAGAGGTCACTGGATGCATTTTTTTCTCATTTGCCTTAAGCTGGAGCATTTATTGCATTTTTATTTATTAAAAATACTGAACTTGAAATGCAAGATATCAAAAAAAGATGAAATTCAGAGTTGTGCTCTACGCTGCAGACTAATCATGCTTTAGTCTGAACCAAAGTAACAGGTGTGACAGGTTCCTCAGACCACCATCCTGACCGTCTGAACGTAGAGAAGGTCTCGGACCAGACTGAACCATGTGTCGGAGCGATTACAGTGTGAAAATACTTCTTTTCTACAGACTTTCGAACCAATTGCAGGAAGTGAGACGTCGAAGAAAAAGAAGGGCAAGCAGTTTACAGGAGTGTTTGAAGTCTTCACCTCCGAAGATAAGTGAAAGACGAGGATGCTCATTTTGCACCAGTGGCAATAAAACTAACAAAACCATTCATTTCATTCATGCACTTTATTCCAAATGTTGACGACACGCTGACGTCAGATGAACGCTGGTTTATGAATAGACTCAGAGCACATAGTTCATTTTATATGAAGCAGCATCTAATTATTACTCAGAGGGTCTCAAATGTCCCGCCATGATCTACATGATATAATAATCACAGCAATCATTGATAAAATGGATGAATTCATCAGTAAATATTCACATTTCTACATATTTGATGAACCGCGTGTCTTTATCCTGAATTATTGATCTGAGAAATATCCTTTAATGCGTTTCTGATCTGGGAGCAGATTCAGTCTTGATGGGAAATATAAAACACATCACAAGACATTCTTTGATTGACACTGTCCACGTCAAACAAACCTGGTCTCACACTATTCTGTAACTTCACCAACACATTTTGTAAATTAATGCCTTGCTTGAGGGCACCTCTACCATAGTAGATGCTGGAGAAATAAAAACACATCATTTTCACTGGGTTAAGTTTTCACCCGGGATCATGGAACAGCTCAGTGTGGCTGTGTGGTGCTAATCAGCAGAGCAATACATGAGATAAGATGGCATCTCTCCTCCGCCTGACAGCTACTATTATATCCCTGTTAAAGAAAGCTGCTGTCGGGGTAATCACAGCCTGACAGGGACCGGAGGAGGAGGAGGATATTCACTGTGTGTGTGTGAGTTGAATAAACGAGACAGAGACACAACAACAACAACAACAACAACAAGTGAAAGCAGAATAAGGAGACAGTGAATTTATCAGAGGACACAGGCACCTGCTAATGTTCAGTCTACCACAGTTGATTTTTCTGACAGGTGGGAATTTCAATTAGCACACAGGGGAATGTGAGTATCGGTTAAAACAATCCAATTATTGTTTGGAGCAGATGTTCTAGCAAGAAAACAATTCACAACGTGGCAACGCTGCCTCGGGAGAATCGACAATATGGGTAAAGCAAAAATCCGAGCCCACTGCCGCTCTACATTTACAAAACCGAACCGTCTCTGTGTCTTCATTACTATCTTTGTTTCCTCTATTTTCCACTGTTCATACAAGTGATGGTTTTTAGATTCAAATATTTTTGCACACAATTAAACTTCTCCCTTTAAAATATCTTTATATATATTTCCTCCCCTGCGACACTAATGGAAGCTCAGCAAACAAACGCACAATCTCAACATGATGTTTTGAATGCTTTCAATGTTTCCACCCTTTTCTTCTTCTGCCATTCAGTACAATTAAATACTTATTTGTGACGACTGCAGAGTGCTTTCTATTTCCCTGGTAATCAAACTGAGCTGGCGGTTTGTTTTGACCACATTATTCACAAACACCGGGTCTTTATTTTACCATCAGTGTTGTTTAATGTCTCTGTTCCATCAGCATTATTTTCAGTCCTGTCAGAGGTCAGCGTTCAGGGAACCATTATTTTCAATCAAAGAATGTGTTTCCATTTGTGGAAATCGACGAGCAAACATCACAGGAGCGTTCATTTCCTTCCATCCTCTTTTTGTGCTCATTTCTTTTTAGGAATGATTTTTGAATTTTGCACAGAAAGAAACTATTTTCATTGAGATTGGTTTTTAAAATCTGCTTTTATCGTGCACTACAGGAGAATCTTCTCAGACATCTCTCTAATCTCAAACATGCACACACTACAAGATTTGACAATAATGTCACATAACTCACTAAAGAACATTGTTATTGAGGGAGCGTCATGTCACCTCGTGTCCCTGGTGCAACAGCTTGATTTATGGATAACAGTATGTTGTTGTATAAAACTATCAAACAAAAGCAGAAGAAATTTGAAAATGGTTGTGGAGACATGATAAATATGACTTGTGTTTTCTTCAGCAAGAACTGGAGGTGAGATTTTAATTGTCAATTCAATATGAGTCAACAAACAAAAGCCTCAAATTCAACTGTTGTGGACATCATTTCAAAAGCTCCACTCTTCTCTCTCGTTAGTTTTGCTCATAAAGTTCAGACTTAATCATCCCCATTTTAAAAATCTAATCTTTCAAACATGTTTGATGATCCTCAATGACTCTGTCGTACATTCTTTAAACAACGTTTTTACTATGTGAATCATTAATAAACATGTACATGACATACGACCGTATCAGAAATAGCCCTGAAGTGAATAATGGACATCTGGCGTCATGCTGAGGGCACGTCAGACGACATGAAGTCTGTGACGGAGCGGGGGATGACAGATAACTAGTCAGGCAAGAAGGAGGAGGTCTGGTTTGGTTATCTCCATTAAACCTGCCTGTCACATGACAGACAAGAACATACACAACCAAGAGCCACAGTCGTAAAAAATATTTCTATATCTGTCTGTCTCGCATGTTCTGAAGAGGTGATCAGGATCCCATCTCTTTCCACCGAAGTTCCCAGCAGGCTTTCTAATTACTTGATCAGGGTTTACAGGAAAACTCTGATTGGTTCGACAGCTCTGGAGGGCAGACTGGAATCTGAGAGGTCAGAGGTGTCACCACTGACAAAGAGATGTCACACACGCAGACACACACACACAACGTCACACACACAAACATATACACACACGCCACACACTGTCGCAGTGACTGCAGACAGATGCTCTCGTGGGATCGTATTACACAGATCGGTGAGCAGAGGGAGTTTGTATCATGAAGCTGCAGTAGTGACATCCATGAATGATCAGACTAATGATTGTTGTTGTCTTTTTATGCATCCATAGGTTCATTCTTGGTTTTTATTAAGCTTGTCACTATGTGAGGAGCGTTTTGAGCTTTTGTGAATTAAAAAAATTTACATTGGTCCTTACGGTTATGGGTATCAATGTGGTTGAGTGTTTGTGTGTGTGTTTGTGTGTTTGTGTGTGTGTGTGTGTGTGTGTGTGTAGATCATATTTTGGACGACATTGTATCGTACAAATTGTGTAGTTATGCATAATTGCTGGTGTTTTTCAAACTGGGCATTTGTTTGTGTGTGTGTGTGTGTGTGTGTGTGTGTGTGTGTGTGTGTGTGTGTGTGTGTGTGTGTGTGTGAGAGTCTAAGCGAGCCCCTGAGTGGCAGCTCCTCTGTCTGTCACACTGATACGAGTTGACAGCAGGGTCTTCTTCAGTGAGCTCGTTGGAGCTCAGCCAGCAACCTGCTCTCTCCCTCTGTTAGTGCTTCCTCCTCTCTTTCCTCTCTCTCTTCTTCTTCTTTCCCTCATGTAAACCTCTCTCTTCCTCATGTGGCTCAATCTCTCTCTCTTTCATTTCCGTTCCCCTTCTTCCTGACGCTTTGAAAACAAGCAAATGAGAAAATATCTCTGGAATTACAGGGACGAAAACTGTCAAATGCTGCGAATGAGACAGATAATCTGGACAGTGACAGAGAACAGGATTAATAACTGTTCTGTGCTACAAGTAATATTAAAACAGAACAAATACCAGTCAAGCACTTAACCCCAGAGGTCATCTCCTTCCATCTCCATGAATTGTTGACATACACTGAGACGCAAAAGCCTCATTGGAGAATGTATCTGTGACATCATAAACTATCCACAGATCACCACACACATTTGTTAACTGTGTTTTCATTGTGTGGACAGCATCGCAATCGAATGTCTGCAATGCACTAAAATAAAAAAGAATGTTGTCTGAATGGGGCGGCAGGTCTTGTTTTTTTCTCCAAACACTTTGGATAATATTTCACCGATTTTGATTCAATTAGTTTGTTATGAAAATATCACACTTCAACACACATCCCTTCTTTCACTCTCCACCTGTGTGCTGCGACTGAATAATACAGAATATCATGCTGCTTCCTTAATTGAGTTCCTCTACAGTTTGTTGAATTTGTGCTGAGGTCATGAGCACGCAGGAGGAATGCTTTGTTGTGCAACACCACTTCCTGATATTGATCAATCCAATCAAAATGATTAACTAAGAGAGAGAGAGAGAGAGAGAGACAGAGAGAGATGGCGAGATAGGTGGAGGGGGGAGGGGCGAGGGATGATGGAGAGAGTAAACAAAAGCAAATTAAGCACGGGAAGATGAGGATGGATGAGGGGAATCGTAGGGAAAGGGAAGAAGTAAGATGTCAAACTGAGGGAGGGATGAAAAAAGAGGATGTGAGCGAAGGAGAGGAGAGTAAATCGAACTGGTTCAGGAGGGAGAGAGGGAGAAAAAGTGCTGACATGTGTCTGGATCATTATTTGTTGCCTGAGTCCTCCCTTGATCCCTGTATGCATGTGTGTGTGTGTGCATGTGTAGGAACATTTGCTCACTAGCGGATCCAAAAATCTGAATAATAATCATTTCTGTATTTTAATGGTAAAGTGGGTTAGTTTGCTCAGAGCAAGAATGTTAAGTGTATTGGGTGTTAAACAAAAATAGACAAAAAAACAACGTAATTACAGTGAAACAACACAACAAGTGCAAGAGGACAACCAGCTCTGCTCCACCTCCAAGCTCCTGTTTCCACACAACCCAACAATTTGTGTTCTTTCTTGGTTGGGTTAGAGTGATGTGTCACAAGTTTGCTGCAAATAGCAACTTACATCACAGTAAATTATAGCCTGTGTCGTCTTATTTTTCCTTTGGACCGCTGTACCTCAAAATTAAATTTGTTATCTTTCCATTTCCCCCCATATGCATGAATAAAACTATATTTATGCCCCAAACTGGCTGCATTTCAATTTGCGATAAGCAGTTGAAAGAACATGGTGTTGTGGTCAGAGCAGAAAAGCACGCGAGCAGAATGGAGACTGACTTTTTCAAAACTCCAGATAAGATCATGAGCCTTTAAATTTGTTTTACTGTTGGGGTCACAAAATCAAATGTGCAGTGATTATACTACAAATTATTTTGGCTACACAAATACATTTATTTTGCAAGTATTTGGTCTTAAACCAAAGTTGTAGGCAAGAGGGAAAAAAATCAGGCGTTCAGCAGAAAGTGATGAACCTGCTAACTGACTGTTCATCTCTATTCTGTAGCTGTAAATAATGGAACATTCTCCAATTACTTTATGAGTTCTGATCGTTTACAAACACGATTACATGACGTCTTGCTTTTTCACCGGTAGAAACAAATCTAAGAATTCACCTGTCAGAGAAGGCTGCGGATTCTTAGCACTGCATGTCAGATGTGTGTGTGTGTGTGTGTGTGTGTGTGTGAGTGCCTTACACGTGTATGGCTGTCATTTACTTACCTCAGGGCAGTAAATCAACCTGCATACATCTGCGGTTACGACTGTAGTTTACGAGTTGACAGTGGCAGATGCAGGTTGAGACAGAATGACAGATTTATGAACTGTGTGTTGTGTGTGTGCACAAAGTGTGCATGTTAATATGTATGGGTTACAAGTGTCACAGTTTGCAGACAAGCGGCAAAGAAAGCGACGCAAAAATAGAAGCAGACACACGGGGAGCACAAAAGCAAATCTCATAAGATCATTGGTAAATACTGTGTAAAGTCTCTGTAAAGCCTGAAAGACTGATCCTCTGTGTGGGATCAGATGCTGCTCTAATACAGAACCATTTGTGTGTAATTATATTTATGAAGAAGAATTAACATCTAAAATTGCTTCATCGTTGTTTAAACATGCCTGAATATGTAATAATAATATTAAGAAACACCAATCCTTTTGTTCTGATGCGCTCACGGCTGAACTCTCAACATCATGAGCACGCAAAAATGATGTTACCACTCAGCAGCAATAATGATGAGAAATACTTGTGGAATCAAAACCAGCTCAGCTTCATGTGTGGAGTAAGCAGGATTATATTGTGTAAGAACAGAACTTAAGGGGAAGACATCAAGTCAAGCATTTAATGCAATGAGTGAACAACTGATACTGTGCTGCAGAGGCAGAACGGAGATTAGGTGCAGGAAAGTTAAAAGCACAGCCACTGTCGTCAATATATATTTTTCTGTAGTATAAATGCAGCTGACTTAGGTTTTTGGACTGGATTTCTTTAACCCTTGAGCAAAGTGATATAAATATGTGAACATACAAAGACGATGTTCGTCAGGGGATCGTGATTCACACAGCGTGGAAATGTGGGTGCGATGTTCATTATTCGTATTGAACCTGAGTCACAGATACACCGGACGCCCACGGAGGATTATGTAAATACAGGAAATTGCCATCGTGAGGTCTTTTAAAATGTGGACTTGCAGATCAAAAATGCAAATTTTCCCAAGTCGTTCATTATGTTTAAGGCTCGCGAGATGAAATAAAAAAGATTAAAAGTGAATTGGTCCACTTATTGAACAAGTCACCGTCCCAGATAAAGCGTTTAATGGAGGAACATAAATTTGATCTTTAGGAGAAAATGTCTTTCTGAAGGACTCCGCCAATTACTGCACGGTTTACTTGATGATGTGTAAAAAGTAAAATACAATCACATAAAAATTATTCTTTTTATGTATTATTCATAATCGAAATCTATCACTATGGTGACAGCAGCATTACAATGAATCTACTTAAAATGAATTTTAATGGCATTTCCATCTATCACATGAAGTTATAGGTTATATCTTATAACTAACAACTAAAACTCAGAATAGAAATATATTAATAAATAGAATATATTAATTACTCACTTTTAAAACTGATGAGAAGGCATTTCTTTTTGACTCAAGCTGCAGTCAGAGTTAGTCAGAGTTTTCTAACATGTTCCACGTTTCCTGTAAGTACAGGAAATATTTCACGGAAGAAGATGAACTAACTTGCTGCTTGATTAGCAGAGCAGCTCTGAGAACAAGAGCAGATCAGTGAAGGTCTGCGCTGATGAATCAATTACCACAACTAATCAGGAAAGTGGAAAAACAGTTTTCTAATTTACTTAAGTGATTAATAATCACGGTATTTATTGTGATTTACTGTAACCAGAGTATTGAACTGCTTGTGTGATGGAGCTGCTTCACTGTATTCAGTCTACGTCTATAAAGCTATTTTTCTTCATCGGTGTGTGTGTGTGTGTGTGTGTACATGGAAGGGAACTCTCCACCCTTTTCTCACTCTCTCGCTTTCACACAGACAACACACACACACACACACACACGAAATGATCACAACTGTTAGAAACACTGTCGAGTCTGACTAGTAAATCAAAGCTCAAGTCGCAAAACTGTACCAACACACACACACACACACACACACACACACACACACACACACACACACACAAACAGATTCAGATACATACGACAAATCGTGCGCAGCATGGGATAGTCACGAAAAACAGGTAGACAGAACCTGAGTGAGGGTTTTGCAGCAGTTACATTTTCAAATCTCTCTTTTAACAAGACAGCTGCAGTCCAGAGGATATAAATACACACACATGCAGAACACCAGAGCTGACACACCAATCACACTAGCTGTGTGTCTCTAGGTGTGTGTGTGTGTGTGTGTGTGTGTGTGTGTGTGTGAGAGTAAGAGTGTGTGACGAGTCTTTTTCATAATCATAGACTGAGAATGTCACATGTAGAATATACATTAAATGCCCACATCCTGTTTTGTGGTGTTATGTTTAAGAACAATTTCAGGAGATAAGGAAAAAGCAGAGAGCGGAGAGCGTTTGGTCTCAGATCCTGCAGTCGTATCATTTACGCCCAAAAACTCCCTCGAATTAGAATTTGTTCCTGGAGGCGACTCTATGAACTCTCTCACTGCTTCCTCCTCACAGCGATGATGACAGGATGTTTTTATGGAGTGGCTGAAGAGAAGATTGGCTGGCTTATTGGCATAAATGATTCAATGCATCCCACCTGATACTGCAACTGTATAACAAAGAGGTGGCAGAAATATACAGCTTCACCATCGCCCTCCTCCCACCTCCAGCTTAAACACTGCAGCAGTGTGTTTGGACCAGAAGTCTGGGAAATACATCCCTGAATTCATTTCCACATTTATTTTCATACATTAACAATATCTGTGCAAGTATAAGCAAACAAACTTACACTGTATGTTATAAAAACCTAATGATCTCCAATTAGTCTTTACTCAAATGACAAATATCTGACATGTATGGACAAAATGTCCCCACATGACATGGTCTGTTTTGTTTCCATTGTTTTATCTTCTTTATCTTTAAGCAGATAAATATTGGATCAGCTGCAGAATACACTGCAAAATAAAGACTTCACTGAGGAAACATTTGTCTTCATCAAATCTGTATCGATTCATATTTATTTATTTCTGAAGATGTGAGCAGAACTTTCCTTGGTCTACAAATACTGATAGTCAAACACAATAATGGGGCATCATGCAAAACAGAGCCAAACTAAATGTGTGAAAATACTTCTTTCATTGCTCTCGCTGATGAGAAAACCTCACATCTGCCAACACACACTCTGCTCTCCACCTGCAGCACCTGCAGCTCTAATGTGTTGGCAAACTTGAAGTGTGGAGAGCACAGCAGAGCAGGCACACGTCCCACGAGTCCGACAGGAAGGTTAAACAGGCTGAGAGGAAGAGGAAGAGGAGGGAGGTCACGGCGGCTTATCTTCTTTTCTGTCATTCTGTCTGCCGTCCCTCAGGCTCAGCAACACAACACACACACCCACACTTCGCTCATGTACTAAACACCACACGCTCTGCACACACTTCCGAACACACGGACGTCCCAGGAGGACGTGCAGTGAGACAGAAGAAGGGCTGTTCTTACAAATGCTCAACGATTCTGAATATTTCTGCTTTGACTGACCTGTGATTTAATGAGTCTCTCACTCTGACACTGAACTGAGGATCTGTCTGAAGCACCGCACCGCTCACCCACGTAACCTGACACACATCTTGTCAGTGTCTCCAAACACAGACGATACAGGAGTTCCAATATCTCTCTCGCTTGACACCGTGACTGTGCAACGTTTCCAGTCAAGCTGTTGGACGGGTGCTTCCACAAAACAAGAAAATCAGATTGTATTTACACTTAGAAAATAAAAAGTGTTTTGAGGATACCTCAGACCTGATGTTTAAAACATCTGCAGAACATCTGCTGATCTAAAGTCAGTTTGTGGATTAATCAGTTTGGTTTGTAACATGAATTAAGAGAGATTTACAGAAACATTATGATATTCCAGTAAATCACCTGGCGTCTGCTGCAGAACATTCAGGTAAACCCTGTGTTCTTTATTTTCCCGATTATTATTATTCTCATTTCTCAGCAGCTCACAGCTCTGCCAACTGTCCCGGCAGCCAGCAGCTCTGGACCCGGCCCATACTTTGCCTTTGTCATGAATAACTACCAATAACTCAGGACAAAGCACAAGATTTGATTCCTTAAAGTTCTCAGTGTCTTGTAAGTACAGTATCTATTTCCAATATAATCACATACTGACTTTATATCGCCCATTGCACCAGAATACATGGGAGATTGTGTATTACACAATGTTACAAAGCACAGATCAGCTCAAAGATGAAGATTCGAATACATTTTTACTGGACACTGTGAACTTTACATTACCCATTCCTCACACAGCAGAAGAAGCACCGACACACAGATGTATTGCACTTCATTTTATTATCCTCCACGCTGCCTCAGAGTCAAACAGCCTCAGTGCATTCACTCTGGTTAAAGCTGCATTAGAAATTCATCAGGTTTGTCAGGCTGCAGCCATCTTGCTGAGAGAGTGTGAGCCTTCCAACTGCATCAACCACAGCAAATTACTATGTTGCGCTCATTTAACCCGACACTGACTTGGCGTCTTGACTAACAACGACGTGAGACAAGTTTCGAACTTACAACGAAGTAAAGTTGATATTTCTCTTATTTCCTGTTGTTTTTAGAACAATAATCTTTTCTAATTTTTTCCAACAGAGTATGGTCAGTTATCCGCTGCTGTAAAAACACCTATGGCATTTGATATTAGTGAGTGAATACAGAGCCCAGTTGGGCTGCGTTAGACGGCTCCGGGTCTGACACGGTTAGGTTTCTTTCAGGTCTGTGGGATTCGGACAGAAAATCGCAGCCTGAGCCACACTCTATTTGTTATTGCTCAGCTTACAAGTAAATCAAATTCCACTTTGACTTCAGTTCTACTTCTTTTCTTACCGGTCAAGAGGATCCTCACATCCGCTAAAAAACTATTAAAAGTAAGAGCGGAAGAAAAGACTCGAGTAGAGATCGAGGCAAGATCCTCCTCATTCCCTTACAGTTACACAAGTCTTTATTTATTGGTAACACATGGTAACACATGGTAGCAGATGATTTGAAGCCGGTGGTGAACATTAATAACCGTGTTACTATGAAGCAGCTCATCATCACGTTGACTGACGTCGTCGTACAGTGTGTGAGACTCGTTGTGAGCGCATGAGGAGTTTGTGAAAGAGCAAGTGCAGCGTCACGGCCGCACAAATATCAGTGAACTTTCTTACATGTGCAGTGGCCTTTCATTATCCGTCTCGCAGTACGCCTACAGACCACAAGGGTCAGATCTGACCGGTATGAATTATGCTTCATAATTACATAAGCTTTGCCTCCGAGCCAAACTACGCACTTTCAGATTTCAGATTTTCAGAATTCAGATTTTGAAATTTAATTCGAAGTGATTAGATAATACAATATCAATAATTCACAGCCGGGTACATGGACGTTGTGCAATAGAAACGATGCACACTTGACCTTTTGAGTAACAACAGCTGCCACTCAAGACTTTCATTACATTTGACAAAAGGGGATTTGCTTCAAGTTGCTGGTTTGTCATCAGTTGTCAGTAATAGGCGTTATACAGGAATGCATCATGCCAGCGTGTAGCCTGTGACTGTGCAGCTGACGTGATGTTAATCTTCATGATTACCAGCCTGTAGTGTTGCCCTACAAACACATCACATCCAAGTTCACTCACACAGAGAAGACACAAGGGCGGATGTGACTGGCTCGCCACATCTGCTCCTGTCATCACTGCTGAGCTCTTTCACTTTTCATTCTCTCGTGTACGGGCAGCGAATACAAGCACATTATCACATGTATTCATATATATTTTTACATTCCTATAGAATATCTTTGATAGTTATGTTTTTGAGTCTGTCCACTTGTTTGTTGGTTGTTTGGTTTTTTCCATTGTCAGCAGAACTGCCCCAAAACCACAGAGCTGATTTCCATTAAACTTGGTGGAGGGGATGAAATATGATTTTTGGCAAAGATCCGGACAAACGGGCAAATCCAAGTTTTTTGGTTTTTTGGTTTTAAACACTGCAGTACAGGTGTCACATGAGAGCAAGGTGAGGACCCTCTTAATAAGACACAGGGAAAGCTGTGGCAAGGTCAAAAACTTACAAGGGTTGACAAGGAAAAGATACGCTCACAGAGAACTGACCAGACGGCATCAAACACAGGAATCACAAAGACTTCGTACACAAAGTTAACTGGACGAAGGTGAAACTAATAAAGGCGGGGGAGGTAATCAACGAAGACAGGAAGCGAAGTGTAGGGAAATTAACATAATAAAACAGGAAATGACGCACATCTTAAAACAACACATGCATATACTGCGGGAAACGTCTCCAGCAAAACTAAGGTGACAAAGGGTCTGGTGGTTAAACTATTAGCATATTGAAATGGATTTTTCGATGTAGACGTCAATTCAAGGCAAAGCCGACTAATACTACATTATTTAAAGTCTTTTAACAACATGTCAAAGAGGATGTTCAAGGAGACAACATAAAATAATTGGTGTTTTCCAGCTCACGTTATTCATCCCAGATTTTTCCCTGAAACTACAAAGCAAAAAGGAAAATGATCTGCAGCAACCAGCTGGACTGCAGCTGTTAATGGTGGTCTATGTCTCAACTGTGTTTGTAGTGTCACCAAAACTTTAAGGACTTAACGTTCATTATTTCTTGGAGCAGGAGCAAATTCTCTCAGATCGAATCAGACTTCAAAACTCGTTTCAAATCACCAGAGCATCTAACAGGCTCCAAAATGCCTTTTTAATCATTCATTATTCGGGGCGTTCGTACAGGCCGCTGCTGCTTCGCTGGAATAAAATCAAACTCTGCTCAAATTGTTTTAACGGTAAAACTAGTTTTAAATAGAAGCATATCCATCCTCGCTGCTTATATCAAACATCTCAATTACTCCTGGAGAGAATCAATGCTGAGGTGAAACACCAACTCAGTTAGTTCAGAGGTTTAGTGTCACATGAACACAGAGGCACAAATTCAACGAGAAAAGAAAATAGACTTGTCAAAGTATCATATTTTAATATCCAGCAGAAGTTGTGCATCTACCCGTGAGATTCATTAGCTTCAGCAGAGGATGTTAAACTTTTTTATCCTTTTGGTTTTAATGTCAGAACTAGCCTCATTACGCAGCTAAGGTTTGTGCGAGCACGGCGTCCTCAGGGCGGGACACTGTCTCTCAACCCAGGGTTAGACCTAAACACGCAATACCAAAAATATCCAGATGCACACAGACATATGCAAATGGACTTCAACAGGATATGAGCAAATAAATCATATAAATAATGCACAGGTATCAGATTGGTAGGAAAACTGGTATCGGAACATGTAACATGTTACTGTATGATCTTAGTATGTTCATGTGTGACAGCTGGAATGACTCAGTGATGTTTGCAGTTTAAACCATCCCTCTGTATTATCACACTCACAACACAAATCACCAACAACATGTAGTCCCCCCCCCCCCCCCCCACCCCAAAGTGCACATGCCCATGAAGGGAAATCACCGAGCTCCAGTCGTTTTGTGAACCTCATCTTTTCACTTCATATATTTCTCTCCGTGGAGGGATTCTTTAAGAGCCTCCCCAATGAAACTGTGTGATTCATGAGGGCCGGGGGGGGGGGCAGGTAAATCCCACGGAGGCCAGCCTGTAAAACTTCAATACACATTCTCATTTTCTTTTCACGCTCCAGACCTCCCCCCAAACTCAGTCCCCATCACCATCACTCTCCCTGCCTCCCAGTATCTTTTCTTCCACCTTCTTCTTTTCGGGTCTTTATTCTTTTATTTTCCTCAGTTAACAGCAGCAGAATTATTCATTGCCTTGATGTCCCAGATCAATTATTCTAATATCAATCCATTTCTTTTATTTCAAGTGAGAATTTGTTGAATCTCCAAACACAATTTTCAGGCATGACAAAAAGAGTGAGTTTTTCTTTCACGCATGAAGAATGCAGCTTCATACATCGGGTCAGACGTGTTCACAACAACAGAAAACATTTTATTCATATTATTTAGCGTAATTCCGCTGCGGGGACGACATCTTTTTTTACGGCACATCAACATTGGTGACCGTTATCAATTCTTGGAGTGATCTGTAGCGTTGAATCCCCTCTTTGCAATTTTATAAACAGCATCAGTCTCATGAACATGTTACCTGAGATCGCTGAAACTCCCCCTCCTCTTTTAATCTAACACTGAAGCATCTTCTTTTTTTTCACCCCATCTTTTCCCCCTTCTCTCCGTCTTCCTGCTGCTGTGCAACAGAGCAGGAGAAAAAACCACTTAGCCTCCTGACCCAACGAGAGAGACCACAGCAGAAGTATTAGTTTAACCTTATGTTTATTCTTCCATCCCGTCATGTGTTTTGTCGATCTCGTCTCTCCCTCTCCTCCCACCTCTCCACCCACCTCTCCACCCCTATCTATCCACCCCCAGTCACAGCCAAACAAAGCTGTTAAAAATAATTATTGTGCGGCATCTTTATTTTACCCTCTGGTCCATCTCTCTATTAACATTCCTGTCTTCCACCTTCTCCCCGTTACTCGACTCTAATACTTTTCCTCTGCCGACTACAATCAGTTTGAGGAGATGAGTGAAGCCTTTTAAATTTTACCCTTATCCCTTCTCTCCTTTTGTTCCCTCCCAGGTGTGTCTCAGTTTGTCATGTTGACTGTTTTCCCTCGTCGCTCCGCTGCCTTTCTTTATCTCTTTAGCGCAGTTTGTATTTTCCCTGCTCCTCTGTTTATTATCAAGTAAATGTGAAAATAAAAAAAACTTTAAATCTGCCTTCTCTCTTGTTTGTTACCATCAGTCTCTCCTCCTCCTTCTCCTCCTTCTCCTCCTCATTCCTTACATGGAATCTCTGTCAACATCTTCCTACATAACAAGCAAAGACAATTGAGTTTCAGCTTCCTGTGCTGTGAATGTTGGGACAATCAAATGGTGCATTCTTTTACAAGGTTATCTGTGGATTATGTTATTGTAAATAAATGGTTCCTCCTTTAATACAACACTGTGGCACAGTGGTAAAGATTTGATTCTCAGGTGCCTCGGACAAACAGGCCAACATTTAGTCCCACAAAAGACTTTCAGGTGTAGAAAATTCACCAAATCCGTATTTGTTCATCAGTCACAACCTCACACTCTCTCCTGTCGGGATACTGAAGCTCTCAGAATAATATTTCTCATCATCTCTGACGGCTGTAATTCTCTGCTCTTTGACAGATCGTCTCACTGGTTAATTTCCGCAGGTAAAGACGCCATGAACCTGCTGTTACGATCCAAACTGTGCAAAAGAAACACTTGAGTCACAAGAAACCCACAATTCAACACTTTCTGTAGAAGACAGTGTTACACTGATATTCTGCTTTCAATAAGAACGTTTTGTGAACAGGCGATAGTCTCGTCCTTGAATGAAATACAACTCGGGAAAGATAAAGATCCAAGAAACCTCTTATTGTTCTGGTCACACAGCTCAAAAGTGCAGTTAATCATCGGCTCTGTTGACTCTGGTCATCATGACAAACACTCATAAAATGGAGTTTGCTCTTTTCTGACCGTGTGAATGAAGCACTTGAAGATGAGAGAAGTATTTAAGTGGTTAAATGGTAGTAGACTGGTCTGACTAAATTATCAGTCCCCAAATTATCACATTTCTCTCCATCCATCTTTCTCTTCTTCCTCCTGTGGGAATACAACCATTTGAACTTTTATCAGCCTGCACCATTATTTCTATCTTCGACGTCCTTATCGCTCCCCTTTCACCTACTCCCCATCTCATGAATAATCAGTTTACAGTTTCATCCCATAGTGTGGGGATGTTAAATGTTTCATCGCTGCTCGTTTTCACCGTCCTCAACATCCCGTCCGCCCTCCATCCATGTCTCAGGTTTAATATTCCCCCTTATATTTCCTCCACCTGCATTCCTCCTCTTTCCACTTAGTATTCATTCATCTTCCCGTTTTTCACTAGAGTCGTTTAAACTGATTTCTTTCTCCTTTGTCCAGATTCTATTCTCATGCATGAATCTAGTGACAGTCCAGGATAATTAGCCTAAACTATTGGAGTAATCAGTGGAAAAGATACGCTTTTACCACCAGTTTTACTTTAATGCAGCTCTTTGTTTAAACTTTATTGGACCACAATTACCTTCTTCCTCTTCCCTCCGTTCCCCTACTATCCCTCTATTCCTCCCCCTCCTCCCCTCCACACTGATAACGCAGAACAATCAGTTTTAATTCATAGAGCAGTGATCAGTGGAACAGTTTACGTTTTATTGTCTGTCGGAATCCATCAAGTCGATGCGGGCCTGTGTGGAGATGAAGCTGACGGCTGCGAGTCAGGACCCAGTCCAAATCAATACGACTCTAAACTTTATTATGCACATAAAACGCATGCGTACGCACAGAATTGGATTCACGTGCACTCCTGCAAAAAAAAAAAAATGATGTGCACGGACACAAAGACAGAGTTGGGGTCTTACTTAAAGAAAAGATCCATGCACACAGACATGTATCAGCAAAAATGGATTCTCATGGAGTCAAAATCAATATCTGTGCTCTAACATGCATAAAACATACACACACACACACACACACACACACACACACACACACACACACACACACACACACACACACACACACACACAGTTTTGCTGATCCTTCCGTCTTTCACACAAACATCTGGATGACACCCAGACTTCAGACAATGTCATATTCAGATATAGATTTTTGTGCGAGTGTGCATCTTCTCGTATGCAAAGGATGGAAGAGGATTTAGGAGAGAGAACAGGGACAGTGGGGGGAGAGAGGGGTGAGGTAAAGGAGGGCAGAGGTGGTGTCAGACGGCATGTATGTGTGTGTGTGTGTGTGAGGGGTGTAAACACCCTCAAAGGGGGAGGCTTGGATCGAAGGTTCTTTGTAAATAAGGCCGGCAGCGCCACGATTCTTTTATTCCACCCTGGGAACAATTACACCTCGCTCCATCTTTCCATCCTAATCTATTTGTTTGCTACCGTCTTTCTGGGATTCTATCGTTCCCTTTTGTCTGTCCTCCTTTTATTTCTTATTTTTCTGTCTGTCCCTCTCTGTCGATTTGTTGTGATTCTCTGTGGTAACATAAGAGCTTTGCTGTGTCTGGCAAAGTGAAACACATACGTTTCACCGTGACTGTTATTGAATATAATGCACTCACACACACTGAAATATGTCGAGCGTGTGTTTCCTTGTGTGTTTGGAGCCCGGGAGTGTGTTTGTGTCTCGGAGTGTTTACAGTGCACTGAGTGATGTACAGCGTGGAGTCACAGAGACGCATGACCAGACATTTCTGTTATGACAGCTAGCAATGAAAAACCACTTCTCAGCGAGCAGTCGCTATTGACATCGCCTGCTTTTGTCATCCATTCTTATGTCAAGCAGCACATTACTCACCGTGAAAACACGGCACAGGAGGAGAGCGGCACGGTGGCATGAGGACAAGGATCAGGGCTGCAGCTCTCAACCCTTTGGCTTGTGACAAATTACTGACTTATATGATTTCTATCTATTCTGAATGTTTGATCTTATTTGTTCATTTCAAACTTTAAAGTAACATTTGCATAATTAAGAAACTTTTAAACAACTGCTCCTAATTAAATTGATGAAGGTAATCCATCACAACACAAAAGCTACAAATTAACGTGCAGAGCGGATTGCATTGATGTATTGGTCTGTTTTTATGTAGTTTGAATAATCAGATCTTTATTTTTCTTGAGTGTGCTTGATGTGAAGAAACAGTCCATCATCAGCTAAAAACAACAACAGGTCTGTTCAATCATTTAAACCAAGCTACACTGGAACATATTTATGTTCCAGGAGACTCGTTGAGATTTGCAAACATTGGCAGTGACTTTTGAATTATTATTATTCAAGAATCACAAGAATCAGGTTTTTAGAATTGATCTGGTTTTGAAGCTTCCTGGGTGTTTTGTGTGACGGGGTGAGTTCCTGGTGTGGCTTCAGGCTGCCTGCAGGGGCGTGGGTCGAAATGTTCTGTCTGAACCGGTCAGAGCTCAAAAGAAAACTCACCGCGCCCAACCTCGATTTCCCTGATCACAGGCAAGTCTAGTGTAACAATCAAGTCACCAAGATAACCCAGCAAATGTGACCAAACCTGATTTTCAAATATCAATTCGTTTATATCCTTTCAGTGTTTTATCGTTTTGAGTGTTTTTAGGGCAGGTGCAATATTCACTCACTTTTACTCTGCATCATTATTCTGGGTCTTACACAATATGTCCTTGTGTACTGTGTTTTGTTGTTTGTTGTACAATGTATTGTTCTGCAGCTGCTGAAAAATCCCCCCATGGGACAATAAAGTATATTTGATTTGATAGATTTGATTTGAAAACCAATCTGTACCTCTTGCCAACTCTTCTGTACTGAACTAGTCATTAACCACAAAACTCTGTGCAGTATTTCAATGCTGTGTTTTTCACTTTTCCTCAGATTCACCCTCTGTCCTCTGCCAGCCACGCTCAGCCAGCTCTCCTCCATCGTTCCTCACCTGCACTCAAACCCCCGGAACACCCTGGAACTCTCTGTACCGCAGAACAGATCTCTCTGGACTCTGAGTTTATCCAAGTTCTTGTTGTTGTTAGCCTGAGTCAGCACTACACCTCGTCAGCGTATTTAATTACAGTAAACTTGTTTCACTACTCCTTTGTCCGTGCACATGGGGTCCAGCCATTGTTCCCTGGAACAGAACACAAACTGCAGATGTAAGGTGGTGACACAAACATCAGGGGAGGAGGTGAAGGGGGATGGTTGGGAGAACAAAGTACAGTGTGGGTCATCTCGGAGGGTCCCGCTAATTAACTGGGTTTTATAATTCAAGGTCTGATGACATGGTGAACTTTCTATTCTTCTCCTTAAAGCTCTACAACAAAAAATACTGGACTTGCTGCATTCACCTTTCATTAAAACTGAACTTGTCAGACAGAACTGTACCCGTGCATGGAAACGTAGCTCAACCAGACAGAGGGAGAGAGTCAGTGTAAGAAAAGAGCTGGCAGGGCGACGGTGAGAGTTTCATCCCAGCGCGTCATTAAAAAAACACTGCAATTTTGTGTCTGTGACATTAACTTGACAACATATCACCACCACTGTCGTACGAGAGACTCACATCACCGCTTTGCTTCTTACTGCTATTTGTCTGACACTGTTTTTTCCACCATGAACCCTGAGCAAAGAGTTGAGATGTTGTTCCAGTCAAGAGAGCTGTCGTGTGGAAAATCCCAGACGAGCCAGTTACCGCATAAAACGTGATGCTTGTCTATTTACAGTACAGGCAAGTTCTTCCTTTTTTGCAAATACTGCAATACTTGTCCAGGTATTTTTTTTAACAAACTACAGCTCGCTTGATTCACATCCATGACTCGACAACTCTGCTCTGCTGTTGTACCTGCAGATGCAGTCCATTCTCTTTCTTTGTTCACTCCACTGGCTCCAAAGGAAAACTATCTCTTTCACAGAGTGTTGGAAATCAACACGTATCCTTCGGTTGTGCACAAACACAATTTGACTTTTAGTTTCGTCCAACACGCCCAACACAAAAGCTCCATGAGGTCTGAGAGAGAGAAGACAACAACACACACAAACACACAGAACACCAGTGTTACCGGAGCAGATCGGATACTCGTGACTGCGGCGACGGAAGAGTGAAGGGGGGGCATGAAATGGAGATAAAGATGGCAGAGAGAGCAGAGACCGAGACACAGGGGAAGATGAGAGTGGTTTGTTAGATGACCTGTCGTTCTGACACAAAAAAAAAAACAAAACAGGAATATGACCAGGTACAAGAACCAGAGACTGAGAGAGACAGTCTCACAACAGCATTGTCTATAACTCCAGCATGTGTGTGTGTGTGTGTGTGTGTGTGTGTGTGATAGCATCGGGCCGATGATATATTCTTGTTGTAAAACCTCTGTATAATGACGCCTTCAGGCTGTGTGAGACACACATGTGATGCAAATGAGCATTTTGTGCGCACACACACAAAGACACACACACAAAGATTCATATCATAGATTAAATTTTGCCTCAGAGGTTTTAACCCAAGGTCGTACACACACAATTTATTCCCATGTATTTACAGGAGATTCATATTTGATAGGGATACACACACACACACACATTATGCAGCATTATATTTTCCTTGTTTTGTCATAATCTCTTATGGACACACACTGTGATCACTCTCCATAGGGACCTGCACAGTTAAACCGTCATGGTTTCATGCCCAGAGGCGTTTAAAGAGCGTGATCATGATAATCAGAGGAGATATAGTGTACTGGATGTTTACCATTAAAATAAACATACCCACTACGTGAGGAGAATGAAGTAAAGACGATAGACAAAGAGAAATAATCCTACAGTTTGTCAAAACAAGAAATATCTTTTCATTTCTCTCTCTGTCCATCAAACGCTCATAAACAAATACACACAATCTTTTATGTACACACACCATGACCACCATGCACATGCACAGTGGTCTGCCTTGCTGCGGGGTGGGGGGGCAGGATGAATGGCTCAGCTGTCCTGTATTGACAGAGGGATTGATGTCTGATTCCCAGGTGACTCATTTGACCACAGTCAGAGTCGACCTCTTCTCCATGCTTCACTGAGCCACTGCGTGTGTGTGTGTGTGTGTGTGTGTGTGTGTGTGTGTGTGCATGTGCATGTGAGAGAGGGAGTCTGAGAGTAAATGTATAGGCTAGTGGTGTATTGCAGGAGTTTACATTTATAAGCATCCATGAGGAAAGAAGGTAAAAGATAACGTAGCATGCACACACACACACACACACACACACACACACACACACACACACACACACTTCTTTTCTTCATTGTCATATTGATACTATCATATTAACACCTTGATCTTTTATTCCCCTTCACCAGGTCAACATGCTGAGCAGGATGTTGAATAAATTGTTCAACGAGAGAAAGTTCAGCTCCAGATGTTTTCTTGCAGCTGGCTCTACAACCACAAAAAACTTTCCTTTGGAGTAAAGTAATATAAACAAAAACGTATATATATAAATTCTATTGACAGGACGAACAGCAGGAGAGCTTGAGGCACCTTTTTTCACCTTTATATATATAACAGCATTTTAATGTTTGACCACACAAACATCATATTTCCAAATCTATATCATTCACACACAATAACATTTCATGATTACACCACATTTAAAAATGTTGCATAACATCCTCTGCTAACAACACATTAGCTGTTAACACTGTGGTTCTCATTATCTCAGTTGTATAAAAAACACGATGATGTTCACCAGTGATCACGCTCATGTAATTAACAACATTATCCTCCACAGCAGCATTTAGCACAAAGGCAAAGCTTTCTTGTGGTAATGCACTATTCTAATATTCCAATAGCGCCTGCAACGCTGTGAGAAAATAAAGACGATATATAATTGATGCGAGGGTCTCCGGTGGCTCGTTACATATTTAAAACTCCATCTGTTGGCTTAAGCTCAAACACTGTATTGCTGAGATCAGCACGCATCTTCACAGGCGAGCTACGTGTTTTACAAATAATGTTGTTTTATCATTTCATGCTTAATTAACTGTCATTGATGTGGAAATGTGTCTCTGAAGGCCACGTTCAGCACTGCAGGCTCCAGGCACTGTCGGCCTTTCTGCATTACAATGCTGCTTGTAGTTGCAGGTACAGTATTCTCTTCTTATTTACATGTGAGGAAACTTGCACATCATCCTTCAGCTTTTATTTGGGTCTTAAAAAGTGTTGCGTAACCCTGTGGTCTCTAGTTTCTCACGTCTTGTTACACACCTCCCTCCTCAGACAGTGGCGTCATGGAACTAAATTCTCTGTATTGCAGCAACGGCAGGAACACGAACAAAGAGAGCGAGAGCAAGGAGTTGGATTTTCTTCAGCCTGGAGAGAAATCTCTGGTGTGGTTCTAAAATGATAAAACAATAACATTGCTTTGGTAGAAGCTTCACATAAGCCCACGTGGCTCTGCCTTCCCGTGTACTGTATATTTGGTATCTTGTTATTTTCTGTTAATGTTGTAATAGTGAATAATGAAAATTATAATTTAATCTAATATAAACCACTGGCCCATGCTTAACATTTCCATTAATGTTAAATGCATAATGCATTTCACACTGTACATTTACACATTTCCTCTGGTCCATCCACGTCCCAATTACCTGTCCAGCTTATTCATTCATTTCTCTCCTATTCTCCTCCGTCCTTCCTCCTCCATCCTTCACTGCAGAGGGTTCATGGGAATTTTTCTAACGATAAGATGAAGCCTCCACCTTCTCTGTCATCTCCTCTATTCAACAAGCCTAACACGCTTTCCAACTTCATGAATAAATAAACTATTAATCATATGCTATTTGAGGCATGGCATTTCTTCATTGAATTAGATAGAGAGACGGGTTCTGCTGCAGGAAGACAATAACACACATTTATTTCTGGAAACAGCTTCTTTGCATAAATAAAAGGGTTTAATTATCTTAATTATAAATCATGCAATTTTGTTTTTCTGAACAAACGCAGCACAGTTAGTTACAGATAAGCTGATCTCTCCACGTTGTGCTTCAGGAGGACTGGATGTTGACTCTACCTTGGTCTCAGAGAGCGTGGGGAGGGAATCAGGAGGAAGGAGGAAGAACCATGCCAGATTGATTTTTATTGACTTTTCCACAGCTTGTAATTGTACATTGCCCCATGTTCTCAGAAGCTCATATCCAACTTTGACATGGACTTTAATACGGTCTGTTGGCTGGGGGATTTTTAAACAGCAGGACCCCGTCCATTGCACTTTCATCCTCTGCTGCTTTGCCACAGGGCAGCGTCCATTTCCCTCCACCTCACCTTGTTTGGGCTTTAAATGTTTACCAAATTAGAAGTTGATGTATAATATGGACGTGCTGTGCAGAGAGCTTTTGATTTGGTGTAACCTTTCTTCACTTTGATGCCTAAATTACCACCTCAGCTTTGATACCATGTATTATCCTCGGAAAGGTGTTCGACTCCGCTTTATGTGGCGCTGTGTTTGCCTCCATATGCTTCCTTTATGACTCACGTACCCGCACTTGGATCGGCCCCAGTTTTATCACTCAAAGTGCAGGAGGTGGCGCCGGCTCTCTTGTGTACGACCGACAGATTTCCATAACCAGAGCACCTGCAGCACTTTGGTAAAAAGTGTCGGGATTAGGAGGATTAAATTATCAGTGGCTGTGATAGCAGCTGGCATCAATCGAGGCCAATCAGATCAACTGCCCTCGACCTGTTGAAATGCAGCGCACACGCCTCGCTGTGCCGACACATTTGTAAGGCCGGGGGGGTGGGTCCACTACAGACTCACCTGAGGGAAGCAGATGCAAACAGGAAATTAAGGGACCCTGTGGAGCTTACTTGGTAAACACCGTTCATCAAAATGCATTATGTTGATCCTGGAGGCCTAATAAGTCTGTTAACCTCTTCATGCTCGGAAGAATTTGAAACCTGCCTTGACCCTGGAGCCGTCCACGAAAGACATTGCTCAATTGTTCAATGCTGAGGACTAAAACCGTAAGCATGAATTACCACATTCTTTTTTCAAAGGAAAACATCAATAAACAAATGAAATGAATAAAAATGCATTATCAAAAACTAGAACACTCAGTGGAGTGCATTTACTTCTAACAGCGCCCTTACATTCAATCAAGCAATTTCACACAGATATCAATCTTCTAAATATTCCTGATTTCATTTTGATTCTGATCCATTACTTCTACATATGAGAACGTTTAAACAGCAAAGGATAAATGTCTAGATTAGTGCGGATCTGAAGAAACACAGATTAGAAGATATCTTTGGATCCTGAATTACACTTGTATTTAGATAAATATTCATTTCATTTCATTTCCCCTTGTTGTACACACCTCACATATTTTGCACGGAAAAAGCCGTGGAAAGCCACAAAAGCAGAAAACCCTCTGCTTGCAGTGACGTTATCGTTTTGCCTGCTCAAGGTCGTCGCACTTGATGTGCACTGCTATGAAAATAAGATCCTGAGGGCAGGCTAGGTGGGTTTTCATGCATGTCAAAATAAGTAAAAATCTACGACAGGATCTCTTGTAGCACAAAACACACGTTTTATATGAACAATGAGCAGAAACAAATGTATGTTTGTGTCTTTGTTCTCTATGACTGCTTTGTTCTCACATGTGTGCACGCTGCGTATTTGTGACCTCAGGCTGCACCTCCATTCTGCTGATAGAAGAGCGTGCAACTGGCAGGTCAGGGGGGTCAAGTCCCACCTGACTCGAACATGATTACACAGCCCGCGGGTTTAAAAAAAAAAACAGGTGGTTTACAGAGGTGGGTTATGACCTCATATGATGTAAGGGGACTAATCTCTACTGGGTCAAAACAATCCAATTACAAAGCATTTCTTCATGAATAAGGTCGTTGCCCCATGTTCACACCACAAACAACATCTGAGACCAGAATCACAATGATTTTCATGGAATCGTCTATAAAGTTTAAGCAAATGGAATTTAACACTTGCACCACTTCCATTTACAATGAACATTATTTTATTTAATGTGCAACAACATAGAAAAGCAAAGACCTCACTGACTTCACAGAATTTCTTTTTAAGATATGGACATACTACAGGATCACACACACACACAGAGGAAACATTCACGTGGCCGTCGTATTCAAGTCGATCTACCGTCACCTCCCATTAGTATTCATTCCACGAGTTAACCTTGCCTCTGGAGGTTGACATTACAGTACAGAGAGTTACCAGTAACTAATGAGGGACTCAGACAGTGTCTCAGCACAGATAAGAGCCAAGGGTAACCAGAGAGGACACACGGTGATGACATCAAGCAGCTTCCTCATGTCCCCTCGGCTCCCTGTGCCCAACGGTCTACAACCGGGGAACACACACACACACACACACACACAAAGAAAATATTATTCATACAACACATACTGCACATGAGTTTGTTTGTTCACTGTAGAACTCCAGTTCCAGAAGTAAAAGTTTTGTTTATCGGCCATTATATTTTTACAAGTACAAATTCTACACTATCCACAATCCACAAACAGTTTTTTACAGATCAGGTAAAAAAAAGGGGTAAAAATCACGACGACAAGGTTAAATTCAAGAAGGAATGCGTTTGTTTGAAAGTGATCATTTGCAATGGTTTATGGGATGCATAGTTTTTATTCGCACTAAAAAAAAAAAGATTCATACACTTTTCTGTTCTCTGTTTTAAAGTCACGATTCATCTCGGAGCTGGTCAGCCTGACTCCAGACTTGAAACTGTCCTCAAAAGGATTTTGTGACACGTCACCAGAAAATGAATGGGGAAATTTACTTACTGGAACCAGAGTCGTTTCAGATGTGGGCGGCCGCGGTTCCGCTCTATTTCCTCAGCATCTTTCCTCTCCTCTGTCTTGCTAAGTCAGTCTATCACTTTCCTGCTGACTGATGTAATCTCATGTAACGTTTGATCTCAGATCCATTATTTTTTGATGCACGTTGATATGAAAGCTGATATCAGGACATTTACGCCTGTGATTGCACGTCTCCTGCTAATTCATATTAGTTCACACCTGCAATTGCATTAGGGGCAACGTCTTCCTGACATTCCGCTAATGAGGCGCAATCTGGAGCTCAGTGTCGGGATCTCAGTTATTGGATATGGTAGATTAATTTTAAGTGAGAGGGAAGACTAGGCGAAATGCATTTATTATTGATCTACACCAAGCGAGCATCACAGACGAGCTTGTTGAGCTTAAGGTTTTTTGATTACACTGCAGCGTGCCTTTTCCCAGTGAATGAACCATTTCCACAGTCCCAAAATTAGATCGTACTTGTATCTATTTCAATGACGATTAACTGTAAATGTGCAGAAGAGAAAGAGCAAAATCTGGTAGACGAGAAATCTAAAACTGTCAGCGTTACCCCATGTTCACCCCCCACCCCCCCCTACCCCGAGGGGTTCCACACGACGAGGCTGGCGATAGGGCAGCAGAGACTGTGACTGTAGCGGAGGAATGACAGCTGAATGCAGAGAAGAGCGGTTCTCAATAGCGGCAGCGACATAATGACCGTGTCCCATGACTCAGGGAATGATGGGATTGGGGAAATGTCAGTGAAATGGCAGCTAAACAAGCTAAGAGCGTGGGAAGCTAGTGGGGTCCAAAAGTCTGAGACCCCAGAACAGAAGCCGCTCAGTGATTTTTCCTGTATTACTTGTGATTCTCCTGCTGTTAAAGATAAATTACTTCAAAGATCGTGTGTTCTAAATGATGCAGGGCCCCTGATCACATGGTGATGATGGGCATTCATTTTAAATGAGGCTGTTCATTTACCTCAGTTGACTTTTTTCTTTCTGTAACCAAACCCCCGAAGTAAAGTCAAACATTGTTTTACCATTACCTCCCGTCCTGTGAAAACTATAGAATTTTTTTAAGCAGCTGTCAGAGTCACATTAACATTAAATTGCACGGTGCAGAACAACAAATGTGATGAGAATGTTTTTTAGGATGTCGGGCTCTGTCTCACCTCAAAGAGTCATTCACCAGACAGAAATGTTGATTTAGCATCTTTCTTCTTTTCTTACTTTCTTTCCATGACGCAGCATAAAAGTCAGAAGTGCTACACTCCCATCAACCCTCCAAACCATGACTCCATATTTCCTGCCTTGTTGTACTGGTGCTTAATGTTGGGAGTGGAACATACATGATGTACTGTTGTCTACGTCTTCTAATCTGATTTATAAACTCTTCTTCTGCACATATCAGGCGTTTGTGTCAAATAATCTGATTTTAACAAATAGTTTACTTCAATGATTCATTTGTTTGTATATGATATATTGTACGGTGTCCTTGGGTGTCCAGAAAGGCGCCATGAAATTATTATGTTATTATTATCATCAACAAAATGTGAATCAGAAAACCATCCAATCTCAATAATTCTATAAAATTCTCAGCTGTTAAGTGTTCATGTCAAGGATAATGAAATTTAAACCTCAAAAATAAATCCACAAATCATGGGCAGTTTAATCGATGTCTGAACAAACTATTAGAAACATAAAAGCTCACTTTGATTTTGTATTTATGATTTTTAGCAAAAATAACTCGTCAAAATGAAATAACAGGAAATCTAATCTGTTACCTACAATTTTCACAATTACACAATAATAGTCCTTTTCTTATGATATTACAAGTTTTCATGTTTGTAATAAAGACAAGACAGTGTTGAATACAGGGATTCAATCCTCCGGATCTTTCCCTCTCTGTAATTCCTCAATGAAATTTAAAACACATACAGCTGCAATTTGCATCATCTTTAATGCACTTAGGTGTAAACTGCACATGCACCAGTCAAATAACTGCTCCCTCCCTCACGCTGGCACACGGCTGCATTTTCTACAACCATATTACATGGATATCAAAAGACCACATACAGCAGCAGCTCAAGATAGTGTTTTATATCCACACTTAATAAGAGCCACTAAAAGCACTGCTTTCTCCACACTCCGTGATTTTCAATAAAAGCTGACACCGAACACAGTCTTGCCAACTAACTTGGCCCTTACCCACAGCACATACACACACACACACACACACACACAGACGGACGGACAAATACACACACGCACTGGTATAGCTGACACATTCTTAAATCTATGGGCAGTCCCTATATAACCTCCCACACTGCTAAGGAGCAGGAATAAAGCTGTTTTCACATCATAAAGCCAGCGGTTGTAACTCGACTGTGCTTCTGGGACCGATACCATTTATCTCAGTGACCTAATGAAAAGCTTCTGCTGCTCTTGAAGGAATTCAAAACAACAAATGATGAGAGAATAATAAGACAATCTAAACTGAAGACAGTCAGTCAGCAGAAGGTGGTGTTTGTGCATCTGCAGCCGTGGCCATGACGGGCAGCTCAGTTCGGCGTGCACGGACCGCAGCGGCAGGGGAAAAACAAAGACAGGAAAACATGAAAACAAAAACGAAGCCGAGGAGAGGCGGAGGGGGGCACCCATGGGCGCTGCAGTGCTGACTGAGGAAGACAGAAAGAGAAAGACAAAGGTGCAGCCAGAAGCAAACAGAGAAATGCAGACATGGGGGGGGGGGGGGGAGACAGGTGGAGAGAGACGGACAGAGAGACAGATGCTGCAGGATGGAAAAAGCAGGAGAAGGCCCCTGTGGAGTCGGCGTGTCAACAGAGTTGTAATTGCCATCTCATGGTGCACGGTTCGGGTGCGAAGGTGATGATGGCGGAGGGGGGAGAGGAAGAGGAGGGAAGAGATGTGGCAGAGATAAGAGGGTGAAAGACAGAGGAAGGGCACAGGGGCGTGGCGTGTCTCGCAGGATTAGAATCTGTCTGAGTTGAGAGGACACGAGGTTATCACCGAACTGAACAGTTCGAAGACACACACACTCAAAGAGTCACACACTTTGATCTCGTACATAGGCCTACATTATATTACAAGACATTTAGCCTGACACACTGACAGGTCATCGTCATGGACACGGAATTAATGAGATTCTGTGTCAAAGTCATGGTGATTGACAGGACGGCAACCGTGAGTTAGAATTCACTCTGTTACCGTGGTCGGCTCAGCGTCCACATGGTTGAACTGGAGACTCTCCGTGGGTGTAAATGCACTGGTGACCATCAAAACACGAATGGATGAATATTGTGTTTTTTTCATTTCATATTTATTGTTCCTTCTGGCTCCAGAAGCGGCTGTTTGTAATTAAAGTACGATTTTAGTGCCACGCAGGTTAATAGCTTGCTCACAAGATTGGAAATTCAAATGGTAACCAACCGCTGGATTTAATCTATGTTACGCAGGGCTGTGTGAATGACAAGGACATTGTCTCATTGGTAATCTGAATACGAGGGTCGATGTTAATGCTGACTCCTCCATCTATAAGTCTGCACCTGCAAATCTAAAGCTGCAGTTGTTTTAATTAGTAACTAAGTGACTAGATTGATTCAGATCGACACAGACCTTCATCACCTGAAACAAGATTTAAAGAGAGCCCAAACAATCCTTGATGATTCCAGTCGAGATACAATCTGCACAGATGGAACTATGTAATTGGCCTTTTTGTAATATATTTGAATTTGTTGAAGTGTTTATCGTTTACTGCGCGCTGAACAACTAATTGTCCCTTGGGGATAGTAAAGATATTTGAACCAGCAGTATAGATCCCTGCATTGTGTCAATATCAAATCCAACTGACACAACAAGGGCAGGTAATGTAAATGTATAGATTCGATCATTTCAGGGTACACCGAGTCTCGTCTCAGTTCAGTGAGGCGTTGGGTAAATTGCTTGGCTGCAGTTATTAAAGTGCAGAGGGTCTTTCAGGGTCATGGTCCAGTGTGTTGTAGCTGAAAGAATTAGGCGGATGAAATAAATCATAAATGCTTAGAATTTGGAGCAGAAGGTGTGAAAATGCCACAGAGTGCAAGGTCTCAGATTAGGGTGTTGACATTGCACAGTAAGCAGGTCTGCTCTATATTATCCAAAATAAAAAGAGGAGAGAGGCATTGTGGGGCTGCACAGGAGCTGGTGCGCTGATTAAACGGGTTAACAACTCTTGAGGGGGGGGTTTAAGTTGCCTCAGAGTTAATATGCTGGCATCAACCAATAGCAATGAACAGATGGCGAGCTTGGTGGTCAGGGTACCAGTTCTTTCATTTCCTTTCTAAAGCCTGATTCAATTGGTTGCATTTTCATCGTTGACACGTATCCACCCCGAGAGGAAGCAGGAGTTTCATCACGAGGAGTTTTGTCTTAGAGAGATTGTGACGATTCTTTTAATCACAGACTCTTCGAAATTCACCACTGAGCTTTCTTACAATTAAAACACATTATCTGACACTTCTCGCTTTAAATTACTTATCTTCACTTATATTTCACTTCTACCAAGCGGCTAATGTCGACAGTTTCCACTATTGTGCAAACTTATGATGGATAGACTCAACCTCAAGGTAATTCAGTAGCTGTATTGGACTGTGGGATTGAATTCTACCAACATGATCTCAGTCCATTATTTGAATTGCTTTATTTTCATTTTGCTCCCAAAGTTGATCAAGAACCTCGAAGTAGTTCCAGATCGACATTAATGCACAAAACATGTTGAGCGAGAACAAACGACCCGCTGTTGCTGAAACTCTCAATAGCAGAATAAGACCGAGCTCCCGCATTGAGAAATATTGCGACTGTCTGCAGATGCATGGGTTGTTCATTTAAATAAAATATACAAGTGGATCAGCTATGGTACATTGGCTTGGCAGTGGCATGGAATCAAAATGAGCCAATGTGCTTTGAAATACAGAACCTTTAGCTGCTGGCTCTGATTCCCAAACAGTGAATCACATCGCACTCCCTGTAATGTGGATGCTGCAAGAATGCATGACAATGAATTGTAATGGTTTTCGTTAAAATAAATTATTTGGGGGAAAACATCACAATGATTCTATTCATGCTGTCGTTCAGAAACAATGAAGGGTATAAAGATCTGAGTGATGAGAGTTTACTAAGTCCAATATTCAAGGAAAAACTGGAATTCACATCTTGACATGTGTGCTACACTTTTGTATATAGACAATATATGTGTTTTGGGTGCATTTATACTTATTTATGAATCTCAGATATAATGTTTGGATAATTGTCTTGGATAATTCCTTATTTCAGTCATTTGTTGAAAAGTAAAATTAGATTTTCTCCCTTCCATAATACAAGACAAGTTCCTGTTCCTTTACTTCCATTATGTGTTTATCTTCTTTCCATCCCTCCATTCCTCCTCTGTCCTTTTTTAATCACTCCATATTTCTAGTCCTCCTCATCAGTGGAGGAACGCGAGAGTATGCACTCCTCGTCTGTCTCCCCGAACTCTCTCTACCTCCTCTTTGTCCTGTCGGAGTGCCGTAACTTTTCTGGTCTCTGCTCACAGCCGCTTTTACTTCAGTTTATAGATGCTCAAATAAAATGCCCCATCAACCTGAAGAGCTACAGTAAACTACCTGACACTCTTCAACAAAAGTGCAGCACTCCAAAGTTACGACCACCTTAAATGAACCGAAAGCCACTTTCAAAGACCACACAAAACCAAGTCTTATTCAAGTCCAATAAATGGGCAGCGCTGTAAAAGAGCTAATCTGCTTTCAATGTAGATTTTCTTTGATGGCATCTTGTCGGTCGTCCAGGTCATCGTCTTCTCAGGCTCTAAACTAAGACTACTGGACTGTGAGTGTGGGTTAATGTGTGTGTGTCTTTAGGAAACACCACAATATAGTCACAGCCACGCTGTTGGTAAGTTAATGTTCTGTTCACCTGCCATTAATATTAAGTGAAGCGCAGTTATTGACGGACCTATATGTTGAATTTACTGCGACAGAAGCAAATCTCTTGTTCGTGTGTAATACAGCAGCTCTAGACACAATTTTCTGTCTGAATCTATCCAGAGACAAAAATCTAAAATGTTGGGTTTTTTTAAAACATTGGATACAAAAGGCAAATTATACTTTTACTTATTGAGGACGACGGAGACCCAATTTCAGCCTTGTGGCCACACCTGGTACTGCAGTTTCTCTGTTCATCGTAAGAGCCACACTGGCCCAGAGAAGATTTGTACGACAAAGGATCAGATCTTAAACAGTGAATCCATTTTTCTGAGTCCCTGAACTCTTTTTAGTGCAAGTACTTGATCTGTTCAGTTCAATGACGCGTAGAAGATCTGCTGTATGATGCATGATGAAAATGTTCGTACCAAGAGCAAGAGCCCATTCAAGGCATTTTGGATATTTGCCTGGTGAGCAACTTTCATAGAAATGAATGTGCCACTATCTTTACACAAGTTCTGCTAAACCCATCCATATAAATGACTGAAGACCAGTGGGCATAAAACACCATTAAGTTGTTTTTTCCTTGTCTCTTTTGCATCGTGAGCTTTCAGCATGAAAACTTTATTGTGTGGACTCATTTGGAAAAGACATCTCTGGGTATGACATCACCACCGAGCCCCTGAGTCTGCATTTGCTCCAAGTTCATTCCTCCGTAGAACAAAACTCCCATTTGGCTCCAACGAGCTCTAATTTATTTGACTGAAAACAATTAGAAGTTGGGCAACGAGGAGTTAATTCCAAAACGCTTTGGAATCACCTCGACATCATTCGTAACCGATTAGCATGAGAAGGTCTCATCGTTGTGATGTCATCATTACAGGAAGAAACCCCTAACATAAAGGTCATTCTGACTACACACTGTCCTGGCATCCGTACAGGTGTGGGGTGAATATCAATGACTGTCACTGCCACGCAGAGAGAGACCTCAGAGCTGCTTCTGCCAGGTTTAAAATATGCTTCAGGCCAAGTTCGGAGCCAAGCGCATAGCTCATACATTTCACAGGACTCATCATCATTATGAAACTCCAGAGGAACTTTTCCATATAGTTGCTATTTGAAACAACACAATCATTTAAAAGGGCAAAACTTTTTTTTAGAAATTCAAATTCTGCTTTTAATTATGTCTTCACACTTCAATTCGACAATTTTTGATAAATGAACAAGCTACCATGTACCTCATATCTGAAACTCAGGTTTAAAACCATGGAATTAAAACTTCTCTCAACGTGCAGTTTGTGGTGAGGGTACAGTCGCGTCCCCACATGCTACTTAAACTTAATCTCCTCATTTAACAATTTTGTTTTCTCCCCTGGGAATAGTGAAGGATCTAAGAGGGCTACTCTGAGATAGCGAGAAGAGACACTGTGCAACAAGAAGCTGCTGCTGTTATTAATCAGCTCTGTGAATAAATGTTCATGTTAGCAAATGTTAGCAGATAAGCACAGACACAAAAACCTTTTAAGGAGGCAAACTATGAGAAATTGCATAGTTATTAAAAACACTTACAAGGTATTCCATGAAACGACATGCTGAGAAAACCAACACATCCAATTGCTTTTCTGTTTTATATTGTTTACTTGTTTATGTGGTTTTCCATTGCTTTCTGCCAGTCACATTTAGCATCACATGAATAGACCTCTGTCCTTTTTAATGACAAATTAATCAAGTGCTTTGGAAACCCAGAATGTGCCATGTTTGCCCTTGGGTGAGCACAAAAAGCAACGCTGCCCTGTCACATAATTCAAGGTGACAGACACTGCTGAGGAGGATGCTGGGATGCCACTGCGGATTTCCTGAAACTCAATTTCTCAATTATAATAAAACGTATGATTATCTTGTAATAGAAAACATGCCTCCTGCTTTGTTACAGTTTAATTTGTCTTTTCAAGTCCAATGTTTGTCTCTTTTTGTTCCGGTGCAACACAACATCATGTTCCCTGTGTATTTTATTCATTATCACCTCCTGAGCTCCTGTTGAAGCTAAATACTCTCTTTAAATGTGTAATGCAGCTTAACCACTGGAGAGAAATAAGCAAATAATTAGAAGAAGATGACATTCACCTGCAAATAACACAAAACAGCATCTTTGAACTGGGTGCTACCTATTGCAGACTTAAAACTGTTGGTTTGGACTTTTGGACAACACAGCCACAGTGCAAGTAGTCATCCATCTCCTTCTCTCTCTGTGTGTCTCTACCTCATCCCTCAGCACAACACGCTCAACAACTCAGCATCAGTCCTCTGTCATGGAGAGACAAGCTGAAATATAGATGAAGGACAGTTTTCACACCATGTGTGTGTGTGTCTGTGTCCTGCCTAAGGAGGTTAAGTGTTTTACTGTCCTAAAAATCAATACTACAGGGACACTCTGCCTTGTTGTTACAGTCCAGGAGCTTTTACGCTTCCTAATTCAGCAGAAAGACTTACAAGTTGAAAATGTGGAAGTTTTGTAAGATTGACGCCATGTTGCATTTAGGGTTGTGTTCACAAGTTTCTTTTCCTCACCTCCGTGCATTGAAATAGTTTTTCCATCTTCCCCCTAATGGACTTTTCACACATTTAAATGTTGAAAGACGTTCAATAATACAAAAAACAGACTGGATATAGAGATAGATGACGCATCTCCACTCCAAGAGTTTGGTCCAAGATCAGTCAGATCGGAGCAGAATCTTAACGTGTGTGATATGTTTTGAGTCAGTAAAATGTTCTCTCTTCTTTCCATGACGGCAGCAGGGCGATAGAGGGTGAGCAGGTGAGAGCAGAGGGAAGTTTGAGACACAAACACAGAAAGATTATGAAAAAGTGAAAGAACAAAAACAACTGAGAGCAGCATGTATAGCGCGGAGAGAAAGAAACAGCAAGAACAGCAGTGGTGTGTTATCAGTGCGCCCCAGCCTCAGCAGATATAATGTGGCAGTACAGTAACAGGCTGTGTGGTGGAGACCACATTTGTATTGAATGAGAGGCCACAGCCAAAAGCTGCTGGCTGGACACGCACCCAGATGAGAAGAAGAAAACCTCCACATCTGTCTCTTTGTTTACCTGTTTCTCTCTCTCTCTTTCTTTCTCTCTTTGTCTGTTTGCAGAAATTAAACTCACAATAACATAATTCACCTCAGGGATCACAGTGTTCACATGAATTACCTGAACACTACTTGTTTGACCTTTATGTCTTTATGTGGCAGGAACATTGCCCAGATTACAAAATATATAAAAATGGGTGAAAACACAAATCATATGAACAAATGTTTAAATGGTCTAAATATCTTACATGCACATCACGGCATGTGCTACACATATGCTATACTTTTACTTTTAAGTATATTTAAAAGCACATATATTTTACTGAAGCAGAAAAGTTAATGTGGTACTTTTACTTGGTACTTCGACTACATTTTAGTTATTTGTACTTATAATGAAGTAAAACATAAGTAGAAGAAATTTGCTCCAACACTGGAGGTTTTGCAGGTGTTTATATTTTACCTGAAACATTTTGCTCATGTTGCAGCATTTAGCTGCATCTGTGACAACATTCACTCTCTCTGCTCCACTTTCCCTTTTCTTCTTCTGTCAGTTCTGCTGGACTACTTGTCTAAAACCTTAGTTGTCCGTTGAGGAGTAGATGGTTGCTTTGTGCCTCGCAGAGAGAGACGTGATTGAGTCATTTCTGACACTGCGGTGAGAGACGTTCTCGTTACTTTCCTACTCTTTCCTCACTCTCTCCTCTCTCAGTCTCTTTGTCTCATCCACTGTGTCCTTATCTGTAACCGTTTCCCTCAGTTTTATCTCTTATCTTCTGGCTGCCCTGAGTCAAACACACGTGGCTGACAGAGATCTAATACCCTCACAAAATCGTCTGTGTAACTGTCTGAGTATAAAAGTCTTTGATAAAGTAAAACTAGACTTTCACCAGCATCTCCTTTGACCGAACGGAGCCTCCCACTGTTTTATCCCTGCAGGAAAAAAGAGATGGATTGAAGGAGCGTCAGAGAAGGAGACAGAAGAAAAGCATGATAATGTTTTTGACAGATGGGAGTTAGACTCAGGGATAGAGATGTTAAAGTAGGAAAGGAAAATTTGACATGATTGACAAAACTATTCAATCTAATATCTCAATGAAAATTTGGAACATGCAATGTGAGGTAGAAAGGATGATATATATATATGTATATTTACAGTATGTCCATATTTAGGGAGCAAACCGCAGCTGAGACCTATTATGTTTTTATTGGAGGGGTTACACGTATTGTCTCGTCATGGGCACGCTGAGGCAGATTCCAATCAACTGAGTTGTGTGGCAATTAAGTGCTTAATCTGGCAGTTGACTGAAATGCATCCGCTACCAACTCTTTAATCTATCTGTGTACATATGCAGATAGCTGTTAATAGAGATTTGCCAAATTTGTCACATGGACATTTGTACAGTAAAGGAAAGAGGGAGGGTGCTCTCTAAACCCGAAGCCCCCAAATCCTGGCACTTAGCCGAGAGGATAGCTCGTCCTCAGATAATTGAGTTAGATAACTGAGGCTCTGAGATTGGTCTAAATGGCAGTGAAAGCCAAGTGAAAAATTATATTAAAACATTTTCCATACCAGTCCTTCAACTATTGTTTACTTGGGTGTGTTCAAACATGCGCCATATAAATAGGTACAGGCATCAGCAAGAATCCCAAACACACTGTACATTCACACAGAGCGAGAAGTGATCACTGACAGCAAATTAAAAAGGGCAACGGGCCGGATCGATCCGCGGCCGGCCGATGTAGAAATCGAGACTAAAAACCGTTTGACACCACATCAAGAGCCGCCGAGGTTCATTTAGCTGAGAACTGAGAGCAGAATACAGTTCAGAGTTCTCACAGAGCGGGGGGAAAAAAAGATTTGGGAGCTTATCAAAAAAAATTTCATTACTGCCTGAGCTCTCTGAGGGTTGTCTTTTATGTTATGGATCAACAGGCTTTCAAAGCAAATGAATAGAAGAGGGAGTGTGACTGAGAGAAATTCACAGGGAGAGAAGAATATACAGGAGCCGAAAGAAAGAAACAGTCTGCGTGTCAATATATTCTTGAAGTTGTTCTGTGAACACTTGTGCTCGCAGTGGGACAGAATCATACTGACGGTTAGAAAAGCGATGTAAAAGTCAGGGAAGTCTTAAAAAACAGTTGGTGTTCGTCAATATTAGCGCAGATTGGATGCAGTCCACCAACGCAGAGTTCACACACATTCATTCTTCAGAAAATTATGAATTAAATTAAAGTGGCGCTCATCACATAATGTTTAATCTAGAGGGTTAGTCTATCTAGTAATTTTCTCTCTTTAAAAAAAAAAAGAAAATTAATTTTAATTTTATGCCCCACAAAAAGCACACTACAGTTCAGTGGAATGCCAAAATAGAATTTAAAGCGTAACTGTTCACCTATGGCACATTAACAAGACATTTTAATTTGGTTTAAAAATGTCTTTCCCTCTTGAAAAACATGCAAATATAAATAAAACTATTTTTAACCCCTCTGATCACACATTGTTCAACGACTGAAGAAAAATGTGATGTTAAGCACAAATTGCATTTTGCTGTTCTTTGATAATCAGACATGTCTTCGAAATCAAAATGGATCACTGTGAAATCTGCGATGGATTCCTCTGCCAGAGTGTCCTCGTAATTTAAACTGTTGAAATGATGGATGACGACCATCATGACAAGTTTAAAGTGATCGCACACAAGAAACACTGCAGAGAAGCAAATGCACATGTGGGGAAAATATCCATAACTTGGATGGATTGATGGATGGATGGAAAGCACTGGACACTCACATGACCATATTGGAGGAGAGGAGCAGAGCGAAGGAGGGAGATATAAATGGTGCAAGGATGAAGGAGAGGGAGATTTATGGCGAGGAAAGGGTATACAGTGTAAGATAGTAATGGGTTGTAAAAGCGAAATGGCAGCATAAATTTCAGAGACAGACAGTCGGAGTGACACACACAGAAACAGGGGGACAGGGATTCAAAAAAAAAGAAGAAAAAACTAGCAGTAAGAGAGTAGCAGATCATTTCAGGGCAGCTTGTAGTGTAATACCTCGGCGAGGGGGCCCCCTGCTGAGCCGGTAATCCCCTGCCTCTACAAAACAGAAAGTTTGAGGAATGAACTAAATGCTGACTCCAGTGCCTCTTGGAAATGAGAGGGACCAAAATATTATTGGATTATTTAGCTGATTTCACAGAGAGACAGGCCGATACTGCAGGTTTTGTTCAGTGAACACAGCTACACTCTGACCTGCTTACTGGCATTGTGTTGGACTATTCTCAGCCAGAAACCACTGGGCAGGGATGTTAGACAGCTGCATGCATACGACCCGCTCAGCAACACATTCCCAAAAATGCGCCTGTCACTTTTTGAAGTACATTTTTGTGTGTGAATGCTCATCATACTATAACTGCTGCTATCTTTAACTGCTATCTACTCCATCCTGTATATTACATCACCTCCCATGAGGTAGTTTTGCACTCACAATCCATTTTTGCACGATTCTGGTTTGCACTACTCTCATCCTATCCATCGTGTTGCATCCTTGTAAGTTCTGTCTACTTCTATATTTACACCTGGGATCAGAGAGAAATTGCATTTCAATCAGAATTGGCAATAAAGTTGACTTTGACAATGAGGCTTATTTATGCTCAACACTAAGACACTGACGGGTGTTTGGTCCGTTCAGTTTGTCCGTATTCATGCACGTCTTCTGAAACCTTATGGACAAAACAGAACTGTACCACCAGACGTCTTTTTTTAGGGGGGGGGGGGGCGCGATCGACACAAGAGAGAATAAAACTTTTTGATGAGAGACTTTAAGAGTCTGTAAGATGTTACTTGGCCTGAACAGAGGGACAAACAAGTGTTTGCCTCTTAGAATATGAACAGTGGTCCCTTGTGTGTGTTTTGTCGACTCACCCCTCCACTACCACTTCCTCCTAATGTCGCTCTTTATTCTGCATCACTCCCTCCTCTGCTCCTGTCATAATCACTGCAGCTGCCCAACAATAACACATAACTATGGGTCTTAATATGGCTTTTAGTTTTTCCAGCAAGACAGTCCAATCAACACTCTCTGTTTACTTCATAAAGGAATCAACTTCTCAGCTCAACACCTAAAGAAGAATACAGTCTACACACTGACAACACATGCTCCCCTAATAAAGACGTGATTAGATTTTGGAGAAGCTTTTTGTATAATTTTACATATTAATTAGAAGGAAACAACGATTGTGTCGGAACTCCTCTGGCTGCTAAGTGCTTGAAGATATAGACTGCGTGAGGACAGCTTCACATAAAAGTATTTTCTAATTAATTAATTACTCTATTTGCATAACTGGTTATAGCCAGTGCAGTATATCATAATCATTGCGTGACATTAGGCAGCTCAAGTGCTTCTTGTCTTTAATATGTGTGGACATGTAATGCTGTACTTCTCTCAGGAGGATTGCAGTTGGGTGAAGGTGAGGTTAAGGCTGATTAATCCACTGTGCTTTGGCCGCACTGGGTCATATAGACAATCAATGGTGCCTTCCCAGTATAATGTTTGCCGCACACCAAGAACAAACCTCTGCGATCTTTGGGTAACCGTGTTTGCCGACTTGAAGTTCAGTTGACAAAACTATGACGAGATCACGATACTTTGTTTGGTAAAACATGAGTTGCAGCACCGTATTATAGACTTCATCAATAACCCTGTGCTCTATCCTTTCACATTTAGTTTTTTCACTTTAAAAAAGAAAGCACTGGGAAAAAGTGCAATTACCTCAAGGGTATACTCAATTTGTCACTGTTGATCATCTGAGAGTTTACAGCACCCTTGAATGTCTGTCTAGGTTGGTAGCCGCGAGTGCCCCAGGTATGAATTGACTCAGTAAGCATCCATCCATGAAAAAAGGTGACTTCAATAGATTTCATGGAGTTCTTGGCATATGATTTAGTTAAACAGTGTTAGAATTGTAATGGGATGAGATAATGTGATAGTTAGCTCCCCAAAACTTTGTTGCTCTCTGGAACTAATTAAAAAGGCATTTCTGATATTGACAAAGTATACTTCAATCTCAATGTCTCTTTGGCTCAGCTCTGGTCTGTGCTTGTCAAATACTGTACATCCATGAACCAGGTACACTCCAACATTAATTTACCATCAATGGAAGACACTGTCCATGCCTTCGCTTTTGTCCATCTCTTGTTTATCTTGTTCATAAACTGCCGGTCAAAAACCACAAAGAAGAAACACTTCTCCTGCAGCAGGTCTTTATCAAATGATAATGACAGCACTCAGAGATGTTGAGTTTACCTTTCTTGAAAGTCTTTTTATTCAAGACAAAGCAGCACAGAAAAGACTTGGGCCAGCTCCAGAGGCTCGTGCTAAGTTCCTGTCTATCTGGAAGTCAAAGCAGCGCCGCCTCAAAGTCTGACCCTACAACAGCAATGTAAATCCAGTGTTGTCCTGTGGCTTGGGATCAAGACGAGTGAAAGCACCACATCAGACTGATCAATGCGTTCTACAATGGATCCTTTTAGGAGGATAGGATGTATGATGCATAAATATCCAGCATCTTAAGGTCTGGGAAGATCTGCATTGATCATCTGCAACAGAGTGGTGCTGGAAATTAAACCCCAAATTCGACAGCTAGGGCCTGTCTTCAGAATGGATGAGGATAGAATCCCAAAGGTTGCATTAGGTTAGACTCCTTCAGGGGAAAAAGAGGCAAGGCCAGAAACCAACTTGGCAGCGAACTGTGACAGCTGAGTTAAAAAAGATGGATCTAACTTGGGGTGAGGCACAGCAGCACAAGACAGGTCCTGATGGAGGAAGATTGAGGAATCTTTACGTCCCACCAGAGAGGAAGAGGATTAAGATAAGACTTATAGGGTAGCTGACTGATAATCACTTTATGTGCTATGATGTAAAGTCTTGATGATAATCCAGGAAACAGGATGACAGGAAGAGGAAGTGGACCTTTGTTGAAAGAAGAAAGCATTGAGACAAGTAAGGAAAGTAAGGAAATTCAGGGTACGTGTATAAAGTTACTGAAACAAGTATCAAGGAGTATCAAGTTTACTTTTGTAACACATGTGCAGTCGGTATTCTTGGGTACGATCTGTGCAGTCTCCAAATTTGCGAAGCACAGAGATTTTTTTCATTGACAGAATACGATAGATGCATTGTCGGACCTAAAAACCTCCAGTGCACACCCCTGTGAAGTGGCTCCATTTTATATACAGGGAATCTTGGAGAGATCAGGTGTTGGTGCCTTGTGCAAACATGTCCTAACTTTTATTCCAAGATTCAGGCCGGTTCAGAGTTGTGTGTGTTCCAGTAATAATGATGAGTCGTTAGGAACACCGTGTGGTAGTCTATAATCTGTTTGTTAGTCTGTCTGTCACTTCCCTTCATTGTGTGTTCGTCATTTCACTGCAGTTCTCAAGACATAAAAAAGACATAAAATTAATATAAATCCAACGCAACCATCCAACTGACTCAAGGTTCTATAACATGGATTGTGTCAAAGGCTCCTGCAAACGTGGCTGAGAAATGTGTCTCTCCAATCCCAATCAATGAAGGCATGAATGTCACTAACAGACCTAACAAGCTCACTATGTACCTGTGATGAGATGGTAGGGGTGCACAGCCTTCGTACGCTGAGTTGACAGAGTTTCCTGAAAGCTGCCCATAAACTGTCACATCATCATCGTTGTGTAAAGTCAGTGGTAGAGTGTGTGACAACAATAATCTAAATAAAATGACACGCGCTCGATTGAGTGTCAAGTTGTTTGGATGATGCTCTCATGAAAACTTTTAAAACAGGCTCTGCACAAATATTTACACATCTCACTCGTATTCAATTGACTGTGAGCATCGGTTTTGTTTTGCCAGACATTGCACTTCTGAATCATAAAAGAAAAGGCTGAACCTTTTGTCGGGGATGTTTGCTTCATATACACGCTGAGCAGTTTGTTTTTTTACCAGCTATTGAAAATCAACACTCTGGAATAATTCATGACAGTATTTGAATGTATTTATTTTTTACCTTTTTCATGTGCTTTTGTGAATTCAAAGGTATTTTACCCAAAAACTCTCTCCTGAAAGGAACAAACAATAACAACAGGCAAACATGGACTCAGAGAAAACGATCAAATGAAATTGGTTGTTTTGTGTGTGGAAGACGCTGCTGTTTGATTCCTTCAATTCTCTGAAGTCAAAATGATGCAGATGACAGTTTGGTTGAAAACCTGGTTCTGTAAATAAGAAGACTTGCAGCCTGACTTCTGTGTGAATTCAGCCACTGACGCTAAACACACAAAAAACACGGTGACCTGCTTTGTCGGAGAAGTTCTTAACTCTGCTGAGATTCCTGAGCGATGACTCACTTGTGTTCACTGCTCAGTGGATTGCTAACTTCTCCATGTGCGGTGCAAAACTTAATTTACCTAAGTGCAAATTATTTTTCCACTCACCACTGCCTCAGCAGCTGTTCCTGGTGAGCTGGTTTTGATTGGAGGAGGACTTGTCACTGAAGTAAGAGCTACATACGTCTCTAAGTGTAAGTGCATGCGTAGACCTGTGCATATCCTCAAACTCAACATTTGCAGATTTGTTTACACAATTCCAAATCTAAATATGTGCACATGGATGCAGCTACACAACTATCTGCAAACACTTAGCTAGTATTTCATTATATCATTATTTTCCATTCTAGCAAGGTCAGTTTGGTATGGTTTGGTAGTTTTGGTATGTTTTTGTGAACTTTAAAATGACTTGTTTGAATATTTGTTTTTCTTGTTCCGCCAAAGTATCTCAGATACAGATTTTATTTTAATACGTGTGTCAAAACACCATCAAGGTGTATAAATTACAGTTTGTCGTCAGTGTGTCTTTCATTGTGTTCACGTGTGCAACACACACATTTGCCCAAAGTCATTTAGCTGCCAGCTTCCACAGCTTACATGCAGCTTATGGTCCTAAAGCTCATTCCTGTTGTTTACCTCATCACTCCGGTTGTTTCAGAGCACCTCTGCAGGATTGAAAAACATTTTGATTTATTTTCTGTTGAATCTGTATCTGACTGACTGACTGGATTTCAAGCTTGGACTCATTCACACAGGATGGCTGAGAAAACACAATGGCACAGTGGGGGTGAGGAAGGATAATGCTCTCACCAGTCAAGACTATTGATTGGGGGAATGTGTCTGTCTGTCTGTCTGTCTGTGCAGGTGTGTGTGTGTGTGTGTGTGTGTGTGTAATTCTCTGCTCATTCAGGTTTGCATCTATTTTTAGTGAACATGACTTTGTGTAATGATGAGAAATTGGGGTAGAAAATCGACTTTGCTTCCCTCCATTCAAAGGCGTTGGTGCAGTTGCTCTCTGGTGCACAACGTGCCGAGTCATTTTTGGCAATGCTCGGTTTTTGGCTGCTATAAAAGCGTGTGATAGAGAGGTGGCAAAGTTTGGGGTTTGACAAACAAACTGATTATTTGGCTCGGGACCAGGGGCATTTCTGAACCAACATTTTTCTACAAAAATGTTTATTCTTGGTGGTGTTTCATTTTGGAATATTTTTCTTTTATATTAATGTGAGCACCACGGTATAAATCTCCAGCCTGCTGACAGTCTCCACTTGTGATGCTGGTGTTTTTCTTGAATGGAGTTTAAACGCCAGTGAAATATTTCGGGCAGCTGTGTTGGTTTTATCTGATGGGTTTATGCTTATTGTCATTGACAATCATTCTGAATAAACAAGCACTCATTATCAACAGAGAACAGTAAAGTGCTGCGTGCTGCTTACGTTATACAGGAGAGAGCAGTATCTTTACAATGCACATGAACCAAAACATGACATTAAGTGTTTGGTGTCGATAGTTTTGTAGATAATATGTAGAACATCACAGACACATATTAGCAAAAATTAGAACCTGTCCAGATTAAGACAGATTATGACAAAATCATCTAGGTATAAAAATCATATCTTTTTTTTTATTTATTTCAAACCTCAGCAACCAAATAACCTTTTCTATTTATTTTCTCCCTAATAACCTTAGAAAATGGTGTATATTATTATTAATGAATTATTAGTAATATATTAATTTATCTCTTTATTAGTTTTATTTTGTTTGTTTATTCATTGTTTCCTTTGTTACCAAACAGAGTTCTAAAGTAGCAGTAGTAAAGTTGTGGTTATATCTTGAACTATATTTTATACTATATAAGACAAAAGATTAGAAAACTGCCAACTACCAAGTCAGTATCAGAGCATATTTGCAGAGCATGCTTGATTGTGAATAATTCATGAGACCATGGAGAGAAGAACAAAGCCCTTCTCTACATGTACAGTATGCGTGGACATGTCAGGCCGAGAACTGTGCCGACTTTCCCATCTCTCCACGACAAACCATCCATCATCTACCACAGGCATCACCTCGGGGGGTTTCAGCAGGACTGATAGCCCCCTCTCCTCAGTTCCCTCTGCATGCACCAGCTTCACAACATCATTTTAATAGATGCTGTTTATCTCTTCGCATGGGTTTGCACATGATGGCGAGGTCTGCGTCCCTTTTAGATTGACATTTATAAAGATTGAAGTGCCGGCGCCCCTCAGCTGTACACTTCAGCGGGGGGGAAATATAATATGAATAGAGAGCACATGTGTTGTCACAATAAAGTTTGATGTTTCTATAAGGATGTCATTTTGAGAATCTGGTTTAAGAGGGTTTCAAATGAGAAACACTTGGAGTGAGTGTTTCTCAAGAAGCTTTTATGATGCAAACTTTATTTTGAATCATTTTCCTTCACATTACACACTGAGACAATTCCTAAACAGGTTCGTCTCTCACCATAAAACCTCCTGTTTTCATCAGCATGCAAAAACAGCTGAGCCCATTTCCATGAAATTTCTTGGATGGAGGGGACACAGCCCGAAAGAAGAACCCCTTCAATTTTGTTGAAATGATTTGACTTTGTTTGACACGGTGAAATGGGGCGTTTGCTTTGCACCCTCAGAGCTCATTGACCTTTCGATCAGATTGTTGTCTTTGCCCGAGGACTCACTCAAACTGAAAAAGAGTTCCTCTACAAACTGTTAGCCAAAGAAAAGTACTGTCTGGAGCCAACTGTGACAGTCAGAAGGTTCTTTGATTGAATATGAGAGCATGCTTGTTATAAATAAAGGGTTAAGGCACCTCTAATATATATTTCTGAGATCCTTGAGCACCGTACTGGATATTCAACACCCTCTTTATTTTTTACAGTGTAGTGTCAATATCAGCATTCTAGTCATAAGAGCCATTTTGCCCTTTTTGTAAAGGAGAGTGACATGTTTGGGATTAGCATGAAGCTAACGTCAGAGTGAGATTAGCCTCAAATAGATGACGGCTTCGGGTCTGTGTCAATATTAGCATTCTCTATAGGCCGTGTCAGTGTCATCTGCAGGATAAATGAAAGTGCACATGAGCTGGTGTAATAAGCATCTGACTGGGATGAGCGAGACGTATTGATTAGGTATCGCCGGTGTTTGCATGAGGTAATTACCTAACTCAGTATGGATCACGACACGGCCTATGAGATGAGACTGCAGATTTCCAACGCTTCACCTGAATCAAGTGAAATGATATTTTCCAAGTTGTCAGAACGGGAGGTTAACCAAGACACGAGCACACGAAACATGTCAACATCAATCACGGATATTCATGGACACAGACTTAACATGTCAACATCTGCAGGAGACGTCCAAAACATGTCATTTGTTTAAAATCATTAAAAGCAATATTCAGTTTATGAACTATTTCCCAAACTAGCAGAAAAAGCTCCCAGTCAATGGAAGAAGTCATAATCTGCATGTGAATATAATTGGAGTGAAAGTGAATATCACTTTTCTCATGCAGGAAGAGCACTGTGCTATAACAGCTACTTTATTTGCAAGGGGTTTGTAGTTTAAGTGCATTGGTGAGACCTCTCTTCAGGCTAAATCAGTGAGATAAGAAAAGGTCAGAATTGAGGGCGAGGGCAAGAAATGGATCGAGGACGAGAACGCCTCAACTTCACTCTCTGTCCGCGGACGATCTTCGACCCCGCTCTGGGATTCCCACATCATTGCAGTGTAAATGGTTGCCAGGAGATGAATCATTGGGCTCATTTTCTCTCTCTCGCCCTGAATCCACCACGTTGCTTCTGCAGCAGTCGGAGAAATATGAAGTGCCTCTTATCTTCATCAAATCAAAGAGCTTTAAACGCACCTCCTGCAATCTTTTAACTTCCCCCCCCGACTGCTGCCTGCGAGAAGAAAAACCAGTGTGTCTGAAGAAACTCTGGAAAAACTACAACACGTAACTACTCACTGTTTTATCTGATCTGTGGACGATCACTTTAGGGGTCATGCTCAAAATAGGAATTTTAAGGTGCATTTGTTTTTATTTCATTTCCTGTGCCAATGAGGTCATGTGTTTATCTGCATGTATGTGTTTATTTGATTGTGTGTTTGTAGGATTACACAAAAACTACTGGACGGATTACCACTGGGTGCTGTATATGTCAGGGAAGAACCTATTACATTCTGGTGCACACATCTGTAAAATGCTTTTTGCAGATCTAGATGCTGACCTGGATTTTGTGAATCAAAAATAAATATTTCAATGAATCAACTACAGTGAAAATAATGGATTCTGACACTTTAGTGTGTTACTGAACCCTTCATATATTTTTCAATTAATTTTAATTACTGAAACAAATAACATTATTTTCATTGTAGTTTAAAAGAATAAATATGTATCTGAAGCAAAATGTGTTGTACAATAAATTCATATGTTGGCTAATCAGCCTCGGTGAAGTATGTGCTGTCCAGATACCCTAAACACATTTTTACTTTCAAATATTTACTGAAATATCTGTTTGTGCAAGTGGGGCTGTGCTCGGTTACCAATCATGTTGCTGTTATATTTGTTATGTTGTCTGCGTCTCTCTTCTCTTGGCACTGGGTGTTTTTTTGCTCCTTTGATTAAATGGCAGGTCCTTAAAGACCCAGATGAAAATGGGGAGAAGATGGGAAGGCAGGGTCAAAAGACAATTCGGGGGAAAGAGACAAAACAAGATGAGGCAGAGGAGATGGAACAGCAGGACTCAGCCCGTCTTGACTCCTGGTCTGTGTGGCACCACGCTGTCCTTTGGGCGGCCGGCTGAAAATAAGGGTATTGTTCTCTTCTGCCAAATCTGGAATTTGTTATCTGGGGCGATGGTCCAAAGGGACAGAGACTGCCTGTCTGTTAGATAAAATAGAGCCTTGGAGTGAAGGACTTAATACTGATTAGAAAGCAGCAGAAACTGTTTAAAGAAAGGTCTCCTGCTCTTTCAGAGGGTTTCTCATGTGTTCTCTCCGTCTTCCTCGACTCTGTTGTTTCTCCATTTTTCTCTCTGCACATCTTGTCAGGTTGAATCCTCCTTCAGTCTGTGGCCTCAACACGAACACAGCAGCCACACATGACTCACTGCAGAACTCTCAGGGTTACGGAGCTGGATCCAAATCATCCCAATCTTACATGTTGGTCTTAAAATGTTGTCTGGTTCCCTTTGGATTAAATTCACCTCTGCAGAGAATGTACTGATGTATTTATCCTTTTATCAGCTTCCTGTCGTCTGTGACCTAGACTGGATCATTAAGACCTTGTCATGGCACCAAATGGAAATCGGTAGAGCAGTAATTCCCCTTATAGAAAAACCACGTTGGTGGTAAAATGTGTTGATTTCCACATGTGCTCCATACGTTACAACATGTGGTTGAAAATCAAGTGAAATTATTGTTTGTTCTAATTTGGTACCAAACAGAAAACATGGATAAACTACTGGAAATAACTTTATTTCCTTTTTTTGTGTTCTGTCTCAGATGCTCAACCTTGACAGAGCAGTGTTTTAAAAGATTTAAAGTTACACTGAGGTGAACTGATCGACAGCAAGCATCAGTCTTTTACATATTTCATTTCATCCTCAGTTTTCTTCTTATTTTGTGGGAACATTTGTGAGTGGGTAAAAATCTTACCACCGAGAGATTTGTGTTTGTATTGATCTGATTTCTGCTGAACACACTTCATCACTCGATGCTGCCTAATGATGGATTCAGTGCAAACAACAAATGTTCCAACTTAACTGAGAAAGAAGAAGACAGCGAAGATATTTACTCTCTATTTAGATTATACCACCTACTGTGCTACAACTGTGCTACAGTACTGTCTGAATATGCCTTGGGACTCTGCAGCACAAGATTCCTCTCTCCCACTCCACATTGGCAACATGAAATATTTAGGGATTAATATTTCTCCTGGGCTGTCAGAGCTCGTCAACCTCAATTACAAAAAAAAATCTCAAACAAAAACCAGATGAATTTAAAATCTCTGGACCTGCGGCTCACGCTCACTCTCATCGGGCAAATCCCCCAACGATAAAAATGAACAACCTTAAGATGAATTACTCGTTTTCACTGATTCCCCATCACCCCCGATCAACAAATGGTTCAAAGCGCTCGACTCGGCTGCTACTCAATTTTACAAGCAAATATCCAAAAACTAAGAATTGTGCTTTCAACATTACAAAGTTTTCAGGACTTTCTGGTGAATGACCCACATTATTTCTGGGTGGCAGAAGAATCCCTCAACCCTCGTATGAGTTGGTTTGTTTTGGATCCACATGGTGCCAGTGATGATTCTGTGATTTTATTGGATCTCATGTTCTTGCTGTGATTCAGTCTCTTCTTTGATTGTGGGAGAGAAAGGAGGGTCTGTTTTGCATTTATGTTCTTCTAATTAGAGCTGTGGGTTATTTTAGTTGTGCTTTTGGATGAATTAGAATAAATCCATGATTAAATACACAATTACCACAACCAAGAGCGCACTACAACATTTTTAAGATAAAATCATAAACTCAAATAAAATCTGATCTGTAAAGTTTGTAAACTTATATCCACCTCAGATACTTTCAAACACTCCCAGCTACCAAAATGGGAAATGACTGACTGTCAACCCTGAGTTCTGGATACAAATCTATAAAACATCTTCTCCGTGACCATTAAAACGGAAACTATCCACAGAGCCCTCACCACCCGAGGTAAAGCGTTTAAAACGGCATCACCTGACATGGACTCCTGTTCACGACGCACTTTGGGCAGAAGAGACAATTATTTCCATGTCACTTAGACCTGCCAACCAGTTCACTCCCTCTGGACGGCACTAACCAAGAAACTCTCCACTATCTCTAGGCTGCAGGTTTCTCACTGTACCCCTCACTCTGCCTGCTGAGCCATCTTAAAGTTCCCAGCTAAATATAGGAACACTTCACTCATCGCTCTAAAATCTTTTAAAACTGAGAAAAGCCTTGTTGTGTCACTCACTGGATTAAAGGACACGTTGGGTCTCCACTGGAACCAGCCCGTGTCCATCACATGTTGAGGGTGAGTGCCTCCTCAAGGGGTGAAAGAAATGATTGGCAGACAAACTCCCCCCTAAAGAAAGAAGACCCCACCCCAGAGGATCAGAGTTCAAGTTGTGGTAAGAGCCTGTCTCCTGGGGTCCAGCCCCTAACCCTAACCCTAACCCCCCCCGTTCACACTTGCACAATGGTGGATAGTGCCGTGTGCAATATCTCCCCCACCGTCCCCGACCCCTCTCCTCCTGCTTTCCGCTCTGGTGCCTTTAAAACCATCACATCCAACAACTGTTTCTTCTCTCTGTTGTTCTTTCTTTCAAAAAGTCATGCCCCCCCCATCATGTCATCCTTTGTCTCGTGCAGTCTCTGTTTCAACATTGTGTTGTCTCACTTTTGTATATTGTGCGTCGTAAGTCCGTCTAAGTTAAACCTCTCATGTGTTACAGATATAAATCAAAACATAAAAGTGTATTAAATTATATAAGTGGCGATGTACGAGTCCCTCGAACAATAGGGCTATTCCATGAAATATTACGGCATCAGCTTGATGCTGTGAAAGACGACTTCTGACGGGGATTTAATTATTAATATAAGGCTTTTGCTCGCGCTGCCTCCATTGAATCAAGGCTTCCACGCAGACCCCAGTAATACAAACAGTTATGTGTTCGTCATAATCAAGGCAGACTTCATTTATGAAGAAGCTGCAAAGTCAAACACTTCAGCCGAACATTCATCTTGATCCATTTGTGTCTCAGACCCAAACTGAATCCAAAAAGGAATAAAATGTGTCAGACGACTTCTGGTAAAGAAGCTCACATCATTTACGTGTCCATTAAATGTATAAATCATTATTTCGGCTGAAACCCTGTCCTCTATAAATGCGTTATTTCAGCTTAACACTCGACAAATGCAATGACCTGTTCATGTTCAAGTTTTTGTGCTGTGTCATCAGGTGTGTATATTTAAAAAGTGCTCTAACCTTTTCTTTCCGTGCCTTCAGGTTGTATCTGCTCTGTTTGCTCTGCTGCTGGAGGGAGAATTGAACCATGGAGGAATTTGGTTGGCGGGTGGAAGGGGTCAGCGAAGTCTGCAGCGTCACTTAACAGCGAGCGGAGTCAAAGAGGGAGACAGAGACAGGCAGGGGACAGTTATGCAATGATGCTGACTGAGGAAGAAGACAGACAGGTGGACGGATCGGCAGGAAGGCGGACAGGTGAAAGAACTGGTCAGCAGATCAGACAACCAAAGCCGGCACATGGAGACGATGCATGAATAATCAGACAGACGAGGAGACGGATATTCAGACAAGGACAAGTGAGAGGGCAGATGTGTAAGAAGAAGAAATCTGATGAGCTGACGAGCAAGAAGACGACTGGGGGGGGGCAAACCGAAGAGAGGAACACTGACTAACACCTTCATGTATCATCACAGGAGAGGTTTTGTTCCAAGTTTCATTCACGTCAATGTGAATAAATAATGACTACATTAAAAAGGCCCTGATGCATATCAATGCAGATTCATTAAAAAGCCTTTACCTGCGAGCAACCAAAGACTGTTCAAATGTGACCGCTCAAACTAGACGTGGAAACCAGAGGCTTCCAAAATCTTGTCCCTTGCTTTAAGATTCTGAAAATTCACATGCAGAATTAGTTGGAGGATATGACATAAATAAAATGAGAAAAATTCATTATCCTCATTTTCAACCAACCCTTCTTGTATAAATCTCATCCTGTTCGTGGAAATCAGAATCAACTGAAGCCTTTTTGAAAGTCGTGTGCAACATATGTCAGGGTTAAATAATCCACTGGTCTCGATGGGGCTTTCAAAGATTCACTCTCTGTTTCACCTTGAATCTCACCATCAATGTAATTTCTCCTTCTCTCCCTCCTGTGTTTGTTTCCTCTTGAATGAAATACCTTCCTCTCCTTTGAAGAGGCTGCAGGCTCTTGCATCGCTTCTTTTTTCAGACATCCTTTCTTCATTTACCGGTTCACTCTTTTCCTTACTAATAATCCCTTTTCCCTCACCACCACATCACCTGCTCTTTGTCTCCCTCTCCTCTCCAATGACCCGCCACCACATTTCGATCGCCTCCCCCTGGCTCTCCCTCATTTCTGCTCCTCCTCCTCCTCCTCCTCCTGTCCCCTCTGGTTACCTCCTCCTTTTCCTCCCGCCCCTGTCAAAATTCCTTTTTCCTTCCTTCCCGGCTTCTCCATCCTGACTCATACACTCAGGGTCATGTTGGATCAGATCAATCAGGGTCACTGGACTTTCCAATATCCCCCTAACCCTTCTCATTTTGAGCCGGACCATTAGCCAATCATTAATCTTGATCAGGCCATTAACAAATCATTAATCTGGGCCGCTATTTAAACTGAGGCCGCTGATTCGGTCAATGGTGAACCCTGACCTGCGGGGTTACCGTGGTTACATGAAGCCCACCGGAGCTCCTTCAGCAGTCGTTGATGATCTAATTGGGTGTCCTTAGAAATGATTAAATAAAACAATCTAGTTAACTGTGTAAGCTGAACACATGCACCAGGGAGAGAGAGAGGGACACCAGCACATAGTGCATGGCTGCATTACACTGTAAAATTACAAGTTGATTTTGATTAAAAAAGACATACAGGAAACCGATTGCCTTGAGAAAGGAGAGTAGATAGAACAATTAGTCTTTAGTGTAAGAAACTTGAAGATTAATTTACTTAAGTTGTTTCAAGTGAAATAAAGTTTTACTTTTGCCTTTTTGGATGCTCCAAGCACCTGAACCATAACACCTCAAATAGACGGGCATCTATATATTTACGTTTTACACAAACATTATGTTAGTTTAATCAACTGAACAGAGAGAAACGAGTAAATAAAACTAATATAAGTAAGTAAATATAAGTATAGGTACAACCTTTCACAGTGTGTAAAATAATATCACTGAGATTTTTGGGGGTTCAGAATTTGCCAAGTTCTAGAAATATGTTTTTATTGTATACAACTGAAGCCTATAATCCAGTCATCTAACTTGAAGAGGTTCCATGTGAATATATTTTTTCATTTTCCTATATTTTGTAATTATTCATTAGTGTTTTTTTATCCATACATCCATCCACATCTGTATCATAACCTCTTACCCCTGGACACTGTTGAAGGTGGTGTCTGGGTGTATGTGGGTGGGTGGGGGCTAAGTGAGGACAGGGTTGAATCACATTGGAACGTGCGCAGAGGAACCGCGCTCTGGTGCCGGAGGTCTCCCCGGAACAAGTGTCAGTGCAGAGGGCGACTTGAGCCAAGCGGCGTGCGCGCTCTGGAGAGCTTCTACTCCAGTGTTTTGCAAGGAGGGAAATAGTCTTTTTATCGCGACCACCGGGACGAGGTGGGGTTGTCTTGGCTCCTGAGCTCCGGGTGATACTGGGATCATTTTCCTGCAAAGCCAACAGATGTGTCCAGAGGTGGATTTCAAAAATTTCTTGTTTTGGAATGTGTTTGATGCGCAATAGCCTTTTTTTTCTACGACATTTCTCTCTCTGTTGGGTTTTGCCTCTATACTCTACACGTGCCACTGGAATATTTGCAAATTCTACCCTGTGATTCCAAGATCTGTTTGATAATCGAAAGGCTTGAACGATGAAAATCCTTTGAGATGAAAAACAGCACTTTTGGGGACCACTGTCTGCTTGTGCGCGGCTCCTGCCTCATCTCGCGCCTCAGCAGCCTGTTGTCCGCGTCCGTGGAGAAACGCACAAGTTTGCCGCGACCTGGAGCCGGAGCTGGAGCTGGAGCCGGGGCTGGAGCTGGTTTGAGCGGCGCAAAGGGGCCACACGTGGGGCGCCAGGAGGGGGACCAACGGGGCAGCCCCGGTGTTCGGCCGGTCTGCGGTTTGACGGCGCATTCGGCGCAGCTGTGGAGCGTAGATGATGAAGACGGTGGTGATGATGATGATGAATGGCCCGACAGCTCGAGCAGGCACCGGGGTTTCCCCACCATTATGTCTGCTCGTGTGCGCTCTCGTCTTCCTCCCGCCGTGCGCTCACTCGCACCCGCAGCCGTGCCAGGTGCTAAAGCGGATCGGCCACACGGTTCGGGTCGGGGCGCTGCACGTCCAGCCTCGCCTGCTCCCCGCCACTGCCGGCAGCGTCCCTGAGGACTGGGACACCGAGGGAGGCTCGCCGGGGAGCGGGGAGCGGCGGGTGAAGTTGGAAAAACCGGTTAGAGTAAGTGCCAGTGCGCCTGGATACGGAAACCTCAGGACTAGAGGCGCAATTAACAACCAGCGGGGAGCCAACAGGAATAAGAGCCAGGCACGGCAGCGGGAGGAGAACACCTCCAAGGAGAACCGGGTGTTTGCGCCCCGGGACTCGGTCCTGCTCGCCGTGGAGGCTGTGAACCGGGCCGGATTGCTGCCCTACAATTTGTCCTTGGAGCTGGTCATGGCTGTGGGGTCCGGACTCGGCGAGCTACCCGCGTTCTCCTTCTCCTCCACGGGCAGCCCCGAGAACGAGGACCCCCTGTCCTTCCTGGAGAGCGTGTGTCACACGGTGGTCGTGCAGGGGGTCTCTGCCATGATCGCCTTTCCACGGAACCGGGACGAGTTCGTTAAGTTGGAGTTCGTGTCTCTGGCGCTTCGTGTGCCGGTCGTGAGCGTCGTGCAGAGGGAATTTACGCGCCGCAGTGAGGTAAAGAGAAAAAGTGAATTCTCCATTTATTTAAACTGTTTGTAACTTTTCATTACTGCACTGTGACGAATGACTGCAGCACAGCTGATACACAGCATCACATGTTCAAAACAAACATGTATGAACAGGAGCCAGGTCAGTTTATATTTAAAAAAATCTGATTTCACTCAGTTGAAAGATCTGAGTGAAACGAGTTGAGTGGATTTATGAGGCCTGATGCTGGAGTGGCCCACATTTCAGACAGCAGCTGGAGGGGGAGACACCTCCTCCTGTTATAGATCTATTTCCTCCTCTCCTCCTCCCACTGTGCATCAGAAATGCTTTCAGGGGAAAGTCGGATCATTTTCTTCTCATTCTATTTCCTCCATCACTTCTGATGTTGGTCAAATGGTCCAAACTGGCAAAATAATGTGTGACACAAGCTGATGTTTTTGATTGAGGAGCCTGTGGAGAGCATGAGGCTTCGTCCATGGAGCTGAAGTCTATGCACAGTGTGTTTCTGAGCAGAGAAACAGGTGAAGAGACGGGTTTCTTCTTATTTATGGACAAGGTACAAGAACAATTGTGGTTGAAGGCGGTGCACACCAAGCGGCGTAAACCCTGAGGCATTCTCTATATTCATAATGAAATGTTTTGTTTACACGCACACGAGAGTGAACAGTGAACGTACAGTTGATGATCTGATGCCTTTCAACAAAGAAATGATAAACTACTCTTTTCTATCGATTCAGTAATTCATTATCAGACAAATGTCTCCAAATTGTCCAGAGACTAATGGTTTAAACCTACTGACAGAAGCACCATTAATTTGAATCGTATCCTTGACTTGGGTATCTTCAAGAAGGTTATTTATGTAAATGTAGAAGAACAATTTATACATAACATACAGAACACATGACTTTTGTAATTTGGCCTGCTCTATGAATGCAAATATGGATCTATACAAAAATCTGAATTTTTTTAATTTTCACACTTACACAATGAGATCAAAATTGTTCAGCACCGCCTGTTTTCTAAATTGCTTCATTACTGAATTATCACAGATCTGATGTACTTTTAGGAACTTACAGAACCTAAACCTTCAAATATCATCTTCGTAACATAACAACTCTTACAGACTTCCAGATCTGAACCAGATTTACAGTTTGGGAAAGTGTGAGAGTTTGATTTAAGATTCAGGACAGATTCCCTTCATGGTTAATTAAAATCAGCTCTGACTGGTGAGTCTCATGACCTGAAAACTACTCCTCTGCCAAATACACCAGCTGAGTGTTGTCGGCATCAGCTGGAACAGGAAGGAGTGAGAGAACAGGAGTTAAAGGAAAAAAAAGGAAAAGAATAAATAGACTAAATTCATCACAAAGATGGTTCATCAATAATCATTCTGTGGAGGACACGCCCACTGAGTGTGTGTATACATTTTTTTGTGCGAAGACGTAAAATTTCTGACAAGTGCACGTAGGCACACGGTGATTTAGTGTAACTATACACTGTAAACCACTTTAATAAGGTGCCACTAACAGGCTAGTTATTGCATATCAATGAGTGCAGACCCACAGCGACTGTGTGTGTGTGTGTGTGTGTGTGTGTGTGTGTGTGTGTGTGTGTGTGTGTGTGTGTGTGTGTGTGTGTGTGAGAGAGAGAGACCTTCCAACCACCCTGGGAGGGGCAAAGAGCATCATTGTTTTTGTCAACATTCACACAAGTACACACACAAAAACACACACATCCGAACCATTAGTTAGACTGAAGGGTTCTGGGACATTTGCCACCCAGTGAGCTACTCTGTGAGTGAGTGTGTGAATGTGTGTGTGTGTGTGTGTGTTTGTTTGTGTGTAATATCTCGTTTCCTGCTCTGTGCACAAGTTAGCATTTTGCTGCGAGGGGAGAGCAGGTGTCCAAAGTCCAGGCTGGTTGTGAGTGTGAAATCACAGGTATCGATATCACAGATGGAGAGATGATTGGTTGGATGAATGAAAACGATGAATGGGCAGAAAAAAATGAAACAGTCGTACAAACAGATTGTTCAGTGCTCGTGTGTGTGACTGTGTGAGAAATGGTTTGACTCCTCTCTGACTCAATCTAGTTTCAACAACAAATCCCAACCAAAGGCCAACAGCAATTTCAGGAACCGTTTCCAAAATGTGAAAACTTCACAACATCTCATTAGTGTTTTATACTGTGACCCTAAATGACCACAGTTGTTCCTCGCAGAGTTTATTATAGCTAAGGTTCAACAAAGTTCACAGTTAAGAAATATATATTATATTAAATTAGCAAGTGACTTTTTATCTGTCCGCAGTGTGTTACGCAAGTGTCAAAATAATGAGGCTGCACGAGAATATGAACCATGCACCGTAAGATAAAGTAAACTAAAGGGACGGGAGTCTGGGACTGGGTGGAGAGGGGTTTAGGAAGCAGAAAATGATTGAAAATGTAAAAGTCCTGGGACTGAGAAACTCCTGGGGAAAGACCAGTTGTCTTTGATATGAGGACCTAATTTGAAAATGGAAATATATCTCATACTGGCCTACAACACTCTAGCAAGTAGGAAACTGAGATACACTGACAGCTTGGAACACATATGGTACTCAGTAGAGGGCATACCACTGCTCAGACCCAACAGTCCTCTTAATAAACCACATTTAAATTCACTAAATCCAGATTTTTATTTGGATCTGCACCAAATTTCATAAATATAATTCCCCTCAATGTGCCTTTTCATCAAGATCTATGTTCATCTCAAAAAATCTTGGATCGGCGACAAAATTCAAATGTTTTCCGTTTGTGATCCACAATGCATCCACTACGTCCACTACGTATCTGCTACATAATCCAATTAGTACATTTGTGGTACTTGCATTAAAGTACGTGGCACAGGGCCCATGAAATCAAAAGGTAAAAGTACAAACAGTTTGTGAAATGTGTAGATGTCCAATATTAATCATAACTAAAGCCTCTGTGATAGTTCATAGGTGGATAAGTGGAATCTATTCCAGCAGACAGAAACAAACACTGCAGTAAACTCTACCTCTGCAGAATAATAATACTTTGTTCATCTCTTCAATTCAGTGTCAGAGAAGAACTGATTCAATCTGATGTTAATATTTAATATTGAAGCACTGATGTACTGGACTGAAACAGTTTGAGCAGTAAGTGTAGATGTTTTACACTTTCGAGAGAATCACACTTAAAACGCTGCCTCACAACTGAATCACACTAAAGCCGCTGACCGCAAACTGTCAGTGTCCACGACGATTACAAATTAGGTGTTGACTGAGCAACCAGGTAAGAAAGGCCTTTTGTTTCCTGGGCATGAGGGGGGGGTGGCTATAACTTGGAGATGATATTTTATAATGTGGAGATTATAGAACACATTTTTGTACACATGCAAAAATGCATGATAATCTACTTTTAAATCACCTCCAGGTAAATTAATTTGTAGATGAGGAGATTAGAGCAATTATTTCCTCAGCTTCTATATGAAGTGATAATAGATGGATGACAGAAGTTTGCTGATTAGGGGAATTATTAATTACTAAATAGAGTCTTCTGATATATCATGTAAACAGCAGCGAATGTTTTCGGTCTCTGAATTCTTCCACTTGCACAAACTAAGACATTTCTCTTCCTTCTGAAGTCCGGCCGCATGCAAACACCAAACGTGTTGCTCCCTTTCTGCAGACATGGGGACTATCACCAAAACCAAAACACAACCATCCTGTCAGAAGTCTGAATTCTCTGGATAACTGTCACTGTCGTCCTCTTTACATTTATATTCGGTCGATGCAGGACAATATTTACCTCAACATTTTCAAAGCACAGTAACTGAATGCAGTTTAATTATAATTGACATTTACCGGTAAAACTAACCATTCAATGTGTGTATCTCTTTATTAATCTATTCTCATACTAATATGAATCATTCATTTAATTCATGAAAAAAATCAATAACCAAGTCATCACTAGTTTATTCGATGTGTCCACTGGCTCATGACTCTGCCACGCCGCAGTTTTTACACACAGCAAAGGCTGCAAGTTTCCTCGCATCAAAAGTCAAATTCTCCAGCGGAAATCACAGGAGATTTTTGTAGATAGACGAATGTAGAAAGACGTCACAGTGACAACAGACCTGAGATTTCCCGGTGCATCGAAAGCAGCACATCTCTGTGTTTATGTAACGGAGCAGGCATCCGCACTTTCTAGCAATTCTTCTGTTCTGTTTATTTACATGAGGAACAAAGAGAGGGTTACAGATTTGTGGAGATCACAGAGCAGAAGTTCTGCAGCTGAGAATAAATCCTCCAATCTTCCTGGGGGATGAGAGGAGGTGTGAGTGTGATGCCCTGTGGACCGTATTACCATTTATTTCCCTTAAACAGGACTTCTGAATCTGAAATAAAACAGGTCCTATTGCTTTCGCCTGCGTTGTTTGTTTGCGTCAATAATCCATTCGTATATATGCAGTAAGAAGGTGAATAATGATTTCTGATTTGCATGCCTATTGGATAGACTGAATAATGGGATAAATAAAAAGGACCAATAGACTGATCTAATGGACTTTTAGTGCAAAGCTTGTGTAAAAGTTGTAGAGTCGATTTAACAGTTTGGGGCTTTTTAGTTGTGCAGTTGTGTGTGTGTTTGTATTTGTGTGTATGTGTGAGCACAGGTGCATGACTGATTGATTAGCAGAGTGACTGGTATGTTGCAGGCTGGGTACAGTATGCCAAGGTACACTGAAGCAGAACTGGCAGCTTGTGCAGACTGAATTAATTTGATCCGAAGCGTTGCAGGGATGACTGTCAGCTCTGAAACATATCTGCCCTGATCTCCTGGCTCACTATAACCCATAACCCAATAGATACTGGTCTGATCATGACGGCACTGAGGGGGTCGGTCGACCAATACGGAGGCTGAACCCTCCCTGTAAGCTGATGTTCAAATGTGTTGCTGTGGACGGCCACTCTCCGCTACCTCAGGCTTTCAGTGGACAGACCTTGGGGCTCTCACTCCAATGAGATTAATTGACATGTGACATGTGACATGCCAATGAGCGATAGAAAACCAAATGCATGACTGTACCCATTTGCCGCAGCTGGTGTGCGCTCTATGCCTTCTCATGCAAGATATCAAAATCAATCAATCAATCAAATTTTATTAGTCAAATCACAATTTGACCCATGGGGCTTTAAACCCTCAACAACAAGAGTAATGAGAAAGTATCCAACACGCAACAACCAGCAAATCTTATGCTTTAATTGAATAATGTTGAAATAACAAATGCATGTGAACATTTTGGAAAGAGACCCGCTGACTGTCTTTTGGTTTGAGGTGCAGTAAATACAAAGAAATAATAAAGGAAGCACAAATAAAAATAGATGTACTGTATTCCTGATGATGTGAATAATGATATTCATAGGAACAGGTAAGTGGAGGCTGAAATCTATTATATCCAGCAGACTGTTTGTACTCTAGGAACAAATTGAATTCTAGGATATAAGTAATTCCACCGTTGGATTTATAACCTTTCTGTCGTTCTTTCTTTTCTCTCCCTCTTTTCATTTTCTTTCCATCTCATATTTCACAAACTACCTTTATTCCAAACCTCTTCCTGTTTTATTTGACTCATCCCCTCTGTAAAATCCACCGGACCCGACCAACCTTTCACCTTCTCCATCACCACCTGTTTATCACTCGCTTATGTTTTCATTACCTAATTTCCTCTTGTTTATCTGTTTAACTGTCCCTCATCTCTATCCAATCTTCTCCATCCATCTACTTTTATCAATCTCTTAAATCTTCCTCTCTCCTTCACTTCTTTCCTTGTTGAATTTTTCCGTCTCTCTTTATGTAAACTTTTGATGTTTCCCCCCACTTACCATTTTTCCACTACGCCCGTTTCCTCCTCGTAGAATCCTCTCCATTTCCAAATGGCGATGCGGACAGTGGAGGCCCCGCCATCCCGCCTCCTCTACTCCCTGCTGATGATGAATGGCTGGTGGGATATCAGTGTTCTGCTCTGCCAGGACTGGGACATTAGCCACTTCCTCAACCTCATCAAAAACAACACCCGCTTTCACCTGGGCACTCTTGTTAACCTGACCGCCAACGCTTCAACCTTATCAACGCCTTCATCTTCCCCGCCATCCTCAGGAGTGGCATCAGGTGCGGCAACGGGAACGGAGGATTTGTCTTTATTGACGTCTTTATCCCGTTTTTCATCTGCCGCCTCGGCCCCTTCATCATCCACTTCCTCTTCGAAAACAGACCAGCAGCAAGCACTGATGCAGCAGCTGGAGGCCCTGAGGGAACCTTCATCCACAACAGGGGTGGTGACATTTGGGTGCGATATCCGGGAGGTGCGCCGGCTTTGGACGCTGGCCACTCGGATGATGCTCCCAGACTTTCATTGGATATTGGGGGACAGCCAGAACGTGGCTGAGCTGAGAACAGAGGGGTTGCCCCTGGGGCTTCTGGCCCACGGGGTCATGGGGTCCCCTTCTCTGGATCACTACGTCCACGACTCTTTGGAGCTGGTGGCTCGGGCGGTGGGCAGTGCAGCCCAGGAGAATGCTGCCTTGGCACTAATACCTGGGACGACCAACTGTATGGATGTACAAGAGAGCAACGGAAGCTCCGGGGAATACTTGGCAAGGTAGGAAATCTAGTATATACTCAAGTTATAATCAGATTTTCTCAGAGATTGAATGATGTGGACACGAAAACTGTGATTATTAGGTTTCGACATGAGTTTTACAATTTATTTCCACTTCTACTGAGAGAAACACGACAAAGCAATGTGACAGAATGATAGAAAAGTAACAAGTAGCAATTTTAAACCCAATTACTAAGTGCACACTTTTTATTACAACCAGCAATTTTCCAAACTACATTTTGAACTTGTAGAAATGAAAATGCATGTTTCCTTTATTCTAGGTATGATTTTATACGCATAAAGGTTGAAACACTATCGTCACTATCTGAGTTGTTAAGCTTAAATGCAGACAGAACAAAAATATATATACTTTGAACAAGCAATGTTTCTTGGCAGCCAAAAATAAAACTTTAAACACAGCAGTGACATTTCTCATTAAGTTTATACGGCAAACTTGATGGTAAATATTTGACACTCTCAGCAAATAGACTCAGTCACCTGGTGAATTTAAATCCAGTGTAAATCCGCCCTGACAGCTGTGCTAACAATGTGTGAGACGTGTCATAGAAAATGTGTGTTAATGTATGAACTTGTGTGTGAATGAGTGAATAAGACTTGTAAATGGGTTTGAGTGACTGATAAGACAAAAAAGGTAAACACAGTCCATTTCCCACCACTTCCCGACAACACCTCTGGAAAACGAGTGAACCAGAGAAATGGAAATAGCCGATTTAGTAAATCTTTATAGTTGATTATCTCGACAGAACCACCCTCATCGTCAATATGTGTCTTGTTGTTTCAGCTTTGTCTCGTCTCTAATCCTGTTGTTGTGGGAAAACTACTCTCACATCTTGCAGATACTTGGTCACAGTCCAGTTGCAACGTCAGTCTGGACTCTGCCAGCGAGACACATATTTCATAAACACATCTGCATAAGCGTATGCACTCACAAGCGTGCAGCATATCTGAAAGCGCACCATATACACTCGATAACTGCAGCCCTGTGGTAAAACGTTAGCATGTGATGAATTGCATTTAGCAGAGGGAGTGCATTGCTTTTAATCTGCAGCTGGGCCACTCTACTTTATACTGCTGAGATATGAGCGAGGAGGAGTGTGTGATCACACACCACTGCATTACAATTAGAGTTTGACCTTTCCTACTGGGATTCTCCTCAGAACACCTGAATCAGCAGAACCATCATCCCAGGAAGAGATTTATTTGAACGCGGTGCGAGCTGAGAGGAGCTGGAGGGAGATTTGGGATTGTGTTTACATTCCTTTGGTTTTGATTTAAGCTGCTTATGAAATGTTGATTACTCTGCCAGTGTTTTACATATTACTGAACAAAAGCAGGTGTCACGGGCCTTTTCCCGGCTTTATAGGAGGCTTGTGATTGACCCTGTGAAGGCAGAGGATTTACATGAATGTGTTTAAATTTACATGATGGATATTGGGGTCTAATCAAAAAATGGGGATTATATTATATTATATTATATTCCTGGCACAGGGAATTCTGTAAATATTAGATAGTAAGATATGATTGTGATCAGCTGTGAGGGTTTGGAAAAGAAAGTGTTCTCCAGGAAATACAGATATATTTTTGTAATTTAGTGTTTGTAAAGCTGAGGGAGTGTCTGATCCTCATATTCCTGCTCCAGAGATCAATTCATTGACTTACAGTTCTTGTGTAGATTCCTGTTTGTCTCTAGGTTATAAAGTTTGGCCTGAAGCCCTGATCGTCATCTATTATCCGTTGTTTGAAATATATTTGTGTTTGCAGTCGAATGTTTTTATTGGCTTCGCTTTTCTTCTTGAAATAATCTTAAATCTGATTCTGGGATTTATTGTGGTCGGAGTCCCCTCTTATCTTATTCCATCCTTATCACGATTCCTGTGGATATTAAAGTTTTTTGCTGCTGTTTTTTTATTAGTAAACAACAAACTATAATTCTTTAAAAATAAATTGAAGCCGTAAACTGGCTCAACATTTAGATTATTTAATTCACTCCCAATCTTCCACAGAGTGAAAGAGGGATCGTGGGCTGTGCACCGCCTGCAGGGAAAGTGAGATGAGCAGGTTGAGAATGTGGCAAAATGTCAGAGTTGAACTTCCTCGAGGAAGAAGCTGATATTTGCGCGTAAAAAAGTTCCTGAAAGTCAGACGAAAGATATTTGTAAAGCAATTTTGACTTTTTCTTCTGCTTCGGGATTGTTGGACTTTTAGCCTCATAGTAAGATATCTCTCCATTATAGTGGCATTTTATTACTTCTGCCGAGGAGGTTTCTCACCCGTGTCTCTCGGTGTATTTGTCAGCAGGAAAACACAATATATAGAAATGATAGGCACCAAACTCAACTGAATGAATTATGGATTAGAGAACACATCAAATCTTGGTAATCTAGGAATTGTATTGGATGAGGAAAAGCTGGAGTTAAAATGCATATGATGGGGATTTCTCAGGACATGTATTTCTCTTTGACTGAATTCCACCATCTCAGAAGTCCTGGCTCATGCCCTCGGTAACTAAAACATTCTGCACAACTTAGATTTGTCTTACATCTACTGTAATAAATTAAAAAACATGTAAACACACAGATAAGGGTCAAGGAGAATATGGGATATATATATAAATCCATATAGGGATGAGCTGCCACAGAGGTGTGTGAGGAGCAGGTAGTTCACTCCCTGTCGTCACCCTCCAGTCACGTTCAGATGTTGTTCACAGCTGCTCTGCTGCAGGATTGTGTTCGGTCGTGTGCACGAGTCAAACTATTGATTCCAAAATCCCCACCTGTTCGCAGCAAATTGCCACAGTAACAGAGCTGCTGCACCACAGCAAATCACTGAGGTAATTGGACGCCGCAATTAGAAAATCATCAATGAACCAGACTCAAGGTCAGAGACTGTGCGGATTACATTCTACTTTCTGTTGTATTTCATAGATTCAGAACAAACCAGGTTGTAGGATGAGAAACTCCCTTAACAGCTGGTGTCAACACAGATTTACTGAGATTATGCCGAGTGACAGAAACAACACAAACGATGACAAATGATCAAGTACAATACATCCATGTGCAAAAAAGTAATTCAAACCAATCACACAGTTATAAATAAGTTTAAGTTCCTGATTGTAGGCACAGTTATGAGCTTATTTTTAATTTACACGAAAATTGCTGCAGTCAAACTCCCCCTCCTACCTTCTATCTATCTACTAGTTTCCATGAGAAGCACTGGACTGACATTGTGAAGTTGGCCAGTCATGATAACCTTTCTGTTAATAGCTTGTTTAATTGTTTATGAGCAACGGCTCTCTCAGTATTTAACCTGCTGCTATTCACAGACATTTTAGATTTCGTGAGCGAGAGAACCGCCTTGGGTTTTGCGCTCAACCAGAGAGTGGTGGTATCAGGTGCTCGGTGGATGAGCTGACCCAGAGGGGACCGCTGTCGCCACAGTGGTGTTGAAGCCAGAAACCATGTGACAGATGAGCAGCAGAGAGGCAGTGGCAGTTCTCGAGCTGCACAATGAAAGCCTCTGGGGAATTTATTGCATGATTATTATGGAGTTATGGCTGCAGCCGGTTTGCTGGCCAAGCAATCAAGCAGTCACGAAGGGCAGGAGCTGATGATGGATCGAGGTGTTTGTCACCAGACAACTGTATCGTCAGGGGTTATGGCAGGTGACGGATTGTAGAAGGCACCAGCTTGATGCCAAACCAGTTTCAGTGTTTGCAAAGGAGAAAGGAGCAGGATGGACCCTTGACATTACACATATGTCGATGATTCCCATCTGTACCGTTTATCCTTCGAGGGTCACAAGAGGAGCTGGAGCCAATCCCAGCTGACATTCGACGAGAGGAGGGATACGCCAGCATATCACCAACAAACCACCAAACAAGCATTCACCCTCATATTCACATCTGTAATCAACCTAACCCCAAACTCCACAAACACCCTGGCTGAAGTGGGAATCAAACTGGGAAACTCTGAGGCAACTAAACACCAGTGCACGGCAGGAACGTAATCCTCATCTCAACCGTACAAATGTCAGTGACAAATCAAAAAGCAGGAACATGATCACAATAACATTTGGCCAGATGTTTACCCAGATGTTTTCCTGCAGGATGTGTGATAAAAGACAGCAGGTGTCAGATCTTCAACAGCCACAGTAAATATTATTTTAATTACAGCCTGGAGTAAGGCATATGACAACATGTTCAATAACACAGGATGGATGACGGCCTGGAGAAGGACGCACAGGTTTTACGCGACCCATTAGCAGAAATCTTTGACACCAACGATTCACTTTAGAAAACTTTCAGCTGCAGCTTCTCTTTTGCTGAGCGTCGCTGTCCACAGTTAAAATGACAAACGTGCTGGAAGTGGTTTGTCTCATTGGCTGCAATTACTTAACTTAATGATCGCTTTAAATCCAACTCCTCAGTGTGTGTGTGTGTGTGTGTGTGTGTGTGTGTGTGTGTGTGCTCTCTACTCACTAACTGTCAGCGCACGTCAAAGACAGTTTGTTAGACAACGATGTTAACATCTGAAAGCAATCCCTCAGAATTCCACAGACAGAAGGTTTGTCTTGTAAATTAATGTGATGAACATACTTTTAATAAATGCTATAAAATTCTCTCATTACCATTAAAAAATAAAATGACATTTGGTTTCCATTGGTTTCCTTTTTGAAAAAATGATTAAATGTTGCCTCTGCTTGTATTTTTCAATATGTCAAATATGTCGAGTGCAGCTCTGATAATTTTAAATACTTCTAAGTACATTCCACTTTTTATGTGGAGAAATCGTGAACTTTTAACAACTGAAACATTTGGGTTAATGACAGAAGTAATATGCAGTGTGTCTGTACTGTATGTGTGTATTTATGCAAGTAGGCAAATCTCTCAGTTGAAATTGCCCCAGGGAAGGAGACAGCTAATCAGCCAGTGGTGGTGTAACGTCTGGCTGGTGTTTAAAGCAGCCGGAGTGGATGCAAGTTTCAGTTTTTGATTGAAAATGAGTTTTCTTGCCAATTCTCACTACTGAGGGGGAAAAATCCAGTGTCTCAGTTCTGCATTTTTAGAATATTTATAGACTACACATTGGCATAAATAATGCATGGCTGGAACATAACACAATGGTGCAGAAATATTCCATTATAAGGAACCAGATTGTTAATTCTTCTTTATTTTGAAGAGGGTGAAACAGTCACTGCTTGGTTTTATACTTTGATTTCATTCTCCTCTTATTCTCTCCATTTATCTTCTCAGGCATGGATCAAAGAAAGAGGCGTAAGGGTCAGACTGTGCTGCTCTTTTAATACATACACAATATATACACTGAAAGCAGCGGCAGGTTTGCCACTCTGTATTTTTGCAGAACACGTGTCTGATGTCAGACAGTGATAGTCTGCGACCGCTGACTTTGTCTACGAGTTGACGACACCATCTTTAACAGATTTCATCTGCTTCATGAAAACATCATCTCTAGTTGGATTAGTTTTGTACGTTGCATCATTTCATACATGAGAGCCATGTTGATATGCACTTGATGGCTGTGTATGATGTTGTGCTGACAGACTGCATGTCTCAGGTCGGCTCCTCGTTGGTTGGTTGGTGGGATGGAAATGTTTATTGCTTTTCATTCATTTCAGTTCCGCTATAGTATCATTAAATGTAAATATGTGAGCTCAGACTGTTTATTCATGGTAACATAAGGTGCAGATAGTTTATATACATGGTTAGATTTGTGCATTTTTTATTTTAGGAGAGAAAGCTTTTGAAATCAGGGCAAACCATGTGCTCTGACATGGCATCCAGGTCTGACTCTACTGTGCACAGTGAATGATCCATGAAGGGGATATTTTTAAAGGAGATATATTATGTCCTTATTCAGACCTACATAGAGTACTACAGGAAAGAGAAACTGAAAAAGCATCAAACGTGGCCTTTAATAAACACTACCTGTAAGAACACTGTAACTTTAGTGTCATGACCCAGGCCTCAGGTTACATCTAGACATGCTTACCTTAGATTAAAGAAAATGAAACTTCCTTTATTACCTTGGTTTTGCAGAGGTTTCATTTGTGAGGTAATAACTTGAAAATTGCAACTGGAGGAAAAGCTAAGTACCTACATATGACATGCAACATGAGGCGTGCAGCTCCACAGTTTCATTTACAGCGTGTTAGAGCCAGTGAGAGGAACTGATGAGGTTTGACCACCAGACTGAGAAGCTGAGGGATGAGGGACAAAAGATGTGATAACAACGCAGCGGAAGAGAAACGGGAGGGAACAGAGAAAGAAAGAGAGAGGGAGATATTCACATAAATACTGTGTGACCCCTGGAGATACATACACAGATAAACGGCTGTTCTGTATCAACAGATAAGATACAGTCAGGACAAACTTCGGCTGGTTTACCTTTATTTTTTTCAGTCCTCGATAAAATCATTTTTGAAGTGATGCATGCCAAACATAGTCCCCCTGAATGTGCCAGCCAGCTGAGCTATGAAGATAGAAGATAGCTTTATGATAAATGTCCCCTCTGCAGCTAATACTCACTGAACCAGTGTAAGTAAAAACGCTCTTTGCTTCAGGAGGCTTTAACAAGGAGGAACGCCTCTGGCAGACACTTTAACAATTCTAAAAAATGCTAATGAATTTGGTAATTTCTCTGCATCTTGGTGTTAAGAATAATATGTTTTGATACCTATTTAAAAACAGCACATAATCCTGTTAGGGAATATTATACAAGTCGTGTTGGATCTGAAGTTTTAAGCAGAATTTTGCTTCTTTCCCCCACTCTGCTTGATGACCAGTGAGGTGGACATAAACGCAGATTGTGGTTACACTCTACATTGTCCTCTGACTTGATGCATGAGGCGAACACATGAGGCAGACATGAAATCGAGTTAGCGTTGCTGTGTGATAGATTCGATGAACCCTGACATCACTCTTCAGCCCCGAACTCTGTCACGACTACTCTGCAGTTTTTATTCTGGGCGTAGGAGGTTCTGTAGCAAAGCAAACTTCTGTTAAAGTTACATTTTACAGGGATTAGCTGCTTATTTCAAAGAGGGTGCAACCTATATATATATATATATATATATATATATATATATATATAAACTGTTGACTTTGTTTGTAATGTCTATTACAGAATAGAAATCCCTCTATAAATTATTGTTATAATTTTTCATCTGAATGAACGAGAGAATTTTAACTGCTTTAACTCTGAGTCTGGTCACACTTTGTGCTTTGAGGCTCACACACACACAAACTGTTTAAATTCATGCGAAATAAAAACCAGCTCAACCAAACCTACTGATTCCATTATGTGATAAGAAACTAAACTACCATAACAAACATAATAAAAAGAAAAAGCTCAGAAAACAGTCAAAACTAACTTTGAAAATGGAGCAGGAACTACAAAGATCCTTATCTTCAATCACTGTGCTGTAAAAATACTCTTATAACGAGTATATATATAAAGCAAAAGTAATCAATGCAGAGAATAAGACCTGTGAGTGTATATACTATTGTACTATATAACATTACTATATACTGTTATGAGACTATTATTTCTGATTCAGTTATGGTCCGAGACATTGTTTAAACATTTGTGTAATTGATTCTATAACAATGCATCATATTTATTAAGGTCATCATAAAGTATGTCTTCTATGAAAAAACTTAATATTTACAGTATTTAGGAAATAAAAATGCAGTGGAATAAGAAGCACATCATTTCCCTAAGAACTGTGGTGATGTTGCAGGACATCTGCGTCCTCATGTCACCTCAACGTTTTATGTCTAGTCTAACATATATAACTCTTCTATTTGAATAAAAAAGAAGTGATGTTTATTATGCTAGAGAACGAGCAGTGTTGACGCCACCTTTGGTTGAAAGAGGAAAGTCTGACTTTCTAGAAAACGACTTCTTGCAGCAAGCAAAAAAGTGAAACGCAGCTCTCCCTTCGCTAAAATGTGACAATTCACTCTAACACATTACACGCTCTGCTTCGTCAAACGTGCAAGAGAACTCCACTTCCATTGTGCTTGATGGGGAAAAAACAACAATCGCTCCCCAGGTAGTCTGATAACCACAAGCTACAGTGAAGATAACGACCTTCACTGTCAGGTCAATTTAAAGCCTGAGAAAGACGGAGGAAAGTAGACAAAGTGGCTGAAAGGAGGAAATTTACAAGTGAGCAAGGTGACACAAAAAAAACATTTTGGGAAAAGGTCACATCATGTAGATCATTAGCTCCTGAAGGCAGAGGGAAGACGTGTTCATCTACCTGCACTGAATGGATGCATGTGTTCCCATAGAGAGTGTGTGTGCGTGTGTGTGTGTGTGTGTGTGTGTCTGCTCCAGTATCTGACACCCTTAGACAGCCAGTAGCATGGCTCAGATAGAGAGAGAGATGGCGTGATCACTGGAGTGTGGTCCGTCTTATCCTGACACACACACAAAATTAAATTGGAAGTTATGTATATTTCTATTTTAGAATATAGGACAAGATGGTGAATATAACTTCTGCACAAATGAGGTTTCCAACTACCGGTAGATGTAAACAGGGGACCAGTGGATGTTAGGCACATATCTTCAGTTGTGCACCTAAGCGTCATCCAGTGGCCTCGTGATCAACGATACAGGCCGAAGTTGAGGGTACACTGATGCTCAAGGTAAATCTGACTGGCTATGCCATTTTAAACTAAACACTGTCCCATTTTAGAATATAGGACAAGATGGAGAATCTCCCTTGTAAGTTCTACCACACTAATTAATGCCCACCACCGGGGGATGTTATTGGATGTTAGAGACCCACAGCGGATGTTCGGGACATATCATCAGGCGGTTCTGCCTTTAAATCACAAGACACCCTCTTCTAAGGCTGGCCCACAACAGGTTGATCAGACCTGGGTGCATGTCCCCAGCATCTTAGGGCCCAGTTTGGATCTTTCCTCCTGATCCAGAGCCATTGGCTGCAGTGTGTGATGTGTCTTTTATGGTCTGGCGCAGGGCTTGTCCGAGGATTCCCAGATTTCTGAGCAACCTGATGGTGGATGTTGCAATGAAACCCCTGCAGTCAACCTCCACAGGGCAGACTATTGCTTTCCAGCCATGTTGTTCTGCCTAAAATGCCGTGTCTGAATACTGCAGCCTTTTCCTCTCCATCGCTTTATCAACAACATCCTCCCAGGTTTCTGTCAATACTACGAAATAGAATTTGTTGGACCAGAGTGTCAGATCTGGTCTTAGGGTGGTAGTGACAATATGTGACGGGACTGTAAGCCACTGGCCCACATCCACAAACATTTCCCTATAAGCTAAAACACAATCGTATTTTTAAGCTTGTAAATCCCAAAAATTTTAAAAAGAGGTGTCTGGAATAGTTAATATTCTTATTGGCAAATGAAAAATAAAGCGAGCCAAGCAAGCAGAGAAGTTATTTAGCTGCTGTGCATCTTCCACTTAATTTGAGTGCATGAGTTGAATTGTGTTCCATGAACTCACCCTTTGAAAGTCTCATTAAATAGAAAGACAAAGTGAGAGTTTTAGCTTTTAGATACTGTACAAACACCAAAGCAAGATTCAATAATGTGAGGCCTCAGCCGCCCCGTTATCAGGTTGTGATTTGTGATCACTGCCCCTGTTTCTGTCTGTCGTCACTAGAAAAACACTGATCAGTGTGTTGAAAATGACTTGAAAGAATTTCTTCCTTCGTCGCACGCCCAGGCACACACACACTCACAGGTCACCATGGTCCACTGGTTATCTCCAGCCTGGGATGTTTGCAGCTGCTCCACTCCCATCAGCAGTGACCACAGACTTCCACCAACTCCAACCTAATAATTCTTGTTTAAGCCACAACGACTGACCCAAACAACTTTAAATTTTCTATTGAGAGGATGGGGTGTGAAAGAAGCCAACTTATAGACTATATATATATATATATATATATGGCTTAATCTTCTGTGGTACGTACTGTGAAGCCTCTGACAAGCTCATTGTCACCATGTCAAGTCCATAACAGTTCTTGAAGATCTTGACCCTAAATACAACTTTCATGTAAAACGCTTAAGATAATTGTTTTATATGTTTTATTTGATCTACACAATTTCTTTCACTCACCTGCAAAGAATTCAACAGCTCAGACTTAGATTACAGATACAAATGTGGATAATCTCTTCTCATCTCTCCTCTCTCCCATCCTTCCACCACCTTCCCCTTCCTCTCCTCTTCTTCTCCTCATTCCATTCATTCCCTACAGATTCTTATCCAACACATCATTTGAGGGCCAGAGCGGCTTTATATCCAGAGAAAGTCACAGCCAGAATGTCGTCTCAGAGGCCCATCACTACATCTGGTCCCTCCAGCTGGACCCCCTAGGCCAGCCAACCTGGACCCGCCTGGGACGCTGGCGCAGGGGAAGAGTTCTGATGGACCAGGGGGCCTGGCCAAGCCATTCGGGCTCTGGGGGTGGAGGTGACTGGCGGCGATCCACAAGGCTGCACATGCGGGTGGTGACGCTGGTGGAGCACCCGTTTGTGTTCACCCGTGACGTGGACGGAGACGGGCTGTGTCCCGCCGGCCAGCTGTGCCTCGACCCACTCAGCAATGAATCTGCAGTTTTGCAAGGGCTTTTCCACAACCTTGCAGGACCCAACGGATCTGTTCCCACCGACCTGAAGAAGTGTTGTTATGGATACTGCATCGACCTGCTGGAGAAGCTTGCAGAAGACATGGGTTTCAGTTTCGACCTCTATATTGTTGGCGATGGGAAGTATGGTGGGTTCAAGAATGGTCGCTGGACGGGATTGGTGGGTGACCTGCTCAGTGGCGCTGCCCAACTGGCAGTGACTTCTTTTAGCATTAATTCAGCCAGAAGCCAAGTCATTGACTTCACCTCACCCTTCTTCTCCACCAGCCTGGGAATTCTGGTCAGTGCTGCTCTTTTCTTCTTGTCTCGCTTCTTTTTCTCCTCATTAGATGTATTTTTTTTCTTCTTCTCTCCACTTTGTATTTCCCACTTCTGCTACTCTTTGGCCCATCCATTCTGAGTTCTCCGTCACTGATCTCAACTCTTTCCGCTTAGTTTGGTTGTGGTCAGTGTTAATACGTTTTTTATTACTGCAAACCCTGCATTTCTGAAATCTAACTGTTGGGTGCACAGCTTTGTGATGTGATGCCACGGCTGCAATTATTGTAGCTCATCCCACCAGTTGACAAGTATAGCCCTGGTGGTAATCACGCTCTCCTCTCCTCCTCTGATTTCAGCTTTATTTACAGTAGATGTCTTCTCTGTTATCTGTTGTATTTTTATTGCCATTTCACCTTAGGTTTCCTCTTAATGAACAAATATGTCAAAAACAGCATTTACCAGATCAGATTTGATTTTGTTCACTGTTACCAAATGCGGCAAATTGAGGCAATTTTAGCTAATTCAATAAGCTCACTCTTGAACCCTACACCATGACATTTAAAAGAAGATATATCTGTCTGTAGCAGGTAGAGATACATTTTTCACTCCTTTGTCCTCCCGCCCAGGTTCGCACTCGCGACACAGCTGCACCCATCGGGGCCTTCATGTGGCCTCTCCACTGGTCCATGTGGCTTGGCATCTTTGTCTCCCTCCATGTCACCGCCATCTTCCTCACCCTGTACGAGTGGTACAGCCCATTCGGCATGACGCCGAGAGGACGCAACCGCGACCGGGTGTTCTCCTTCTCCTCAGCGCTCAACGTGTGCTACGCTATTCTATTTGGGCGAACTGTCGCCATCAAGACGCCAAAGTGCTGGACGGGCCGTCTGCTGATGAATCTCTGGGCCATCTTCTGTCTGTTCTGTCTGTCGACCTACACCGCCAACCTGGCTGCTGTCATGGTCGGGGAGAAGACCTACGAACAACTTTCAGGGATACACGACCCAAAGGTACAAAAGTCAGAAAGGTGCAACAATGAAAGGCCTTAAAGAAACTGCTCGATTCCCTTCTTACTTACAGGCTCTTTCAAGAACTGCAGTTCTTATTGTTTTACATCAAAGATGTCATAGATATAGAAAATTTAACAGAGTACAGACCGAAGGCTCTGTTCATATCCAGACACGTATCTGATGTTGAGCATTAATGAGCCTTTATTACTTCTGTGCTCTTCTTACTGTGTGGGATTCACCAGACAGAATATATATCCTTTAATTAAACCACCTCTGTAAGGGCAAGTGGGGTAAGGTAATTAATTCTTTGTTTCTCTGAATCACAAGAGTGCAGGAATATTGAGAGTTGGTGAAACAAAAGAAATTAGTCATTAGTCTTTCGGGAATTTAATACCAACTGAAAATACGAGAAACCGGCCAAAACAGAAAAAGAAGCAGGGATATTGATCAATATTAAATGCTTGTTGAGAGCGATTTAAAAGAAGAAGCTGACTTTCTTTCTTCTTTCCTGCAGTTGCACCATCCCTCTCAGGGATTCCGATTTGCCACGGTGAGAGAAAGCAGCGCGGAGGACTACCTCAAGAAAAGTTTCCCCGAGATGCACGAGTACATGAGAAGATACAATGTCCCGGCAACGCCAGACGGCATCCATCATCTCAAGTAAGACGGTGGTTTATACACTGATCCGGTTCCACTGTTGTCTGTCCACTAATATTCAGTAACTCATCTTAGCTGATTTTCTCATTAATTGTGTGATGGCATGCCACAGTCTTAATTTGTCTCGCCAGAGTTTTCTCATAATGAACCAAAACTTTTTGACAGTTTTCATAATAACATAAAAGACCTCTTAAGAAGTGTCTTGCTCCATTGCTTTATGGTGAAGCTGTGTGCGGCGCATCGATTTGCTCGACCCCCACCGGCAGCTGCTGCCACAGATAGAATCAAACTCTGTGGGAATCTCTGAAACAGTTATCTCTCGCTTTCACCATTCCCCTAAAAATCTACTTCTCTGTGGTTGCACAAATTGGGGAAGGGGGGGGCTGTTCACATTCAGATCTCACCCTCCTCCTTCCTCTGCCACTGCTGTCATCCTCCTAAGCTGCTTCAACATTCAACTGGTATCCCCCCATGGAGCGAAGCAAGAATATAGTGTGAGCAGGCAGCTGGTCTAGGCTGGTTAGGACACAGTTTGAATGGATCAAACAGGGTTTTGTTACTGAGCTTGTAAATTGCTGATTAGAGGAGAAGTGTCATCTTTGGAAATTTACCACAAGAGAACAAGACATCAAACAAGTGTGTGCGACGACTCCACTTTGAATACTCTGCACTCTGAGTTCACTCCCCAAGGGACCAGGCATTATTTATCAGTTACTTAATTATACAGAGTGCCACATGTGAATGATGGGGATCATGTTAGATTATTATGACTCGAGCAGCCTCAAATCATTTCATAGTTTTATATGAGGTCAAATCCTTATTCTAGTGAATATTCTAGTGTTTCAACTGTTTGTTAGTTAGCAAGGTTACGCCAAAACTACTGGATGGATTACTACGAAACTGCGGTACAGGTTGGTTTGGATCCTGATTGAATGCTACAACTGCAGCTGAAACTATGAGGTCCGACTGCGTGGACAGTAACAACTTTATGTACTATAGCGTGAGTGTGCAAGCAGGATCGTGACAAATAGCGTTGCACACACCTAAACAATACAGCAACAGAGCAAAACACCAAGAAAGACAATTTTTAGATCATTATGAAACTGTTGCAGGACAAATTACAATATGGTGTCTCAGCAGTCTAGATTATAAAACACTGCTTTGGCAAGCTGGGGCATTAACTTTGGTCGAGGTGTGTGCTCACTCTACCCGACTTTTATAGTTTTTAAATGTTTAGATTTTAATTTTTATACTTGTTTCAACAAATTTAACACTACATTTCATTTCATACATTTTATTCTAAAGCCTTAATATAAATGGTCATCTCACTGGGATCAAGATCCCTTTTCCAAGCAATCTATGTCAACAACATCAGCGACAGTCACAGTCGTCACTAAATGGATTTGAAGTTAAAAGTTCATGAAAGCAATTAATACCAGCTTCAACTAAAATACTTAAACTGCTAAATAGTTGGAACATTTGGAGAAAGAGTGCTGAGTGAAGCATCATTAGGCATCAGCCAACTCTCTTGTAGCGTTTTGTGTTTCTCATTAAAGTGGAGCAGGAGATATTGGAGGAAGCGCTGCTCTTATATTCCATGGTAGAGTCTCATTTGTGAAGGAGTTTCACACACCACAGCTCAGTCTTGAACATAAAGCCAAATTTATTATCGAGCATTTTCAACCTGGCTGCGTGCGGGTCTCACTTCGTGATGAAGACTTTTCCCTGATCAACTCCAGAAGATTTAAGATTAATGGAACTGCTGTGTCCTTCATCACTTGTGTAACGTACGGCAGCATTACAGAATCGTATCCCTGTCATATGAGGCATTTTCAATTCATGCAGTTTGGATGCTGATACATACATCCACTCCTTTGTCAAGCATTGCTGCAGGAAGATGATGTAGAGAGATAAGCGTTTTAATCACATTCATAAATTGGTTGATGTCGGGGTAGTGCAGATCATAAAATACCTAATGCAGTCAGTTCAATACTTGGTGGAAAGACCAAGGTCAGAATCTGCACGCTGCTTCAAGCTGTAATAAGGAACAGCGAGCTTGTGGGTAGAAGATAGCTGAGGATTTAAAACACATCCTTGACAACTAGCAAAAAAATGCAAGAGTATATCATGAAATAAAATTCTTTGTAGCATTTCTGTCAGTCGAGACATTTTTGTTGTTGGTTAGTGATCCTCGCAGCTTTGTGACTTAATATCTCACCTCTGAATACGGGCCTCGCTGTGAGGGAAGTGAGGACTATGAATAAATTGGCCAAAAAACTGGCAGGAATTTTAATGACATGCGACAAGATCAGGGGAAAACGAGTGGGAAATCAGGGACAGGAGCAGACTGAGAAACATGAGGTCAGACGAGGCAAAATATAGAGGGACACTTACTGAATCATTTACATCTAATTTTCGGGTATTGTTGCAAAGTGCCATCTGAAAGTCTCTTTTATAATTGCCCACAACCGCAAATCAAAACAATTAATTCCCATTCAATGCTTTCAGTTTCCATATGTTGAGTCAAGAAGCCTTATGTCCACAATACGTGTTGATGAAGTGACGGCATAAAATCAAACCGAATCAGACACGAGTGATGTGAGCGCAGAGGCAGAGAAATGTTCAGAGTGGCAGCCCAGGAGTGAAAAAATAAAAGTAAGCTCAGGTTCTTTTAAGTTTATGTCTCGGGGGTGTTAAAGGTTAATTTTTCATGTGAGTTTTAAAGGGTTGTTTGAAATGTGTGCGTGTCTCTGTGGCTTATTCCCAGAAGGTACGATTTGTGTTAGCGCTGTGGTTATATTTGTCACCACGATGACTTTGAGCGTGACGTCGTCCATCAGTGACGTCTGATCTGATTTTCATTTTATTTAAATGGTCACTCAGGTCAATGCCTCTATGTGATCATTACACTAGTTTAAACACATCATGCACAATATAAACAACCATATCTGTCTGAAGAGTTTTTTAAAAGTAACTTGAAAACAGAATATGAAAATAAATCTCTAGCGTTTGTGTCTTGAGTTTGTGTTAATCTGGAGTGCATGAGGCAGAGTGTGTGACTTTGTGTTGCTACATCTGCACTTGCATTGCACTTTGATTGTATCTGGTTACAGGGCCGACCCTCAGAGGCTGGATGCATTCATCATGGACAAAGCTCTGCTGGACTACGAGGTCTCCATAGACGCCGACTGCAAAACACTGACTGTTGGAAAACCCTTTGCAATCGAAGGTAACGCATGAGTGCTTCTTATCATTTCGGATATAAAATGATATTCAATGTGTATCTTGTTGATTAAGCAGATAGGGTACTGGTTTACTATAGGGCATCCTGGAGCCAATTGACTACTGATGACGAATTAGCCTTTGGGGGCAACAGCCAAGTCTCCAAGACTCGGTTTAGAGTTTATAGTCTGACTAGTTTCTTTTATCACACAAAACACAACTACCAAAAGTTTAAGGTCCAGATAACATTTTGGCTAATCTCCATTAACAGGGATAAATTAAGAGCCGATAGCCGAAGCATTTGTGTCAATGTGTTCCACCTCTTTGGCTCTTCACACACACTGTTCAAACTATACATGTTTATTTAACTAAAACTATAGTCTGATTACTGGTATTGTAAATATGTTTTAATTTTTGATTAACTCTTGATTGAAGAGGTCTATTTGCATTATCGCAGACCAACTGACCATGAGTGTTTTAACAATATCAGCCACTCCACATTTGCAGGTCAGTTAATCTGCGTTCTTTCAGAAGCCGACTAGTCTCTCCTGCCAACTGTTAATCTCTGGTCCATTTAGCGAGCATCCTCTTCTGCTCCCTGTGAAAATGTTCCCTGTGGTGGTTTGCTTCCATTTCAAGCCACCACCGTTCCAGATTCCTGCTTTGTTGTTAATTACTTAATGCACCTCTTAAGCCTCCAGGATACAATTCAAATCAATCAGTGCGCTTCCTTCCAAGGCCAGTTACTTCTGTAATTGGCCATTGCTGAGGCTGTCACACTTTCCGGGCATGCAACGAAACTCTGAGATACACTGACAGTTTTCAAATAGCTGCTTTTGGCAGGAATCTCCTTTCTTTTGCACAGCAGTAAACCAGCTGCAGAACATGTTGTAACAGAGGAATCACTGCTGAAGAGTCTTCACTGTGTGGTTTTATTTGTCCACCGGCAGGCTATGGCATTGGCCTCCCGCAGAACTCTCCCCTCACCTCCAACTTCTCGGAGCTTGTTAGTCAGTACAAGTCCGATGGCTTCATGGACATGCTGCATGACAAATGGTACAAGGTCGTGCCCTGCGGGAAGCGCAGTTTCGCTGTGACCGAGGTAGGACCAGCACCACATGCTACACACGTCAAAAGCAAATGTATTCTTTCTGTTGATGGAGACACTTCAGAGGATGCCAAGTTTTGACATTCAGTATTTTTTTTCGAATTACATCCTTGAATATGGTTCAACTATAAAAGTAACAAGTGAAGCCTTTCGAAAAATTAGATTTGCTACCAATTATTGAAAAAGTTGCACTTCTGGTAACTTCAAATGTTTCATAATAGAAGTAGCTTTCATGCCTTAACTGTCTTTTCTGATGGAGGTCTATTGTACAAAGCCCTTCAAACACCAAGGACTTGTCATTTTTCTGGCTCTACTTTCTGCCTGCACACCCCCCTATGTACAGTAATTGCTCCCTGCTAATTCAGACCCTGGCCCCTGACCCTCCAGCTGCTAACCAAGCTGTGTCCCCATCACTTCCGTCCTAAGCACTCGGGGCCCCATGGTCCAAGCTGTACTGCTATTACAAAGCACTTAGCTCTCTGAGCAGCCTGCCCATCTCTCCACCCAGCTGTGACTTTGAAATCCCCAAAAGTGTCTCCGAGCTCAGTGCAGACGGCAAACTGTCCACTTTCAAGCACGAATCGAGAAATAAATTCGTGTCCCTCCTCTGGCCCGTGTTCATCCCATAGTTCTACATTTACTCTCTCTATTATTTATTTCCTTAGCTATGGTGTGACAGGCAATATAACCCCCATCTAATTAGGAAGCACTCATGGTGTGTGCCTTTGAATGACAGCATCATCTAAGTACCCGGCACATAAATGTAAATCACTAACTTATGAGGCTCATAAGAGCAACAGAAGAGCTACATTGCAGTGCCACAATTTGAAGTGAATCATTTTCCATTGTGTAACAACGAGACACGCTGGTGATGCAGTCTCACAGCTGCAGTATTTAAACTGCTCCAGGTACATTTCATTTTGCAGCATTATGACGGTAGCGATGGCAGAGAATGCTTCTCACCAGGTATGTTGCTTATGTATTGTTTAATTTTACTTTCTATCAAGATGATTTCCTTAAAGGAATCACAGTATGACGTCTGTGTTTCCTCCCATTTCCCATGTAATAGATAGGAATCTATAGAATGTGCATCACACTTCTTCTGTGCACGTATGAAACCAAGTATCGAACCAGAGGCGTTTGAGGGAAATTATCTTATGCAACCAGAGTGTGGATGGGAAGCTCAATACTGATGTCTCGAAGCTGTGTTGAGATTCTGAAGTGGTTTTAGTGTACAGAAAAAATACTTTAAGGCACAAGGCTCTTATTTTGAAGAACTTGTGTTAAACTCGCGAGTCACATTCATCATCAGATCATGATTGGCTGAAAAGACGTCACGTGAGAAGAGAAGTGCAAACACAGACGTTGCTCAAACTGAACGACCCTGCTCTTGAATAAAAATAATAGAGAAACCCACACAAATACACCTCTCTACGTCCTTGTCTCCTAGAAAGTCCAACAAAAGTAGAATATTTGGTACAACGTGCTGTCAGAATGAACACTGGTCGACATCAGTGGGAAATTCATGTGATAAAAGCAGGATATGAATTACTGACAAGGCTGGCTCGGTTTAGTCCTGCTCAGCATTTTTTTTGTGCAATCTTTTATTCCGATGAATGACTGCTACACCAGCAGCAGCCGATCCTGAAAAGATGGAGAAGGAAAAGAAAATCTGATGGATTGGTTTCAGCGAGGCAGCCAAACTCTACTGGCACACAGCCAGCTCTCTGTCACCCCTTAAAGAATAATAAAATCAATACCAATAAATGACATTTTATTCAATTAGCTATCATTAAGAGGTCCAAACGTGACATCACAGAGAAATATATTGTGATCAAAGGGATCCAGAGTGTTGTAGAATTTCCTGCAGATTTTTCCCAATTAAACGAAGATGATGGATCAGCTGTGAAAAACAGTAAAAAGAGGTCGGTAGTGTTTGTTGCCAAAAGGTTCTAATATGTGAGGAATGTTTTGTTTAGTTTTTTTTGCGAACTGTTAAAATGATTAAACAACTGCAATTTTATTTATTTCCTATATCAATACAGTTTGTATTCTCCAGCATTCCGATGCTACTAACGTCTGCACAACTTCACAGGAATCATCAGCTACCAATTTCATTATCGCCCAGCTCACCAAAGCCACAATACTGCAATGATGACTTGAATCCATCATGTATTCCATTCCAACATGACTTTATAATGCAATCGTTGCAGCGGCCGCTGTCGTGACACAGACTCTGCAGCAGAAAAAAAAAAAGACTCTGTGCATCTGCAGTAACAAGCAGCAAGTGGTCGGGTATGAAAAGTGTGATATTACACTTGGAGATGACTACACTTGCAGACTGATAAACACGTTTGAGGTTTCTCCACAGTGGTGCATTCAGAACGAGGACAAAAGTAAAGAAGTGTTATATCCCAGAGCATGAGGATGTTTCTTCTTATTTGAGAAGGAGTCAGAAAATAATGTCAAAATGTCACAACTTGTGATTTATACATCTGAGAAACTTAGATTTTGAAATTTAGAATTCACATATGTAAAAATTAGTCATCCAAGTTGTTGACGAAGACAACACTGCCTTGTCTGAATCAGTGCTGGACATATTAAAAGGACTTAACTCTGCTTTAATGCGTTTTTCAGGCTAATGGCAACTGTGTATTAATCATGGGTTTGTTGTACGGTCAGTTTGTATAATACACTAGAATTATCTGTAGAAAACTGAAATAAATCAGACAGGTCATTGTATTTTATCACAGCTTGCCTTGTAAGATATAGGGACAACAGAAGGAAATGAGCTCATACAGCAGAACAAATATCTCTTCTTCAGAATCTAAAGTCTCATCATCCATTTCAAGAGAAAGTCTTCACAGCAACAGTTTTAAAAAACACCACAACACATCTCCTCTGATCCAAGCTGTTTTTAAAACAGTGGCAGCCCATGAGTCCCGCTCCGACTGTGGTGAATGTGTCACGGGGTTCACACATAATGGCAAAATTATAATAATACAATTACAGTAGTGTTATCATCCGTGTTGGCTGTGGAAGTTATTCTGCAGACAGGAACTTAAAGCCCAGAAAGCATCTGCTTCTATAAGATAAGCTGCTTCAGGATTGTTCCCTATTATTTTTATTACAGTACACAAATAAGGCTCCTGCACATTTCAGTGTCATCGTCATAATGGATCCACTGAACTTAAACTGCTGTGGTGTATGTGAGTGTTCTGTAGCTTGTAAACAGTAAAATAAACACACCAGCGGGATATTTAAGATAAAGGGGTTGATCTCTGGCTGGGCAATAAAACAATATAATTATAGATATAGGAAAGTAACAACTATATATAAATCAATATGCATTGTACGAGCACAGTGAGGAGGTATTAGTTTGAAAGAGTTTAAAACCACAACATTCACTCAGGAGAGAAAAAAAATGTTTTTTAAACTCTACAAATGAGCTGTGATAATTATCGATAGTGACTGATGAGACATCTCTTCTCTCCCTCCAGACTCTGCAGATGGGCATCAAGCATTTCTCCGGACTGTTTGTGATGCTGTGCGTGGGCGTGGCCTTGTCTCTGCTGACCACAATAGCAGAACACATCGTGTACAAGCTGGTGATCCCGAGGGTCAAGGAGCCGCGCTTCAAGTACTGGCTGCACACGAGCCAGGTAGGAACACGCACACACTCCACTCAAAGTCCAAACTTCAAATTAAAGTACAGAAGTATAAGCAGCATCTTGTACTTGTGAAGTTTTTAACGTATAGACAGCAACATATTCTCTCTCGCTCACACACACACACTCTTTAGAACTCCCTATAATCAGAGAGAAACAGACAAATCATTTACGCATTTATTTATTCTATTCACGCATTTACATTCAAGCTTTTGACAGCTATGTGTTGCTTGTTTTCCAGAGATTACACCGGGCCCTCAACTCAGTCTTCACGGACGACAAACTACCGACTGTTACCAAGCCTGAGAAGAGGTACTGTCACCGTCATGGAAACCTCCGTTTTGTATGAATTTAATATCTTGGGGCCAACTAAGGCTGTCCTGGATAATTTGTGGGTCTTATCAGCTTCTGTGAGAATTACCTGCTAACACTATTCACAGCAAATGGTTTTACGGTTGGATTTGGCAGAGGAGGCCCTCGACGAATCCAAGACGCTGCGTGGATTCTGCTCAGAGAGCTAATCCCCCCCAAAACAAAATGACTGCTAACTGCTTAATAAGCAGGGGTGCATTCAAATCTGCCTTCCTGAATATGCAACAGGCGCGTTGCAGTTTCCCTTGAATACAAAGCCAGTCTCGTGTGAGATGGAACTCAATGTTATCGATCACGCTCAGGTGAACATAGGGTGAGATACTGAAGATATCTGATGATCTGATAAATTACATGAACAAAAACAACCAACCAGTTTCATTATTTAATTTTCAAGGAAAATTTCATATATATTCATTTTAAAATGGGCCAGTAGGTGAAAATATCAAAACCACTTCAAACCATGAGAGTTAAATAGAGAGACGGGTTCAGTTTATACACTGGATCAGCAACATGGTGAAAATGTGCCAGACTCAAACACAACTTAAATACACATAAATACACAAACATTACATATACCTGGTAAATCAATACATGAAGGTAAATCCACACGGTGCAAACTGAATGAGAACAACAGTGAAGCCACAGCAGCACAAACAACCTGAGCCAAACCAAGCCGGGTCAGTGGAAATGAGATATTTAACTCACCTCTGGGTTGTAAGGTGAGTTCAGCTGGACTGACAGCATGGAGCCTACACAGGAAACTGTGTGCATCAGGTGCATGTAGAAGAAATGACACTTCCCTAAAAGTGAAGCAAAATGTGTTGATCGCCCCCTAGTGGCTGGGGACTGCACAAGCACAAGTTTTCTCAAAGATGTAGTCAGTTCTTATGACACTGAGGTTTGTGGAGGTTTTAATGAGCTCCAGTGAGGAGGTTATGTTTTCACCCTTGTCTGTTTTATTGTTGGTTGGTTTGTAAAGCCAACCTGCAGCCATATCTGGGTTATTTTACCTTTGTTATTGTGCAGCTGGAGGAAGAGGAGAAGCTTCATCCATCAGCAGGAAACACGTAACATATTATAAATCTTGATAATTGACTCCTGTCATCTGAAATGTGTAGAACAGACGATGTCAGGTGAGTGACAACGCAGGCCGATAACACATACTGAAGTTAAAATGGCAGGTCAAAGTTAGACTCCATGAAGATTTCCTTCGCAATGGGAATTAGTTGTTTTATTCTTTCTTATACATTGCTTTATAAAATACTGAGAAACTTTTATTCAGAATAACACTTTACTCAGCTAAAAATAAAATAAAATAAATAAAATGTTATCATGCTGAGTCATGGCGTGTCATTATGAATCACATGTTAACCTGTAGCCTCCATTCACCCTGCAAATTGACTAAAGCTTTCACAGCAGGCCACCGGCCAAATTATTAGGCTGAGAAGAAGTGACATGAATTAACATCCAAGTGTCAGATGAGAGGCCCCTTCGCAAATCAGAAACAGAGAAGAATGGTCAAATCAGCTGGAAGCTAATTATCAGTCAGGGAAATAATCTCACGCTGATGTTACAGAGTATTGTTCCGCACAGCGGGCGGGTGAGCTGGAGATTTAGTAAATCACGAAAAGCTTCTTTTTGGGGCAGTGACTTTTCAAATGTTGCATGTGTTCAGATTAGTTACATAAACCCTCAGTGTCACTCCGACACCAATTCAGTGTGTGTCATGCAGCAGACCCGACTTTCATCAACTCTCATTTTAACATCACACTGGAGCTTGCTCTTTATCGAATGAGCATTTCTGAAGCGGAGGGAAATTTGAGTCATTTCTTGCAGCGGAGAGAGATCAAAACAACCCTCAACCTTTTGCTGAGCGGAAGATTTTATTACACACCATGAGAAATTGGTGCAGCGCTCTATTTCACCAATATCCCTGCTTAGCAGCGCGCTCTGAGGGGACACACAGGTGGAGGGCTCAAAGTGAGGATTAAGGACACATAATAATTATGGAGCTGAGGCTGTGTGAGGGATGCCTGTGGTAATGAGGATAGATGACCCACTCCTGCATAATTATACTCAGTCAAAGTGCTTCAGCATCATGGCTGCACATTGTTTGTCAGAACTTAAACTCAAGAAGCTTTGTGGTAGTTTTTCCTTTCACACATTAACATGTATACAGTGCATCTCTCACACAATTCTGGGGTTCAGTATCTTGCCCAAGGCCACTTTGACGCAAAGAACAGGGGACACTGTGATTGAACCTCTGACCTTCTGGGTAGTGGGCTCACTCTACTCACCCACTTTACCTCCTGAGCCACATCCCTGCAGGAACCCTGTATTTTTTTGTAAACACTGTCTTTTTATATAGAACAAGATTTTGTCCTTCTCAGGGAAAACTGCAGCACTGTATGCACCAGATATTAAAGATGGAACCATATTTCATTTTTAAATTTGTGTTACCAAGTATGTAGACAAAACCAGGGAATCAGGATCTGTGTCTGCGAAACCCTGAAATACTCTGACGGCCGAGGAGATCACGTAGTTTAGTATCAAACACAGTGTTAAGGTGCTCACATCAGATAAGAGCTTCTGAATAATATATTTAACAATTTTAATATGAGAGAACTACATTTTTACACCGGGTGATGAAAAGGTCAGTTAAAAGCTGCACAAATCTGTAGCCCAGAGCTGGTGGAGACTCAGAGACACTTCAGCAGGGTTCATATCTGTGTGCTGCACCTGTGTCCTGCTCTTTGAAGGACAGCCTCCCTATTCACAATGCTGCAGCTGCGTCCGTGTCTTGTTTTGACTGGCGGTAGCAACATCTGTCCCGACAGATGGGTTGGTATATAGCGGTCAGTGGGGAAACTTTGCTAATTTAATTCTAAGAATGTGGCAAATCCTCTTTTCATAAGCTGCAGTAAAGGTATGTGAAGTGTTTGGAAGTTCTGGGTAGCCTTGGATTCTGTATTTGCTTTGCATCTATCAGGTTTGGGTCTACCGTTGGTCGCAAGGACATACATAACTGCATATGGAGCCAATCAATATTTATGAAAATGTAAATGAAGCCTTTGGCTTATCCTAATGAGAGGAATCTGTCAACCCTGCAAATTGTAAGTCAGAGCGAGCAGGTTTATCTGGAAATTATGTGGAGGAATCTGAGCGGTGTAAATGGTGGAGGGATTTAGCCGATGTGAGAAACGTGAGCAGAGGTAACGCTCAGCAGAATAATTTACAGATAATGTAAAATACATTTGTATACTAATCTCTCGTTCACCGTGACACAGCTGCCGCATGTCAAAAGCTGAAAATATGATTTTGAGTGAAATTATGTTATTGGTGATTGGTGATTTTTCTGCCTATTTATCTGCTTTAGTAGAAGGTTTTTCTCTGAGAAATGAATATGAAGATATTTTTGAATAATAAACCTTATTTAAACAACATAAAAAAAGCAATTAAAATTAAATGTCAAGCTATCATTAATCATAAGAAGCAAAATACAAGTAATAAATACATAAAATAGAACAATATAGATTAATTTAAATTATCAAATTATATAAGGGTTCCATGAATATAATTTAATCACACAAAGTAATTTGTTTGCAGCATTTTTTTATTTGTTTGTCTGTTTCTCTGTAAATGTCCATACAGTAAATATTAATCTAAAAACCAAAACACCTCATAAAATTGATATTTCACAACATCGTCAGGCTACAAAACATAAAACTATTGAACATAAAAGATAAACTTTGCAAATGAATCAAGTAAAAACCTTCTTGAATCCAGTCTCTCTGAACTTTGTGTTGCAGATGCCACTTTCTTTTGACCTTCTTCTTTTCACATGCTGATATTTTTTATTTTGTTATTCATTTTTTTATTTTCATGGTCAATGCTTTCATAGGAACTGACACATCTGCGTTTCCCCACCCCGAGTTTGTCTAACTCTGAAACATGAGTGTGTCATAAATTTATATATTTCTCTTCCATGGTCTGTGAAACTGTTATATGATAAAGAATAAATGATTTGAGGAGGAGGCAGGACAAAGGCTGCACGATGGAGAGAGGTTGAGAATCGCTCGGCTCCTCCGTTAGTCTCTGGAGCAGCATGAAGAGAAGTGTAGTGTTTTGATCCTGAGCGTCGGCTGATATATGTTTAAGCCTGAATAGAACATGACATTCATGATGTTGTGTCACACTGAGTCTTCACCCCCTCAGCCCATGTTACTGCTGCTGGTGCTCATTAGCTTAAAGATGAAGGTAGGTGGGATCACGACTGGAGCTGGAGGAAATTAATTGGACACGAATTTTATTTCCACCTGTAGGCCTTGACAGTCAAGGTCTTCTCGCTCTTTTTCATTTTTACCTGCTTGTGGAGGCCTATTCGTTAAAAAAATAAAATCCAAATTCTGTGTTTATTTACATTTTATTTCAGCAATGATATAATTATGACATTGCCGGGTATCACCTCATTAATTTGTTGCTGTTGGCTGCTGCACCTGTCACAAAGCTGAACATTAGCTTCACAATGTTGCTAAATTATAATGGTCATGTTGAAAGAAACCTGGTTAGTAATGAGACATGAGGTGAGAGGAAACTTAACACTTTATTCTAACCAGTCTGCAAACCTTTAACCACAACAAACCCGCCCACACGAGATCTTGATAAAGTTTTTAGTTTAAAAAAATACAGCTAAATGTCATTTTGGAGCCAAAGACCTTCAAATCAAGTTGGCTTAACTTTGCTGGTGTGGTCAGGAGTGGCCTGCATCACAAAAAAGTAGTGGAGAGAGGTGTCATCTGAGGTACTGGTTACTTGTAGGATTCAGCCTCATAAGATCCAGTCCGAACAGTAGAGTTCTTACGTTTTACATTTATTATCATACTTACATTTCTCTGTGTATCTGTTTTATCTTTAGGTGCAACGAGGGAAACAACCAGTCAGCATCCTGGAATCCTGCAGAGTCGTCCCACTGCAACAGGCGAAGGGTCCTTCCTCAAGAGATGCAGAATGACCTGGAACGCCCGTCCTCCCAGGATCTCCCTCCTCCACCACCCCCGTCAGCCCTTCCTCACCCCCACTCTCTTCCCCTACTAGAGAAACACATGCCCATAGTGACCACATCTAACGGTCGCTCCGATCTGTTAGGCCGAGGCTTGGGCCAAGGGATGGGGCCGGGTCAGGGGGGCTCGGGACAGGGCCTTGCACAGTGCCGGGGTTTGGGCATGGTTGACTGCGCCCCCGGCCTGAGTGTGGGGCGCAACCCCATGGTTCAGGAGCTGTCAGAACTTGAGGGTCAAATCCTCATAATCAAGCAACAGCTGCAGTCAGCGATGAGGAGGAAGAGAGAGCTAGAACAGTACCAATCAGAAAACCAGCAAGCAAACCAGACTGCACCCAGTCAGGCCTCTACTCTCCAGTCCAACCAGTTTGCTCAGTATACCCAGTCCCACCAACAGACTAACCAACACACAAACACACTCCCGGAGTTCTGAAGCTTTTGCCTCTGTTTTTTTCCCAAGAGGCACCTGGTTAGACACAGGACGAGTTTCTAGAACCTCTGTCTGGAAAAAGAACACTTGCCTGAGTTCTGGAGTAGGAACCTTCACAGATTTCTGGAGGTTAAATGTTCCCTGATGCTCTGGAGTTCCCCTGAACGCTGGACTGAGATGTTCCCCAGGGGTCAGATCCAGCTCTGTATCTCCTTTTGGACATTTCCTGACCTCCGGGATTTTAAAAAGACGAGAAGCACTGAACAAAGGTGAACCAGGGATCCTGAACCAAATCTGTTCTTTCTAGCTTGTTGCTGAAGAGTTGTGCATCCCCATCCTCTTCTCAACATCTTTTCCTTCATTTTCTTCACCTTCTTTTCACCCTTTACCCGATCCTGCAATTTTTTCCATTCCACCCCCCCTCCACCCTAAACGTTTGTCCCTTTCATCCCTTCCCTCTAAGCTTTGTCTCTTCAAGGGCACAGATTTGCTTGCTATGATGATACCTTGATCATAGATATGAAGACACTTTGGTATTTAAGCTTAATGGGCTAATTCACTTGAGTCCAATGTCGAGACTCATTTAGAGTGTAAAGTGACCTGTGGTTGAACCCAGCCAGTTAAGTCTTAATGTCCCTGTGTCTTGCTTAAACCTTGTATCTTTCAGTGGGGGAAAGACGAACTGCTGGTGATTGGTTGACTTTACCATTGACGTTTAAATGTTCCTGGCCTTTAACAATGAGTGTTTCATTTGAGTTTGGGCATTAATTTCTGATCTGTTCGTTCAGGGTTGTTACAAATAGAAAAACAAAAAAAAAGAGATATAAAGTTGTGGCAAGACACCTCTGTATTCATCAAGAACCTCTGGTTGGCATCGTGTGGTGGTCTATACAAAACCTTATTTATGGGTCACTGTATAATGTTGTCCTGCACCTCACGGTTGCACTTCCAGTATTTTACTAAAGCAGCACCTACTAGGCATTATTTAACTTGTCAGAGTTTGACTAGCAACATGTGATCTGGAGAAGTCATAATGTACAAATTGATAGAAAAAGGGTCCACAGCTTTTCTAGTCAGGGACCAAAGCAAAAAACTTTTAATGTGATACCTGTGGTCTTTGGTCTACCAGTTCATTTCTGGTACAACCCTGTTGTCAAATATGTATAATGTAACTGTCACATACATGCAGACCACTAGTTGAACTCTGACAGGTTATTTAACTATGAACAATTCACAACTGACACAGTCATCCTGTGTGCTGAGATCTGTTCTCTGTTCTGCATCTTTTCTGTTTGGGTTTGGATGTGTTGCGTTATTAAAAATTACCTCTCTTCTTTGCACTTAATTGAATCGCAGCCTTTCTTCTTTTGTCTTTTGTGAACCTGAAATGTTTGAAGTCACGATTTCCAGTATATATACATACGGTACAATGTGGAGCCTGAGTTCAGCTTTTAAAAAGTACGCCTCGATGCTGGGAACAGGTATAGGTATGCAGCACCACCTTCTTTTCTGGCAATGAGAGGAAGTTACTCCGAAGAAAAGCAGAGGCTTGACGAGCTCAACGACCATCATGATTTTTTTTTAAGGATTAGAGCTACTTGCCTTCACTGATGGGTAATGAGCCCTTGTAAGTCAGACAAAGATGAGTCAGTGAAAGCAGAGGGACGATGGCTGACGGCCAGAGCACAGCAATCACATTACACTGTGTGTGCTGGATTTATTTACTGGATATCTTTGGGGGGGGGGGGGGGCATTGCTATGTACCTGCAGTTGTTCATTTCCTCCCATTGAAAAAGATTCCATTACGATTTTAAAAAACACCCTGCAGCCGTTCACAACCAGCACACCACCTGGAAACAGTGTTTGGTTGTCGTTTTTCACCCGTGTTGCTCGAGGACAGCAATTTAGACAGGGAGGCACATTCCGAAGAGCCAAGGCTGACAATTTAAAAACACACGGCACGGTCAAATACAACTGCAACACACACTTGCACACAAGCAACACCTATCTATTTAGCCAGTGTGTCTGCAAGCACAGGCTGTCACAGCTGAAATGAATGCCTGACGGAGCAAAAGAGCAAGTGCACCGGCTGAGCTGTCAGCTTCCTTTGTGACAGCGTGCACGTGTGTGCATGTGTGTGTCTGTGCACCTTTGCTCAGCGGTGGCACAGACATCACCAGAGTCGACTCAGTCGTAACAGGATGCATCGACAGAAAGCCTAAATAAGAGCTTCATGGTTTTATCACGAATCCCTGCTCGTTTTTATCTCTTGTCTGGGTTGAGTTTGTGTGTGTGGACAGGGCTGTGGTGTGAAGAGCAGGAGCTGGACTAAATTCATATTCACACACAGACTCTTTGAGGGCCTGTTTAAACACAAGCTCGCAGAAGAATTATGTTTTGCTCCTAACTTAGCTGTTAGGCCATTCTTCTGTGCATCTGTCACAATAAATATCATTTAGTATTAACAATAGTTCAGTTTCTTTCTCGAGGATATGACCTTACTGATAAGGTAGATGGACGTAGTTGTCACCATGTCCGTGTCTCGTGCTCTGTAAGTCTCTCCTAAAATGAATTCAGACATGAAGTTTGCCATGAACGCAGCAAGAGATTGTCGGAGAGAGATCGATAGCAAGAGTTCAGGTGAGAGGTGGCGTCTTGTAAGAGCGTGTGCGGGGCAAGACATGTTTAAATTTAGCTGCTGATATCATGTGTTTATTTCCAGCACATCAACACCAGAGAGAAAACATCCTCCACTCTCGGTTATTTCAGTCAGACGATGCTAACGTTGCCTCTGTATGATTCTAACCTGTTATCCTGCTTGTTGGTGAATTTCTGACACATGATAAAAAACACAAGAGAACACTTTGTTGCTACTGACTATTTAATTCGTGGACAAAAGCAAGAAAAAAAAAATATATGCAGCATTTCAAATGAAACGCTTTTTATTTTCAAAGTAAAAGATGATTATAATCACAATGACGATGATGATGACGATGAGCATAATTCAAATCATTAATATTTATAAAACATCTTGACTTCTCTCTTCATGCTGGGCGTTATCTTCCAATAGGAAATGGAGTCACAACATTGCATCACAATCCACTGGTGGCTCAGGGAGGGGGAGGGGAGCCTCAAGGAGGAAAAGTGAAGCAGGAGTCATTAGCCTGGTTTCCATTAGGAGGGCTAGCCGGGCCTTAGTAAATCAGTTTCTGTCTGTTTTTTTATTTTCCCCACATATTTTATTAGAACATCTTCCATTGGGATTCAAATTCAATTGTAAAGCCACACCAGTGGAATTTCAGGTAGATCTGGCACAGACTAGCCCCACCACACATCTCTGTTCAGCAATTTCTATTAACATCACAGTGAATCAGGAAATTGGGGTGAAACACACCCATCGAGATCTTTTACAGATCATATTTCCATAAGACTCAGAGGACGTCACTGACTCTTCCTTGTCATTTCCTCCAAAGGAGAGAGAGGGAATCATTCCCCAAAACACTTAAACTGATACCATAACATATCCAGGTTTACAGCAGGCAAACAGGTCCAAACGGATCAGAATAGTCAAACAGATTAACAAAAATCTTTACAAAATATGACCTGACATGGTCAAGTAATGTACAGAGAGATAATAAAAAGAAGGATTCTGTCTTTTTTTTTCCTGTACAAAGGACAAACATCACGGAACGACAACATCAAGATTTTTTTTTCATAGCAGATTTTTCAGACTCAGAGGGACGAATGTGGTGATCGACGACCTGGCAGGATGTGATGTAAAACAGAGTGAGTCAGCTGACAGGAAGTGTGCAGGTTTAACACCGTCAGGATAGGCTACAGCACTCGCTCATACAAAAATGTACAAAACACTGTCCTCTAACTACAAACCACCATGGAGGGAAAACACATCCCATGTTTCAAATGGTTTTAAATATCTGGAAAAAGAAAAACTGTGCTCGAGTTTGTCTTGTGATATTTTTGATGCGATCAGGGTGCCTCGGCGGGTTGAACTGAGCAAAGCCCAACTAGATGAGAACCATTACAAACATGGTGTCTTCTATCCCCCAGGTGAATGAAACAGATATATCAGGAGTGTTTTTTATTTTTTCTCGTCAAGCAATCGGCGCCACGTGGCATGCGTCCTCGTCATTGTGTCTGGAAGTGCTGTGGAGACGCAAACGTGACCCGGTGCTGCCCCCTTAGTCATGTGACCTCCGTCATCGATGCCGAGTGGTTCTGAGAATGGACGTGGGAGGAGAGGTGGAGAGGGAAACACAGAAAATGGAAGGAGAGGGAAAGGGAGTGGAGAGGAAAAGGTAGAGGAAATCACTGTGTGAGGTCACAGCATGTGTGTCCGTGTGTGGGAGGGAGGACAGGGTGGGCGTGCAAAATATCATGCCTGTATATTAATCTGAACATGTGTCAATGCTTTGTGTGGAAGAAAGAAAGAAAGAATAGAATAGAATAGAAAGTAAGAAAGAAGAGAAAGAAAGAAAGAACACATATGGTGAACTAAATATTTGATTGATACTGAATCCCTCTCTTTAGTCAATTAATTATCTCAGTAATTCTAAGAAATGACCAACTGAAGCAGAAAAAAGTAAATTACAACAAATTACAGTACAAAGCAAATTCCGTTAGACTAAATTAAAAGTATCTGGAGGGGGGGAGTTTTTTCATTTAAGCTGAAGGCCACGAGGGAGCTCTACCAATTAATGGGGAAAGATAATGCACATTGTGGAGATTAAAGTTTTGGGGATTCCGGGTTAAGTGTTTTTAGCTACCTGTGCGCTGAGGGTCTCCAGAGGACTCTCCACACGGGGGAAAGTCATTAGAGGGAGGCCGCGGTACTCTTCAGTCTTCTGTTTGGCTGCTGCACTGTGGACACCTTTAAAGTTGTTCACCACACATATACCCTGCGAAGAGGACAGTTCAACGTTAAGAGTGAGATGGACAATGGCAGAGGCTAACACAGTGTCAGCTGTATATGAACAGACTGTATATAAAGATGGAAGACAGGAAAGTGAACGCAAAGCATCTCCATGGCGGCAGTATAGGTCATAGATCCCGTCTCCTCATGTGTTCGTGGATGAGACATGGACCAAACTAAAAAAAATCAAAGTACAATGTTAAATACATTTTCCTTAAAAATGGTTTCTGTCATTTTAGGTTGTCAGTTCTTCAAGCATTATATTGGTGGTAAATTTGTAACTCAATGAGTTAGAGCTAAATGCCAACATTAGCATGCTAATATGCTAATGTCTAGCTGGTATAATGTTTAACTTGCACACCCTCTTAGTTTAATGTATTAGCATACTTACATTTGCTAATTAGCTCATTCATTTTGAGAAAAAAAATCCATTTGAATTAAAATGTGATTTAAATCAAACAACCCCGGTGCCACAGAGATATTCAGCTCCCATTAATGGAACCTGAGATATTGTTTTGAGACATGGGTCCATACTTTGTCTTTACAACAGCTATTACTGTAAAAATATCCACAGTCTTAAGACCAAAAAATTGCCATATAAGTGCCCAAAACTCAGCCATCATTTAACACAGTCAGGAGACGCCCCGGGATGTTTGTCTTCGTGGTGTGGATCTGTGCTCGGCTCCGAGAACTGTCGACTTGTTTCCTCATTGATACGTCTGTTAAAATTCCTCTAAATTACATGTTCCTGTAAATTCTTGTTTTTGCCTGTCAATCAGTTTCTTTGCTGCACTTCTGAAGCCCCCTCCCTGGACTAGTTAATCAAAAACGCAGCCTGAGGGAGATCTTTCCACCTTCCGACTCCCAACCCCCAGGTCAATCATGCCCTGCGGCAGGAGCAAAGGAGAAAATGGAGCCGGGCGATTCTCTCCTGGAGGATCCTCAAGGTTTCCATGTTTGCGGCAGTTCATGGACAGTCTGTCTTCCCAACACAGAGGAAACGAATGAATCAAAGAGGCTTCACATCACTGTCACGTCTTCACAAAAAACACTTGAATTCTTTATGATCCCTGTCAAATTGAATCTCCACTTTAAGTTGATTAGACTGAGCGGGACAGAAATGTTCAAAGTGCAGGCTTTTGTGCTCAACTCAACTCTGACACTGATTTGCTTTATTTTCCCTCCACTGTTCTAATCCACTTTGGGATGCAACCTATCTTTTTTGTGCCGTGACCATCCTGTTACATCCTGGCATCCTTTCTCTGGTTTTCAGCATAAGATCATGGATGACTGCTTTCTTTCCATTTCTGTGTCTTGTCACCCATGCTAAGACGAACTCTACCAATCTGGAATCTATTGTCTCAGGTGGAAAAGGAAAGGGAAATTTGCTTATTGCCGTGGTAAAGTGGTTTTGAGCTTTGAAATGAAAAATGTGCAAATTGTCTGCACACAGGATCCAGGGTTGCACCATATAATCGGGTCCGGCTTGAACCGACCCCATGCATATGTTTTTGACCTGCATAAAATGGCAGTTTTACATAACTTGCTAGCATCAAATAGAGGTTTAGTTGATAGGAATTCTAAATTTAAAGGGCTCCCACAGCCTCAGATGAGGCCATGGACCTCTAATTTGTTTGGGATCAAGCAGACACCTCTGTCTCCCATTTTGAGGATTTTATCTATATCATCCTGGAGCTCCAGGACACTCAGCTTAGGACTTATCCCTCAATCTGCTGGCAGAGAACAAAGCTCTAATAAGACTAATGGCAGGTGCAGTTTGATGAGCCAACAGAGACTCTCTCTCTGTGAGCACTGCTAGCACAGGGATTTAAGATATACCTGCTTTCTACTTGTCTTTGTGCCAATTAATTCCCTCAAGATAGCAGTCCATCAAACCGCCTCAGCTCTCAGATGACAAGACCTTGATAAGCTTCATCAGGACCATTAGGTCCATGTGCAGGGGGAGCGGGCGCCATTCTTGACTTCATGGTTTGCTGATAATTCGCTGGAAATGAGAAGGATGAAAACTGCTGAGGCGATGACCGACTTCCTTGTTTTCATCTTTCCCAGGAGATTGCTGCCTCAACATGTCAATTTTTATAGGTCAATCATTAAAAGCTTATATCCTTCATTAGAGCAGAGTGCAGTGGCTCCTCCACCTCCTCGTGTTCCAAGGACAAAGCTGCTTGAGGACACTGAAGATCACTGGCTTTTAGCTACTTCCAACCAATTTATTAGAAAACACAATGACTAAGACCAGAACAGGTAAATATGAGCCTAACTCTACTTACCAAGGGAACCTGAAAGTATCCTTTACAATCAGAATCTACCGTTATCTGAATGTCTACTATGGTTTATCAGGTATTTGTCCTCTATAGTGAAACCTATGAACCTCTCTTCACCATCCAGCCAAGATGTCCGTTAATCTTAAAATGCTATTTTTTTCATTGCCCTTCACTTTCTCAACATCCATTAAATCTGTGATCACTCTTGGTTTGTAGTGAGGTGTGATAATTGCAACTGTCTTAAAAAAATGGTAGATGCAAGAACTGGTTGTCAATACATACCGTCTCCGTAATGTTTAAAATAATACCAAAACTACCTTCTAATAGTTTTACTAACGAACTATGCTGTGATTGATCTGAGTTTTTCCTGTACATACATTTCATATCGCTCCTTCTTGCTCTTTGAATCAATAAGTTATCAAATCAGCCACCAGCAGCCAATGTTCAAATACCAACCACTGATTTCTTCCCTCCACATCTCCTCCTCCCTCTCCTCTCTTTCACACTCCTTCCTGCTTTGACACACGGGCCCATCGGCAATTACAACTAATGAAGCTTCTGAGACACTTCAATAAATCTCTCGTTTTTGATTTGTGTGTGTGTGGGGGGGGTTCCCTCCACCTTCCTTCCTCTCCTCAGTGGGCTTCCCGCTTCAACCCCAAAACAACTTGAGGGGCTCGGCTATAATCACCACCCTGCATAAACTATGATGTTGACAAAGACCTTTTTAATTTTCAGTGGAAGCTGTTTGACAACACATCACAGGAGGATGGGCTCCACTTTAAACTAAGTTGCAGTTTATTAATTATGATGACATGTGGTTGAAAAAGATAAATACGATCTCTGGTTGCTCCATCTCTGAATTAAATTCCCCCAAAAACTTTCTTCTCTCTTGTGATGCTTCTACCCCTTCTTCACTTCTCTCTTTTGAAAGTTTCTCAGGAGCAACCCAGGTCCCATCTCTGTATTTTCTCTCCACTCCTCTTCCCCCCCAATCCTTAACTTCCTCCCTCTTTCCAAATTCACCTGCATCTGAACCTCGTCCAAGCTCATCTTAAACCCTGCTTCATCCTGTTTCACATCCTCTCCCCATCACCTCTTCCTGACTTTTACTTTCTTTACCAGCTTACTTAATACCACAAGCCCTCTACATTCAACACATATCATTTAACAATCTGTTGTTTAACTACAAAAACATTTTTGGACCAACATTTGTATCAGGACTGACTTTTAAAACGCCTCCACACCCAGGCCGCTGCAACACGAATTAATCATTTAATTACTGGTTTGGGTCGGTTCCAAGATGAAGCTGGAAATTGTTATTATAATTTGAGTATAATTCATGACCAGAATCCACCTCCGAGCATCACCCTCTCTTTCTCTCCTACCCTCTTATTCCCGTTCCCGAGCCTCCCGAGAGTTTTCATTTGTCCGCTGATCTCACCAGAAACAGAGCGATGGCCGATCCCAGTATGAATCCGGCCACCACGTCCGAACAGTGGTTCCGGTACTCCGAGACTCGGTTGAGGCCGGTGAGGAAGGCTGAACAGAGCGTGCCCAGACAGAGGACAGGCTTGGCCAGGCGGCTGGACTTGGTCTTGATGGTGCTGGTGATGTACATCTGAAGAGGAGGATATTAGGGAGATCAAACCAAAAGATGTGAAAATACAAAAGATAGTATTTTATTTCTGTGTCAAAGGGAAGAGAGTCTCCTGCAGAGTAACTGGGAGTGTCCCACAGAAACTGAGTCAGACATTTGACTATTCCATAACAGTACAAAGCTCCCATTGATTAGCAAAACAAAAAGGAAAGATGTCAAAAACTTTCATCAGCTGACTGAAATAAATCTCAAAAACAAAGGATTATTTCTTCACAGGGAATAAAAGATTATAAGGAACCTCCTACTGCGAGTGAAAGAGAATCCCAGCATTTAAAAACCTAGATTTCCACATGCAGGTTCAATAGTGCAAGTTCGTTGTCCTCACCGTCAGGTAAACAGCGGAGTAAACACTCAGCGACGCGTCCTTGGAAGGGAACGACCGGCGGGCGTTCTCCACGACGATGGGGTTTCCGGTGCAGATGTTGCCGTTGATGATAAACTGGTGGTTAAAGCGACACTCTGTGCCCGTGTAGTTGGGTTTGCAGACAGACAGGAAGTAAGGAGAGAGACCTCCCGTCACCACCTGTCCTGCGTTGACGAAGATGTCTGTGGCGAACAGTCCGAATGCAAACACACCTGAGGGCACACAGAGACACAGATACGGCACGATGACAATTTAAACGAAAGAGTGTAAATACCACACATGGCGCGGTTGTTGTTGTCCCATAATTTGGAAACCGCAAATGGACCACCACAGCAACCATGGTCTTAAAATGAGACGAGGTCAGGCACATTAGTTGCGCGTCAATATGTTGTGGAAGCAGAAAGAATTTGAACAACTGACAACAAAAACCTGGCCTGAAGACAGTGGTGTATTTTTGTTCTTTTCCAAGGTGCATGATCAAAACAGCAATGTGGACGACACACAGAGGAAAAAACAACAACATAAAGTCAAAGGAAAAAAAATAGCATCTGAAATTAATGACTGCACTGACACAGCACACTGACCCTGACCAGCGTCTGAATTCCTCTTACTGTGAAATATGACTGTTGATTATCTGGCCTGCTTAGCCATGAAATTACTCTGCTTTGTATTCTCATGCAAGGGGGCTGCGGGGGCGTGAGGGGGTGGGAGGGTTTCGGGGGCCTGTGAGGGGCACAGGGACATGATTGTGTGAAGGGCAGAGAGAGAGGGAGAGAGAGGGAGAGAGAGTGGGGGGGTGGGATTAGGGTGAGAGGAGAGGAGCTGGGCGGGGAGCGAGGGAGTGGAAAACGAAAAGCCTCGGCGATCCTTTGAATGTGACAGATTGCTCTGGAACAGAGGGAAATATAAATCATATGAATTGCCTAATGAATTTCTGATGAGTGTTCTGCGCGGTGAAGGGGTATTATTTAAAAAAAGGAACAATACATTTCTGAGTATGCAAAGTCCGGCGGGCTTCCTCCTTCAATGGAACAGATAAAGAAGCCCTTCTCGTAGGAGTGGCAATCTTTTATAAAATTGAAAATTGGATGGTTAATGTCGTGTTTGAGGAACTTTGGCTGCTCGATGACCGTGATGGTTGTTTATCGTTTGTGGGCTGCAATCTTCTGTCCGAACTGCCCAAGAGAAAAATCGTAATACACAGATTTGTTTTTTTGTGGCCAGCCTACATGACGAAACCCCATTATCACTTAAAAATGTAAGTCTGAACCTCGACGATTCAGGTCGGGTATCCACACTTGAATCGTTTGCACCCTTGTCTTCTCCTTATGGTGACGCCACATGTCGAAAATGTGAACAAACTTTATCTTAAACACCAAACTTTCAAAAGTCCTGAATCATCGGTTACTGTTTGAGTTTCAGTCACAGGTGACTGGCATCCTCCGCAGTCAGCTGTCAGCCATGATATACAGCAAGCTGCCTCCTAAACACTTATCGAAAGACTGTGAAAGTCACAGGGACAGTTATGATGTTGCAGAAGTAGGAGTTACTGAGCCATTAATCTAGTGCTCAAACTGCAGAAAACTCCACTTAAAGTGCCCATTTCATGTTTTTCAGGTTTTCCCTTCGGGCGGCACGGCAAGAGGCTTCCCGGTTTGAATCTTGGATCGGCCTCAGTGGGTTTTCTCCGGCTAATCCAGCTTTCTCCCGCACTCCAAAGAGGACGTCCAGATTGGGTTTAGGTTAACTGGCGATTCTTAATTGACTGAGTTTGAATAATTTTTTGTCTTTATATGTCGGCCCTGTGATACGCTAGCGACCTGTCAAGAGTGTTCTGCGCCTCTCGCCCAATGTCAGCTGGCATTCGCTCCGGCTCCCCCCAGTGACCCTCAAAGGATAAACCGTACAGAAATAAATGGAAGGGGGTTTTTTCCTTGTCCTTCACGGTCGTGTGAATTTTTGAGCAGAGAAGGCAATGAAACTGTTTTAGTGTTAAATTATTGTGTTTTTTTTATTATATGATTTTTTTAAATGTAAATCTGTAAGACTTGTACTTATTTATATATAGTAGTGTAAATTTGAACTTCCAATTTGTTTTTAGCAATAAAAAAGCTGTTCTTCTGAACTGTTTTAAACGAATTGATTTTACACATTTTATTGGTAAAAACACAAATGATACCAAACCCGAATTTGTTCTAATGCTATCATCATAATACTAATGACTAGTTTTGAGTATTTGTCACGAGACCGCTCTCACCGATGAAGCGTATGATCCGGCGGATGAGGGGGTTGAGGTAACAACAGTCTCCCGTCACTATGGTTTTCTCCTGGGCCAGCAGAGCTTCCCTCGTCGATTTCATCACATACATGGAGACCTCTCCGATGAAAATCTGCACACAGAAACATATCCACGAAATCAAACACAGACAAGGAACAAGGAAGAAAACAATAAGTTTAAAGCAGATATTATATATAATATAATATTTGCTCCTGTCTGGCCCGTGAACACAAACCACTTTGTTTTTATGCAGTTTTTCTCCAGGTCCATTAGAGTGTGGACATGACAGCAGGTCTAATGGAAAAGCTGCTGCTGGACAAACAAAATGAAACTATCTGAGTGTCTGAGTGCGTCTGGTTTTGTCTTTGGTATTTGTGTCTGTTTATGTAAGAGTGTGTCTCAAGCCTCAGGACGAGAAACAAAACTTTTGTTTTCGTTCTGTCCCATGTGAATGTTATTTTATTTATTTATTTTCATCATCAACATGATCCTCAGAACAAAAATCTTCCCTTTCTGTTTTCTTGTGGCTTTAAACAGCAGGAGCAGCCGATGTTGTGATGTTGGGAACTGTAAAAAAAAAAAGAAGAAGAAGAAAGAGGAGCTGACATCTCTCACATAAACTGGATCCGAAGGTTTTTAAGCTTTGCACTGGATCCAGTCTGGATTTGTCAGCATGAAGGAGGCTGAATTAATATTTTCAAACACTTGTTCTCTGCCGCATGATGAGTGACATAAAGCATGCAAATCATGAATCATGAGCTATCATCAGATGCATCGTGACTGAAAATCCATCGTTTGATGTCTAATGACGCAGAAACATCTGTCGTCGAGTGCAAACGTAGCCTGAGAAGACCTTCTTCAAACAGAGGGAAACTGTAAAGGGCAAGCAACTTGGCGCATGTGGTTTATTTGGGCTGAGCAGAGTTTGTGATAAATCAAAATGCATTTCGAAAAGGCCAATCAAAACAGATCACCAGCATGAGTGTACAAACACATAATATCACAATATGGCTGGTGTGTCCTGGGACGGGGTCACAATAAGCTGCTTTCAGACATGCACTGAACTCAGCAGTTCCACCGTAAGTTCTTCAGAGGAGGTGCACGTGTGACCGCAGATGCTCCGCAGTCTCTATAAACTTTATCCACCTGGCCTCTGAGTATAATGTCCGTAGAAATCCAGGAGAATTTGATGTAAGAACACACAGAGCCAAAAATCAGCGGCTCCACCTCTCACCTGAAGAACCGTGTGCATTGGGGCGTGGATACTGTGTAAGTCAGGCTCCACCCCTAGCTCTTCCAAATATGGTGACTTCTGGTTTCAAAAAACCAAGATGGCGCTGGATAAAACACCAAAGTAGTTGTCTCACTAGAGTCTGCTCCTGCACTGAAAAGGTCACCACTGACTAACTGTCTTAAATCGACCCATGTGTCTGCCAGCCTCCTTTATACAAATGTCATGACATCTGACTGGAAACAAGACTCCTCCCTGAAACGTTCAGTGTTAGAAAACTGAGAAACAACTGTGTCGCGCCTGAGCACAAAGTGAAAAGGTCAAACAACAGACTCCGAGAAAAGAACATGCTAATACTTCACAGAGAGCCTCGTTCTCAGGGGTATTCTGCTCGACATGAAACTAAAAGAGCAGACGTCTGCTTCATGTACTATCTGACCTATTCAGCACTGTAGCACATTAACAAGAGCTCAGGTCCACAACACAGCAGGAAGTTATCAGAAATGAAAACTTTACCTGGGACAGGAAATGACAGAGAGTCACACAGAGATCCTTTTTTTCACCCACACATTAAAAGTGACTGCTGCGCCCTGTGGAGAACCATAAATGATTCATGGGGCGGTTCGTTCCACTCGCTGCCAAAGAGCTGAAGAATTTTTGATCGGAAAACAATCATCTGTGCAGCCTGAGGCAGCAAAAACAAACACACATTGTGTTGATCGCTGTAGTTTACAAGCTGTTTAGATTGTTTGATGGTTTTCTCAAATTTCATTAAAAATAAATCACTGTTAAGTTTTTTCTTAGACATATGCAGCCCTCAGAAAACTAAATTTCCCTCTAGACGGAGGGATTTCTTTCTGCCCATGCAACCTTTATTTCACGATTATCATGAATTACTAATAAATCCATTTATCACTGGAGCAACTCACGTCCATAGATTGTAAATAAAAAGAGGGGCTTAGATCTGTTGCTTGATTTTAAACTGCTCTACTTTAAATTATACAGCCTTTAATTAATTTCTGTATCTTCTTTCTGTGTAAAAAATGTGTCTAATACATAACCTATATACCTATATACCTATATTGGGCAAACTATATACAGGTAATGTCTGATAACATCAGACACAAAGAAGAATATGTTGAAAGGTGAAGCAGTGAGTTAATGAGACACTTTCATGAGTGTGGAGACCAAAACCAGAGCTACAAGAGGGAAATCTGGACCAATATCCACAGACAGAACTTGAATGCTGCTTTGTGCCTGCTGCAATGCGTGATTACTTTTTTTCGCCAACTCATCTACCTTATAATGCAGTTTTAATCTCTTCTTAATGAGCCGGTAATTTCCAATATTGTTACCAAGACCCATAAAAAGCAGCGGAATTAGAGTGGCAACGATAAAATGCATTGGAGTTGCACCTCAGCAAGTTTATCTTGAGCAACTTTTTTTTATCGATGTTGGTCGACGCTCAGTCGCTAACACCAGGTTGTTTTTTGATGGAGCGACATCATGTTTTCATTATCTTGGCTCTGATTGGTGAAGGACGGTTTACAGAGTGTTGCATGGGTCTGACCCATGTAACCTCCGCAGCCTTCTCAACAGCCCGGCCACGAGGAAAGCACTGCACAGATTACTGCCTCTCTGCTAATTGGCCAAACATCTCAGCCTTGACACCATTAATTCTGATTGGTCGTAAACCTCACAGGTTTATGACGCATGCGGAGACGGATTGATTTACAGCGCAGCGCCGAGTCAAGCGCCTGACACAGCATTCTCAAAGGGTACGATCCAAAAAAGTTTGGGATAGTGTGGCGATGGATAAAGAGACAAAGGTCACATATATGACTGAAAGAGAGAAAGATGGAAAGAGATGGAGGTGAAGTGACCGGCAGTGTTGAACTAAACTTAAAGTGCTGACACAGCATCGTGTGTGTGTGTGTGTGTGTGAGATCAGGGACAAGAGAGAATTAATCTTATTAGGATTTAATGAGTTTTATGTAAAACACCACATAAGAAATTCAACTGTCACAGCGAGAGACAAAGGAACGTGACAATATCGACTTCATACTGCAAATGTATTTTTAAAGGCCAAAGAACGTGCGATCTGAGCACGTGATACATTTAATGTTGATCGGCAGTTTGTGCTCCTCAACGTTAGAGACACAACGACTGATTCGTCGAGCTTCACTGAGTTTCAGGTTCCAGGGTTGTGAAGACCGAGTCCTGCAGCAGGTCTCTACTCGCTGCAGGTCACTTTAACAGTTTCAGATAGAAAGCTGCAACCAGCATCACCACAGACCGAGACTGATCACTTACAGGGATAATATATTCTCACACTAAAATAATCATCATTAAATTGACATGTTTTTAGTGTAAGAAGACAATTAAGTTTGATTCTTACATTTATTTCTATGCTTGTATTTTGTGTAATAATCAGAGTAGAAGCGTCTCTCACCCAATCGTCTGCGCGCAATATCGTTTGTCACATTTCCTGTCCAATCAGAGCACTCTTCCAGATTTGAAACCAGCAGCTCCGTGAATCACTGATGCACCTGCTCAGCAGTTACTTACAGGGAGGGCGCACTGCAGCAAGATGTGTTTTATTTCCTCTGTAAATGTGGCGATAATTCAGATTGTGTAGCAGTCGGTGTTTAGAGCTCGACAGCAAAGAACAAAACGTCCCAGATAATAAACAAGGAGAGCAGGAGGCACACAGAGACATTAGACCGGTGAGATCTCATCTCCTTACAGATGGATGGGTGGCGTGTGTCCAGGACGTCTTTAACGATCACGTCCCTGATTAAGTGGCTCTTGAAATTGTAAGCTGTCGGTTTGGGAAGGAGGTAAAAGCTGGGAGATGTAAGTGGAACACATACAATACACGGCTGGAAGCCTACTGAGGTATTATTACAATTTCTTTACACCTAGAGGATAATCATTAGAAAGTGTTCTGTACACACAATCTATCACAGCAGGAAGATAATTGAAGCTTATTTTGTTGTATAAATGCCGTCAAACTGAATATGTTTCTGTTCTTGATGATGTTTTGACTATTTGCATGTTTCTTTTTCTCGCAGTGACTCAGGCTCTCGGTGTATTAAAAACACATTAGAGTTATATAAGAAAATAAACAGGATGTGAAGGAGAATTTCGTGTTGTGATGCGACTACACACAAGGCTCGCACTGAGGAAAGCGAGTGGGGAGGAGGCCGCTGATCGGAACAGACAGATTCAGCTGACTGCTTCCGGTCGCCTCATTCTTCAGAAGACACAGATCACAAAACATTAAGAGTCTCCTCTGTGCAAAGTTTCCCTCTAACTGCCTCGCTGCTGGAGCAGGTGTGTGTGCATCAGTGTCCCGCAGAATAACACAAGACGCTACACTGGATACTGGCTCTGTGGCAAGACACCAACAAATCCTTAATCCTGTCTGTTGCGGCTCAAACACCAAACGGTCTCGTGGACTCACCGTAGACTCCTCGGATACGATTAAATGCTGCGTTTCGACAGGTTTCAACTAGTAAAGGCCACAATGGACGAAACTCAAGACGACAGATATGAAGGAATATTATGAGAACCAGAATTACTGACACTACATTTACTAATATCTGTAATGTTTATAGAAAATCCTTTCAAAGTTCCGTTAAACGAACTTTAACATTATTAAGATACATCTACGTGCATTTAAGACGTAGGACACAATATTTCTAAATAATTAAGACTGTTTAAGAATGTAGAAATGTTGTTAAATGAACTATTGTGGATCTGAAAAAACAACTAATCTGGTGTTAAATAAATCAAAATGTGAATGTTGGAGATTAAAGCAGTTACAAATCACTGATGAAGGTGAATTCTCTTCACTCATTTAATTGAACGGCCGATTGTGCAGCTTTATCAATTAACACATTAATACAGTATGATATGATGTAATTACGCCTCAGACGACCTGCACCTCTAACATGAACGCACTGCAGGGTCTCAAACAGCTGTTCAAAGCCGACTGAACCCCTCTACTGTACATCTGCGCTCCGGCTTCTGTGTCAAACATGAAACAACTCATCATGTTGTTAAAGACGCTCACATCCAAACACCATTTGTTTCATAATGAACTGACCCAGAAGCTCTGAGACATGTGGAGCCTGGCGCACGGAGCACCACTGACACCTGGTGGCTAAATCGTGCCACTTTGTCTGTGTGACATTGGAATCGCAGCTGCATCTGCAGCCACTGTCCTAGATTTATCTAAAGCCGTCATGCAGCTTTACAAATTAGCAGCTTAGACAGGAAGTGTCAGATAAAGATTTCAAATCTTCTCCACATCTCACCGCAGGTAACGCAAGAGTGTGTTAACGTCATGAATGAGGGCTGCATTCCAATTAACTGTACCAGTGAACATTGTGTGATGTATGCTGACATCTAAACAGAACACAGCCTGTTAATGCTTCTTTATTTTACTATCATTATTTATACAGAGGTTATGTTCTCACCTCAGTTTGTTTGAATTTAACAAAAAACTACTAAACTGAGTTCCATCAAACTTGGTGGAGACTGGGCCTGGGAATTACCCTTTACATTGTGGTGTGGCTTCAAATTGAAGGAGGGATCCATTCATGTTTTTCTCTTAAACACACAAAGTCTTAAACATCTTCCTACTTGTTTTCTGCAGGTATGAGAAACAGAAAGTGTCATTCAAGTTGCACTGGTGTTTTTCCTGCTATGATGAAAGGAAGTGATATCTCAAGAACCTTTTCTCTTTTCACAACCTGTATATGTGTAGTTGGAGCAGAGAAGAACAAGTGATCTGTTCAATATAGTAGCAGCGGAGACTGGAACTCCAGTTCGGGTTCTGTGCTTAACTGAACTTTAAATAAACAGGTGAACAAGCAGCTTCAGGATCCGTCTTTATTTGCCTCAACTACTGCAGGTCACTTTTACAGTTTCAGAAAGAAAAGCTGCAACCATGTCAGAGTTGCATATTTGCTGCTTCTACTTCTACTAAGAAAAGAGGAGATTTCATGTGTGAAAAGCAGAGAACACGTGGTTTCTGTTCCGCTGAGCTGGAAACCACCTGAATAACCATGCATGCCACATCTGTCGCTGTTTACACCCTGCTGAGAAACACAAATAAGAAATGTGTGTTACTCACTACAGCGGTGGGAGCGGCGGCCACCACACAGTAAAGGATGAGTGGGGGGATGAAGCTGGACTCCTCTGTGCCGGGGTACGGCTTCATCAGCTCCGCGTCGTTGCAGAAGAAGCCCTGCACGTGCACGCCGAACAGGTCCGTGCACTCCATGTAGTAGGCCAACAACACTGTGCCGGACATGATGACGAGCTGGAAGAAGAACATCGTGGAGCGAGAGAGGAGGGGAGGGAGGAAAAAAGGGTGAGAGTTGTTAGTTGAATATCCAGAGATTCAGTTTCAGGTGGTTAAAAAGTGGGTTTTCAGAAGCGAGCTGTTTTGCAGCTGATCCCTGAACATCACTGCGCTCCGCTGTCAGCTGTGAAGTGACAGGTTTGAATACAACAACAACCGCATAAATCCTCTATAACCACATCTCTTTTCCTCCTCTCTCTCTCTTTCTTTCTCTCTTTCCCTCATCATAACCCTGGTCGTGTACGAGCACCCACCACCACCACTACCGCCACCGACGGAGCACCACCAACATCACTTACACCCTCCTTTCCTCCCTCACCCTCTCATCCTTTTATCCCTCTAACATAATCTTTTGTCTCTGGCCTCCTTTCACTCTCTTTCTAGAACTGGCTGCAGGCTATTTTTTTCTTGTATATGGTATCTTTAGTCACTGATGACGAACCAACACTGGAATAGAAAATATAAGACATTGCACGGCAAGGCTTTTTGATGGGAGGGGGGGGGGGGGGGGGGGGGGGGGGGGCTCTGAAAATCATATGCATATCACTCAGACTCTAATGTGCCAATAATACTTTGAGTCTATAACCAACCTTCTGGCACTGTGCTGGGGTTTTATATCGAAGTAAAAAAAAATATGATGTTTTCATATTTTAATGCGGCTGTGACTGCCAAAGAATAGACAGGCCTTTCAATGCCCCTCGGAATCGGAAGAAATATGAAATCTTAGTCAGGAAAAAGCATTTAAACATGAGTCACATCAGGGATAAGTTGAGAGAGTGGAAACAGCGACTCAGCTCAATGTGATCACCGTGAAAATGTCTCTCTTTGAGATGCTTTATTTATCCTAAAGGAATTAATTAGCATTAAATTGATGTCAGGACTAATCATGTGTGATGGTTGGTATCTGCTAAACGTTTCTATTTGTTTAAAGATCATGGAGAAGTGATGCATTGAATAGTTCCAGTGATTCTTTGAACAGAGCTGTTCACCATGTGTAATACCTCTCCACAACAGCAGGTGTCCCTGTGCCACTGCAGAAGAATCAGTGTTTCTTTAAAGGATGAGGTTGCATTGAGGTTTAATCAAATCATGACTTGACAGTTCATTATCAAGAAAAGGTGAACATTTGACACAATCTTGATTCAAACATATTCTGCATTAAATGATGCTTTAAAGGTGGTGGATGTATTAAAGTTGTGTGTATGTACTTTGTTTTGTTGGTTATAGGAGAGACACAACATCCCACAACAGTTCGCTAAAAGACTAAATGTAAGTGAGACACTTTCCAGCTCAAACAAAAGAGCTTCATCCATTTCTAGTGACGATTCAGAGTTCACATAACAGAAAACCTTTTTATTTAATAATTCCACCTGGTTGGTCGTGTAGCAACACTTCTGAAACTGTGGAAACATTCAAGACAGTTGGTGTCGACTTATAAAGCAAATCAAACGAATTGTGGTGATAACCTGCATCTTTTAAATCAACACATTATTAACCAGTGATGAGTGAATGTCGTATATCATAAATACACGACAAGAGAAAAATCAGTTTAAGTTCAGCTGACAAACAGATTTATTTGATGAGTCTTCATGTCCTGAAGAGTCAAAATGAAGCATCAGTCACATGCTAATAATGAGCGAATCAAGCAGGTGGAGCACTATCAGTCCCTCGGCACCACACTGACCTGTGTGTGACTCACAGAAGAGAAGTCAAATCTGATCCTGTGTACCTGGTGCATCATGTTCGAACTACTATATCTGAGCAGAGTGAACTTTTCTTTAGTGCAAAACAAACAGAAAACATGGAGGGTGTGAAAACCAGACAGGACAATATGGCCGATGGGATTCAGACTGTGAAGGCATGAGAGCAAATGAGAAGAGAAACGTTGGCAGATCTAGTCCAGTAACAGATGGTGCAGAGATTTTCCAGGTAGTGTGTGTGTGTGTGTGTGCGTGTGTGTGTGTGTGTGTGTGTGGTTTGTGTCTTTGCCTCTTAGTTAGCAATATTTTCTGCTTTCTCCTGACACAAAGGAGTCGTGCTATGCAGAACATTCACATGCATAAACAACTGATATGAGGAACCACAACACTTACTGTCCCTAAACACATCACCGTTCTAATCATACCCGCGAGGAGCAAAGTAAAGCCCCTCCGACTGAAATCCTCTTGCTCCTCCGTCTTTAAGCAGCTTGTCCACACACTACATCCAAATGACTTTCGTGTTTTCATGTTGTTCCACAAACAAGTTCAAGCAGGTTAATCCTGTTACAAATTTATTCATAGGTCTCCTCTAAATATATGAAAACACCACATAACACCTCAGGATGTCACGTTTACCTGGAGACACCTGGAGAGGGATCAGACATATTAATCCCTCAGGTTTTAGGAGATCGTCTTCAACGCGCCTTAGGTCTTAACGGGTGGATCACACCCACATGTGGCTGTAGAGGGCGCTGTTGCTCACTTAGAGCAACATAGTGTTGCTTTAAGGGTACTGCAAAAAAAACTACTGTGCTGGTTCAATAGGTTGAGATATAAGTTCTGGACAGTTTCGCACACTCTCTCTTCCAGATCTTGACAGAGCTCCACTATTTCAAATGTTTTATCTCCTCTATTGGAGAAAGAAGAGGTGCAGACTAATCCCCGCAGGCCGCTCCACGCTCTGACTCTTCTGTGACAGTTCTACACCTGGACAAGCCTCCGGTTCTTTGTGGCGTAATTCGCGTCTTTATTATATCCACTTCACAGCCGGCGTCACGCTGCGTTAGCTGTGTGAAGGGCGAACTGAGACGAGTGGCTGTCGTAAAATGGCTACACAAAGTTTCTGCAGCGCGCCATTATGTCTCCTCCTCGGAGGGAGCAATCCACCTCTTTTATCCGGCGTTGTGTTTTACGGCCGTCTACCTCTGTTAGGTTATAACAGGCCACGTTTCTTGGTGCATTTTGGGTAAAAAAAAAGAAGGGAGAGGATCTGAGTTTCCTACTGTTAACATGAAATTTAATTACTTATAAGCAGTAGGGGATCTATGTTTTTTTTAACAAGGGGGGTCCAATGGGAGCAGCCCCTGGCTCCAACACCACCAACCCACGCACGTTATCACATTTAGCATTGGGCTTACTCTTGATAATTTCATTTTGATTTCATATAAGTGCAATAAGGCTGAGCGTTTGTGTATATATACACATTAATCGATCATATTACAGCCAATGACAGCTGTTCATTTCTGTTCATTTCATGTTATAATAATAATAATAATAAATATATTCAGCTGCTAACTGTACGTGTGGGCCGAACATAAGACACAGAATTCATCTTTTAAAGTAATAAACCACCGTATTATATATCAGCTTAAATAAAATAGACTAAAAACTCCCAGTTATATCAAAGACAGCTCCTCTCTTCATCCAGGCTCATTAATATGTTAAGTGCAGCATCTTGGGCCATTCAGGGTTTCCAGTCTGTGTGAGGTCTGTTTCAAAGCTGAGGCCAGATTTTCTAAAGCTTTTGTGCTATTTGTTCTGGGACAAGACCCGTGTTTACACGTCTGTTCTTATTTAACGATGTGCACGTGGTGTGTTAATCACGCAGGTACACCAGGCTGGAATCAGAGGCTGGAATCAGAGGCCTCTGTTTGTCATTTAGAGGTGGATGTTTATGTGTTCTCCTGGATTAATGCTGCAGTCATCTAACATCAGCTGTGTCGTCTCCACGGCCTCTTTCTGAAGTCTCAGCTACAGTCGGCTGCTCAAACTCTCACGCTTTGTGTATTTTGTGCATTTTATTCAATCGCTTTTTTACATTTCTAATAGAAATCCTTCGTCAACGCTGTAACTCGACGTAGCTTCATGAGTAACATCCAATGCTCTGCGGTGGTGTGAAGATCAGATTCATGATGCAGCCTTTGTAAACCAGGAACTAAACTTGTGGGGCCAAAAGAACATGCAACATATTCAAACCATTATTTTTTCCTGTGATGATAAAATGATTCAGAGCATATGTGATGTTCAGACACGTATCCTATCGAAACTGTGGCCACTTTAATTGGGCTGTGTGCGTGCTGTTCCCAAAATAAATCGAACACGTGATTGATTCCCCAGTAAAACGCCTCTTGTTAAATCCCCCCCCCCAAGAAAAAAAACATATTGCATCAGTGCAGCTGGGAAGTGAGGGAGACGGAGCAACATCAAAAAGCTTCCTGTGGGAAAATCTTTTTCTGTTTTGTTTTTGAATTAATGACGTCCTTGAACATAATTACAGTACACTGGTAAATGAGAATTAAAATTACTGAGGTTTACAAACTTAATGTTGAGGAGGTGAGGATTATTATTTTACCGCCTGACTAGAATGTGTTCTTTATTTTTGGACACAACACCTGAAAAGTGCAAGTGGTCATAGTTTGATTAATGAAGCTTGGGTTTGTGTAATATATCATCTCACACAGGGAGAAGAACATTTCTGTTCTCTTCGTGTTCCTCCTTCTCACTCTCCTACTGTATCTTCATCCTCCCCGTCCTATCCTGCGTCCCACCTTCTCCGTTGCTCTCACTCCCAGGCCTCTCGTCCTTGTCTTATTTTAATCCCCTTACATCCCACAGTCAGTCCCACAAACAACAGATGAAGCTCCAGAGGTTAAGTAACGTACGAAGGGGAAAAAAAGCAACAAGTTACGTGACTTAATAAACAAATCACCATAAATAAACATCCTCCCTGTGAGACTCGCCTGCAGCGCTGAACCAACAGGGCCGAGCTGCTCCAATCAGTGAGCTGCTATTCGGTCATGTGACATCAATGCCCCTTTTTTTTTTATATTGCTCTGTTCGTGACAGAGCAGGGTGAGTAAGAGAAGAAGAGGGAGAAACAAAGAAACGTGGGAAGAGTGAGGGGCATCATGATGGAGTGATAGGAGGTGAAAAGAGGTGGAAGAGCTTCAGGGACACCGTGAGAAAGAGGAGAAGACGGAGCGAGGAACTAGGAGGTGTGACAGAAATGTGAGGATATGGCAGAGACATGAAAGAGGGGGAGAGAAAACAGGGGCAGGCGGAGGGAGGGAGGGAGAGGGAGAGGATGCCTCAGAGAACCGTATGAAGAAGAGGGGGAGGACGTGAAAATAGAGCGATGGAAAACTTTTAATTTAATTTAAAAAGAAATAATCTGTTGGCCGTCGGCATCTGTCATATTTTAATGATCCATTTAAATGATTCAAGTCTGACCAATCAATAGGTTGGGGGGGTTTCTTGAGTTGACGTCTCACGTGTAAAGAACAGTGAGTCTTACATAACACATAATGTAGTAACATCAATATCCACTGATGCTGCTGCAAAAACATCATGAATCAAAGTGGACAGGATCATGTGCAATAGTCACCATCATGGTGACGAAGAACTCTCACCACGGACAGTTGCCAGACGATATGAGCGAGACACAAAGGTCAGTGAAGAAGAAGAAGAAGAAGAAGAAGAAGAAGAAGAGAGATAAAGACAGTGGCAGAGAGAGAGGAGAGTGAGAGTGAGCTCATCTGAGAGGCTGAGGCAACGTGTCCAGAGACTTCTCTCTGATTAAGGACTTTCAGCTGACATGGTAATTAAATATGGAGTATGAGGGAGCGGCACAACTGTTTCTCACACACACTCTCTCTCTCTCTCACTCACTCACTCACACACTCACACACACACACACACACTCTTTTGGTTTTCGATTCATTCCAACACTTAACGCTCTGGTTAGCAGTGTATAATTTACCACAAGAGGTAATTTGCTAACAGTTAAATCTGTCTCACACACACACACACACAAACTCATTATGCACAATCCCAAAACCAGGATTAAAATGCACATATGCATGAATTTTTCTACTTTAAACTGTGGAGCGCCGATTATCACTCAAACTCACACTTGTGCACCCCCACACACACACCCAGACTCTCTCACCTCTACAAAGATGAAACATGGGATGATGGAGTAGCTGCGCAGGGTGTTGTTGGACGCCATCTTGTCTCCTGTCGGGAGACTTGTCCTCTCAAGGATTCACGTCAGCTCACTCTGTGGAGACGGGAACATCAAGTGTCAGCGTTCATTATTTGATCATGACAAACATGCACCACTGACATCTCTAACTGTTACAGTAGATGAGAGTTATTAATGGCACTGATACGGACTATTAATGGAAACTGATCGCCTACAGACGCAGATTGTCATTTTCATTTACACATGATTATATCTCGAAGACAGTTGAACTTTCCGTCTGCCCATATATCTGCAACAAAAGACAAAAAAACAATGAGGGAGGTTTCTTTCCCCCGACACAGCAGGATGAGCCAATAAAAACAAATCTGCTCTCATTTACTCTGCACAAAGACAATCAGCGTGCCATCATCATGTCAAAAACACTGCGAAGTCACCACTAACTAATTCATGATCTATTGTTCCATTTATCCTGAGTTAACAGTGGCAAAAAAGAACGAGCGTAAGAGAGGAAACAGGTCTACTGTCGGGTCTCCTCTCAGTCAATAGGTTCATTAAATCCCCAAAGGAAGGGGGACTGGAAGATTCTGCTGCATCTGATGGTGCAGTCATTAATATTGTTTCTAATTCTTACAATCAATCAATTAGTTGCTTCGTCGATACATTATCAGATGATTAGGGTTAGCCTGTGGCTCTGGGGTTCGAGCAGTTCTTTGTCCTCTAACCAGAAGGTTGGCGGTTCGATCCTGGTCTTCTGCGTGCTGAAGTGTCCTTGAGCAAGATACTCAACCCCAAAGTTCCCTTTCTCAGTCATCAGGACTTGATAAGCTCTCATGTAAATACAGATATTTACCACAGACCATGAAAGATGTGCTCTTTGATACATGACTCAAGTCATTCATTTTATTATTATCACCTTATTCATTGATTCATTGATTGATTAATGGCTCGCTGAGTTCACCACCTATAAGGCAAAGAGCTGCTCAGGGTAGATTGAGGCACTGCTCACTACTTCGAAGGATATTTTCCCCTCCTTATAAAAAAAATCCACACAACCTTGTTTTACAAAATATCACCAGATGAAAACACAAAAACGTCCACAGACGCTCAAACAAGCATGCCGGGCCAGCAGGTGGCGTTAAAGTCGACATCATCTATCATTCAAACAACAGAGAAGGACGGTGTGGTCTGTCTCCGTTCTGCCTCCTTCATCTTGTTTTATTGTCTTTTATCGAAGCGTCTGCTCGTCACAGTGATATTGTCCCATGGTGAACAGCAAACTGATTAGTAAGAGTGGGAGTCAGATAGAGATAAAGACAAATGCTCTTCTCTACATCCTTCTTTCTTTCTTGAGCGGAAAGAAAATTGTTTTTTTTGTTGGAGTTTCATGATAAAAACACTCTCATCTGAACAAAGTAACACAAAGTTCAACAACAAAACAGGACGACGCAGTCGAGTCGATAAGAGGAATCACTGCAGCAGTCACAGTCTCACAGCTCAGGGGCCACAGCAGCGTAAACAACAAGAAATCCACTGACAACTACAAGCTCTGCTTTCTTTTTGTTTGGCCTCTTTTATCCACACGACACAGTAAAGTGATGTCAGACAAAGATAAAGTCCAAATTCACCACATATTTCCCTGCTCCCTCCTCCCGAGGCTGAGTGACGAGGTCAGATAGATAAGCAGCTGGAGGAAGGTACAACATATCTCTGGGAGAATTCACTGTGACATTGGACACAGTCTGAGGAGACACAACAGAGGTGAAGTGACACCAACCATTTAGATATGTGTCCAATAGACACTCCATGACTTTATAGGCCTACAATGCACATTTTGCAAAGACAAATCAGATTTGGTGATGAAGACAGTTTGTCAGTCTCCCTGATGCCTCTAAATAAAAGCTTAAGACCTGATCTGTCCCCAGAGAAACTTCATTCCTTCACTTTGTAAGATTCCCCTCACATACTGTGTCATTTTTCAGAGTCTGTATCAGTATAAATGTAGATTGCAAGTTTCCTTCTTCTCACCTCACATGAAGCTCCACTGACCCAAAGTCTTTAGCCTCAGCCTGCAGAGATGAGGCACAGGGAGACTCTGAGGATGGAAGCTGTAATGAGTCCCTGAGTGTCTCTATCTCATCTCATTTAACACTCAGGGTTCAGCAAAACTGAACTCTGTTAGTGTCTGTAAATAAAACACACCGACAGCTTCAGGTCCTGCCTCGTGGTGTTTTTAACGCAGGTGACCGGAGCTGCAGAATTTACTCTCCAATCTTCCTTAGCTGCAAAAAAACCAAATATTACAATACATCTTTCTCTCCTCTCGCAGGAAGACCAGCTCAAACTTCCACTCAAGACTCGGCTGTGGAGCTTATTCTCGTGTCAGGGTTGACTTTAGCGGAGTGAGTAGCTGTCAGGCAGGATTGATGGATGCTCTCCCGGTTCACTCAAACTGCAACCACCTACCAGAGAAGTGTAACATGCCGTGTAAATTTAATTGCTTTCTGTAAATCCATAAGAAAAAGCTACAGCCGACCATCCCTGCTATCCATCACGCTGCGCATTAACGCTGTAATCGGCCTCCAGTGACTTAGTGACTCTTCAGATTACGGCAGGTGGAGAGGCATCAGCTACAGAGCGTAGTCGTGTTTGTAATGTGGTTAAAGCTCCCAGAATTAAATGACCACACTAATCACATTTACGCTGTGATTACATCTGATTCCCCACAAAACGCTCACTTTTTAAACACTTCTCGACAACCACCAACAGGAAATCAATTATTCATCACCACGTCTGCAGCTCGCTCCACTGAACCAGGATTTTATCAAGCTGTAATTTATTTGATATCAAGGGCAAATTCGATTTATATGAATTCTATATCATCTACAGTTCCCTATGCAGACAGTACATTAGACACAAGGTTATAATATATTATCTTATCTTGCACAAATCAAATAAAAGTTGGAACTTTAGAAAGTAGTGCAATGAAGTACTTAACACTGTGATTGCGAGTCAACACGATATGTTTGCCACAGACGTTCCACAAACAATACAAATATGCAAGATCATTTGGTAACTATGACAACGTGTATACACGGCTGCTCCCCCTGATCAGTGACAGTAAATCAGACGTGTGTGTCGTGCCTGCATCTTGCTTCATGTATTATAAAAGTTCCTTCGTTGCACTCAGTGAGTCATCTTCATTATATCACAGTATCTTCAGCTCTGTGCTCACGAGATTCAGCTGCAGTCTCATTCATGCTCAGTCCTCCATAAGCTCCTTATGGTGCCAGTGAGTAATGGTCCACGTTGAACATGTGGATTACAAGTTCATGTTAGTTAGTTGTTGGGTTTGTTTGTCATAAATACACAGAAAAGCGCTTCTATATCTTAAATATGAAAACCTTTCTCATCTAAGAGGCACAGCACAAACTAAATTATGTGACTACTGTTGCGAACACTAATATTTTCTAATTAGGGAGCCAGGGTTTGGAAGATTCTTTCCCTTTAGACACTTGTAAGGCTCAGCAATCATTGATGGTAAAACCCCCAGGGGCCTATTATGGACATTTTCAAGTGAAATCTGTCCGTGCTATTAGAACTGCATGGAGGTTGAGTTGGCATCTGAGTCGCTGCAGCATCTCTGCCTCATTCTCTCTGCAGCTCCAACCTCTGCAAGACTTCTACACTTTCCTACTTCTGTGATTGTGCGAACCGACGCAACAACTGTAGCTGGTGAGAGCATTAGAGTAAACCTGTCTGCAGGGGGAGGAGGCACTGAGGCAACAAACATCACATCCTTGGTCCTTTACTCAAAGTGCAAAGTCTTTTACAAACCTTAAACCTTTCGACACACGCAGACTACTTTTATAAACGGCTCAGAAACACTTTTATTTTTGGCCTGTTCTGTGGTAAGTCATGCAGAGAGAAGACTCAGGCAATTTAACAGTTGGACTGTGAGCCTGATGATTTGACTCGGAGGCTCCGTGACAGATGATTTAAATGAGGGAATTTAAGGGGGCAACACTCGGTGGCAAAGAGTTCGCACTTAACTCATTTCTTTCTCACCAGAGCCGCCCCACAGCTCCGCGGAGTCACAGCGCCGAACAATCGGACTTAGTCACAGGAAAGTCTCAACATGATTTCTCTTCTTCTCCAGCCCCGAGGACACTGTGCTTTCAAAAGGTGGTTCAAAGATTAGAACCAAGGAGCATTTTTCTTCCAATTCCAGGGAGCCAGTTAATTACAGTCAGATGAAAGGTGATCAGATTGTCTTCACAGCGGCGAGCTCATGAAAGGAGCAGCCTACAGGCCTTGTCAGGATTCATCAGCATCTCCTCCCCGCTCAGCCCGGCTGTGATGACTTCGTCTAGACAGAACCGCTCTCCACTCAGACGGCGAGAGCTGAGTGTGAAGTATTGAGCCTGGAAATATCATCGGATTGACCATCTCCTGGTCTCCAGCTGAGTGAGCTCAGGCTGCGATGACTAACTGAATGTGACTAAACGGTCACTGTGACCGTCGGTGATGGAGCTGGGAGTCAGAACACTGTCCGTGGAGAAATGAGTTATCAGAGTTTAGCCTGTGACCTTCTCTGCCTCTGCACTTGAACAGAGGACCATCAGTTATTTGAAGTGAGGAGGCTACTTTAACACATAGGAGCTCAAACTGCGGCAAAAAGGTGACTGCACTTTTGGACAATTTGAACTTCCACACCACTGCAAAGGTTGAAACAAAACTAAATTATCTGAGCTAGTTTCTAAGGGCAGATGTAGAAATGCTTTTAATGACTGCTCTTGTTATCAGGCTTGTTATGAAGCTCTGTGCACATGAGGCTATTTTGAGTACGTCTGCAGAAGAACTGAGGAACATGTTTCCTGGGAAAGAGGCCAACTCACCATGCCGGCCTGTGTCCTTCTCTACAGTCCACTGCTGAGCCGTTTTTATTTGATTATCTCTTTTTAGTTTTCAGATGCTATTTTAACATTTAATATAAGAAAATTACCTTTTCTGAAGTCAGTCGATGTATATAATGAGTCTTGATTTTGCTCAGAGGGTAATTGTTTCTGCACAAATGCAAGTAAACGTTAACATAAAATAACTTCCTCTGGTATTTCTCTGCAGAGCGTCACATCAGAGTCGGACGAAGAGCAAAAGGGACAGAGACAGAAAAGATGGAGAGAAGAGGAACACAGAGGAGGCAGACAAATGATACGAGTGGAATCATTTTAGCAGGTGGTTCATTGTGGGGGGGAGAAGAACTTCTTCTGTGACATGCTGCTTGTCAATTTAAGTGGGAGTTTGGAGCAAAGTCCTTATAAATGGTTTCTCTTTTACTGGCAGCAACAGTTCTTAGAGCCTCGTCTGAGCATTTGGGATTTTAAAAGATTCCTATTCTCACACTGAAGAAACATTGTGCAGTGAAACTAAAAAAGAGTAAGTGAAGAAAACAGATGCATGACTAAAACATATTTACTAATGACACACAACCTTTGGGCAGCTGCACCTGCTGCAACTATGATCTATCGTTTTCTACCGTTTTAAGACGAAGCTCCGAAACAGATTTTGAGAGTTGTCTACGTACAATATTCAAAATATTCTAATGCTTGGATTCAATCATTACAGCAGATATCTTATTTGAATGGAGCAACTCCCATGTGTTACAGAGTGTTGCATTATGGGTTGTTTGTATCCTTAATGTTGCTATAGCTAGTGAGCGTTCCCCAATGATTTTCTGGATTCAGCTTTAAACTGTGTTTGGTCCAGTTTTCTCTGTCACATGTTCCTCAGCCACAGAAAAGATAAATCTAAGAAGAGTCCTCAGCGTCTTTACTGCAGAAAAGAACCAGGGACAAGAATCTGTCAAACAGAGAAGAATTACGTCTGTCACGGATGATGAGCTCAAAAAGGCCGAAGTCTGCAAACTGTCAGAGAAAATAATTATGTGAGAGTAAGAGAGGATGTGACTCACGACAGTAACTCCAGGGACAGTGAGCTGTCTGCAGACGTCCAGCTGAACAGACATTCTGGTAAACAGCCAAACTCTGTTATTGTCAGACGGGTAACGGAGGATGAGAAAATTGCAGTTGTGCTACGAGTCTTGTTTCATCAATGTTGTTTTATGCGGAACATGGAGCGATCACTCACACAAATGTGATTCAGGAGACATGCTCACTGTACCTTCTGTGGCCTGTGCTTTAAAACCAACCTGTGCAATGATAATATCACAATATAAATGTTAATACTGAGGAAAAATAATGTGAGAATGCTTATTTCTACACTGAACAATGGCCATTAGCTGTGTGTACATTTCTAAATTAAGCTCTGTATCGGCTAAACTGTTAGCATCAACACTTGAAAACACTTTGGGAATCACTTTGTTCTGTCAAACAACTTAAATGACAAAGAGCTGAGAATACACAGAACCTCTATCGTTTCATACTTTGAAAATCGTTTCACAAAGCGTGAACGGTCAGCATATTGTCACGTAGACAAAGTTTGTGTATCCAAAGTCTGACACGGACTAGAAAGAACACAACAGACGCAAAACCACTGATGTCTTCAAACATCTGTTTTAGGATATTTCACCTTTCACGCTGCAGGAGGACTCAATCCTTTGTATCCCCTGATGTCTCACAAAACATGATGCACAAGAATCGTGTCAAACTGTGCCGAGAGTCGACGCAACTGAAAGCTTGAATGTTGCCTACGACGCACAAAAGATGTTAGAAAAATAATGACTGAACTTACATCTACAAAAACATGGCCAGGAAAAAGTACGAACAAGAAGGAACAATATGGATTTGAAATGACCTCTATCAAGATATGATATTTATCCTTCAGCTTTACTGGAAAATCTACACGACGCCCGGCGACAATAAACAGCAGAGGACACATAAATGTCAAATGCAAAGACAAGGATAGTTGAGATCAGACCCAGAACAAAGTTAAAGGTAAAACATGATCAGGACTTTCATATTTCTTTCTCTTTCATGAGAAAGAAATATGAAGCTCACTTGTTCAGATGCTGTTAAGAGCAACACGCACGGTCTCAGAGTTCTTCTAAAACATGTCTGTGTTTCCAAATATCAAGGGTTTGTCTCGGCTGCCGGCCTGAGTTTCACCCGTGTGTCTTTTTCCCAGATAAAGAGCAGTGGTGTTTTTTTCTGAAGCTCTTTTAAGCTCTTTGCCGGAGTCGTGATCGTTTCTTCTGCAGTGTCATGTCTCTTTCTGCTCATTCCACCAACCCAACGAGAACACCGCGTTTTATTATCAGCTGCTGTGTCACCACGATAAATTCTCCCTTTGAATGTGGGCTGATGGTAAATAAACTTCTTCATGATGTCAGAGTTCTTCTGGTCTGAGATTCCTTCTCCTTTCAATTTACTTTTATTGACTTATTGATTGTTCATGTGGCTTAAATGAGATTATAAAACAATGACCTCCTCTTGAAATTCATTCTATTTGAAATCAAACGCTTCTGCTTGAATATAAGAACTGAAATAATCATGGTTGTTGTGTTCTTTCCAAATTAATTTCATTAGCAGACATCTTCAAATGCTTTTAGGTCAATTTGCATATGTAAAATTGAGAAGTTGAGAAAAAGCATTTTCACAGGCCGCTCACAGGCTTCTCTCTCTCTGTCTCTCTCTCTCTCTGTGTGTTTTAGTTTTGTGTGCTGAATGCTGAGTGATGCTGTGCGAGTTTGTCTCACGCTGCCTCACAACATCTCCGTCTATATTTAGATCAAACGAGCTCTTGGTCTGTGAGTGTTCAGCTGTTTTTCAGTCCAGTAAAAAAACCATCAGAACCACCACAGTACCGTCCTCCATGCCCAGCTGAAGAGTCCATATTGCTACATCGTACTTCTGTGGGTACGCATCGACCTCATCGTCATGGAGATTGTTTGAATACGTTCCAGAAAGTTTAATATGAGTGAGAACAATCATTTTAAGTAATTTGTTTGAAGAACTTTTGCTGCCAAAACCTAAATACAGACCGGACTGTTGAGGTGAGCAGTAGAACTTCTACCAGCACTAATAACGAATACCTGCAGAACACATTTGCAGGTTAGCGACACATTTTCGAGGAGCTGTGGCTGCGTGACCATCAAACCATTCAATAACCACAAAAACCACCAACATAAAGAATTCCACCAATTGTAAGACCTTGAGTGAGTCACTATAACTAGAGTCAGTCAGCAGAGCACAGTGGCTTCTTAAATTCAAGCTGCACAAATTTCACTCACTCAGATATCAGTTCTCTAAACGTGCCTCTTTTTTCTCCTTCAGGATTCATGAATTATTCTCTGAGAAACGAAAATGAAAAATACAACCCAATCTCAAAAAACGAAAAAAACTAAATCCTGGCTCCACCCCTTTCATCGAGATTTCCAGTCGGATATTTTTGCGTATTCTTACAAACAAACAAACCAACACAGAAATGGACCGGGGGTCCCATGGTAAACATTTTTAAATAAGTTCAGCGGTCTGAAATATGGTCAATTAACATGTATATTTAAAACACACACACAACAGCCAGCAGGCATATTTGGCTGCAACTTGAATTATTCCCCAATTAGCTCCTATTCACATCCTGACTAATTATATACACAAGTCTGCAATGAGAAGCTCACGCCACATTCTGGCACGCTATAAACACACCCATTAGAGCCAACAACACACAACAACATTAATCAAGCCTCCTTGTACATGTGTGGATGTTCAGCCACATTTCACACCGCTCTCTTATGTGGCCTCTGGAAAACCCTGACGAAAATATTCATGAAGTTGCTGCCGGTGTTATCGCTCTTCCTCTCGCACCTTATCACCCGTATATGCATCGGTCGTTCCTGCTGATAAAAAGAGGGGCCACTCAATTTCCGGAGGCAGGCTTTATCTCACCTTAGGGCCAATCATTCCCCGGAGATGTCACGGTGACAGATCTACGGCCCAATCAGGACGCCCCGCACTGCACTAATAACACCCCTGCCACATCTAGTGGTAATCAAATACCTGCAATAGAACAATGAAAGCGTGTGTGTGTGTGTGTGTGTGTGTGTGTGTGTGTGTGTGTGTGTGTGTGTGTGTGTGTGTGAGTAGAAGAGGCGTTAGAGTTCAGGGGTCATTGCTTCCTGCGTCCTTACTACTACTATAAATCTGTCTGATGTTTTTATTTCCACAACATAACGCAGCCGCTGGTGTTTCCTCTTTCATTATTGTCGTTTGTTACACATTTCAGAGCAGCACCTTGCAGCTAGTATGCCCCCCCCCCTCCCCATGTGTTAAGTGTACTTTAACAGCTTTGTGTGTTTGCAGCAACAAAAGGCAGCAGTTTCCTAATACGCATTTGTGTGTCCAATTTCCCTGAGCACTTACTCACTGCTGTTCAAGAGGCATGAGGAATTTCACAGGTGTGTTTTCATCAATTGCTACGTGAAGAAGTAGTCAGACACTAGAGCTGAATTTCATTTTCGACAAATCTCACGGGACGCCCCGGTCGGCTGCGACAAACCCTCCAGTCGTTCTTCACTTGCAGACTTAACTGTGACACAGGCATATTCTTTGCTATGAAATCTCAATTTATTATAAAACTAGGCTTGTAGGTCTCCGGCACGTAATCACACAGAAGTTCAAATATCAAAAATACAGAATGTTCAACTAAATTATGCTTTTTAATGACCAGAACAAATCCATATCTTATTCAAAGCCAGTCAGCCTTATGGTTCTGTTAATGGCCGTCATTATTTTACAGTATTTTTAATTTATCTTCTCTTTTTTCTTTCTTTAACTTCTCTTCTGTGCCTTCTACTGTTTTCCTTTTCAAAACATCTTCTTTTTTAATCCAGGCTTGAGTCGCCTCTCTCTGCCATGAAAAATGATAAAGTTAATGATATGAATCTGTAAATGACTTCTCTACAAAGTGTTCAACTACGATTTCATAACTGACTCATGATCATCAGACTAATGATAAATCTGACGACATGTGATGCTGACATAAGAAAATAAATGATGGTGACCGTGATAATCTGAGTCCCACATCAGCGTTGTTACTGCTGCCGATGATGTCACAGGTGAACGTCACCGTAGAGTATCACTGCCTGGAGTGATGATGTCATTGTGACCTCAGTCCGTCTTCTGATCTGATTGATCAAAAGTGACGTGACTGCTCAAGGGAAGACACACACTAACACACAACCCTCTGTCGTGCACACAAGGTCTCACTTGTCGTCTGCATGCGCACACTCACGACTGACTCACCACACTTGTGCCTTTATGTAGAAATGCATTGTGGGTGGGTGCCAAGAGGTGTCCTGCGTTCAGCTGACCCTGCTGTCAGCCAGGGAGAGGCTCACCTGATGCCCAGCCACCTGCCATCTGTCTGCTAACTAATACCATTTGCCTGCTTCAGTGTTCCACAGGGACGAGCATGAATACAACTGTCAAACCTAAAAACACAACCTGCACAAGTTCACAGGTTCCGGCTACAAATGGTCAGTAGAAGGATTTGCCTCTGGGAGGGTGATATGGTCTTATTTCCAGCACTCAGCAGAAGGACAGGAGGCGGATTGAATGCAAACGACAGCATGTTCGCAAGCAAGAGAAGAAGAATGGAAGTAAAAACAGCAATATTTGCCTGTTTCTTGGGGCGTAGGCAGGAAACACTGTGCACTAATTAGAGAGCAGCTATTCAGCACTTCTTCACCAAGAAATAAAGGCCAACACTGACTTCTGCTTGATTCAGGACCCTGTAACCAAGTGTGATCATCTGCAAAGCCTCCGTGCTGCAAATGTGAAAATAATATCACGTATTTCTGATGTGCATTGTTGTGATGTTTATCTTATTACAATTATTTTTGGGCCAAATCTGCAGCTTCATGCACACAAACTGAAGCTTATAGTAAAATATATAATATAAAATGAGGTTAGGATCAAAAGAGGCACTGTAACCCTCATTTTTAATAGATAAGAATCAGAAAATTCATATTATTTCTGCTGTGAGGGGCACTAGAGGAAGATGAGGTTAATATCCAGCTCTGATATTCAAGCTAAAGCCCAGGCTGCACATGCACACCACCGTTTTCTGAGTACAATAATCGGAGAGGCAGTCAGAGGAGGAGGACGCCACGCTGCACTGAATTAATTTCAAGGTTACCCTCATCAAGGACCCATAATAAGCATGGGATTTCAGTCTTTCAGTGATCTGAGGGCCATCCACTGCTCGGTGCATGTCTGGGGAAGGGGAGGAGGGGTGTCTGCTGGCGGAGGAATAGCCAGCCTCAGAGGTTGGGGGGCGGGGAGATGGGTATAAACTGTTTGCTGAACTGGAGGCTCCTTCGCTCGGCAACGGTGGCGACACATTCGCATGAATATTCGTTATTTAGGAGACGAATGCGCAGAGCAGGGGCGCACATCGAGTTAGAAATATCATATTTGCGCGTAAAGACGCGCACGAGGGCGGTCACTGTTGCCAGTAGAGACAGGTGTCTGTCTAAAATACCGATATCGATTCTTCTACAACCATTAAAACACGAGTCTCCACACGTTCCCCGCGGATGAAATCGGCTCCATGCGCAAAAACCGCGCATCTTTACGCGCTTGGACGCGTTTAATCAAATGAGACCCCGGCGCTTTGACTTGATTACGGTCCGAACTTGCTTGAGCAACAGACAATAGCCACAGACTCACACACACACACTCCCATTGCTTCTATCTCTCGCCCCATCTGCAGGCAACACACACACTTACCGCGGTGTGATGAGGCAATAATCCAGAGAAAAGGCGAATCCATTGAAGAGAAATGCGGATAGAAAGGGAAGACGTGAGCGCTCCCGCTACTACTAACACACTACTACTACTCCATGGGCTCAGAGAAGCTGTGGGTTTGTGATGAGGATCACGCAGCGTGTGTGTATATGTGTGTGTGTGTGTGTGAGCATGAGGATGGATGCTGTGCCTTGTCGGCGGGGGCGGGGACAAGGAGACGCGTACTGGGGTCCAGCGGAGCGTGTTTGATTCTGTGTAGGGACCTTGTGTTAAAAGCAAGTCGCCTGTCTCGCCCTGCGTTATTTCCCAGCCATGCTCAGAGTTCCACATCCTCCAGGAACAACTGCTGCTGCTCTTCATCATTCTACATCTCCTCATCCTCACGATGATGCCTCATTATCACGTGCACACACACACACACACACACACACACACACACACACACACACACACACACACACACACACACACACACACAGGGTGGGTAATATTATGAATGTGATATCATGAGATGGGCATTAAAGTGAAATTTTTAATAATTAAATATGTTGGTCAGTTCAAATGTATCGACATGAATTCAAATTTCATCTGCAAATTACAACAACATTTCTAAATGGACAGACAATAGTGATTAAAATAACTTTATTTATATAGCACTCTTTGATACAAGTATATATATATATATATATATATGACACTAAGAAGACTACTGCTATGTATTCATCCACAGTGACAATAAACAATCTATCTCTATCTATATATCTAGTGATGTAAATGTCGTCGTCCACTAGGCTGCACACACACACACACCTGTGCAGTCGTCTGAGTGAAGCCAAAATTTGTCTCCATGCTGCAGACGTCAACTGCACATCACGCATGTTCAACCGTTTTCTGGAATGGAGTTGATGCTCACGTGTGGAACGACCAGGCTGTCACACACCCTCATTTTAGCCTGAATGGAACTGTGTGGAACATGGGACAAATGAAAATAAGTAAACACCATGGAGCAGTCCTATGAATTGGGTGGATAGGAGTTTGAGCTGACTGCAGCCTGACAGCATGAGAGAGAACATTTCAAACTTTGAGGTGATTGGCTCAAGGCGAGTCAGGTTGGGGATTGGATGTAAAGAGCGAATGAGTAGGTGGAGCTTCGGGATCACAGGAACTGGTGGGCGTGCACAAGAAGAAAGACTTCCTGAACTTTGGCTAAGCTTCATATCAGCATTACCCTCTCCTGTCTGTTTTAAGATTTGAAGTCACTACTGTATGTGCAGGATTTCAGGATTTCTGACTCCTCGGAGGGTAAATTGGACAGAAAATGAACCGGACCAAAACAAGACATAAGCTGTAAAACGTCCTCATAACAGAGGCTTTCTTCAGCTGTCAAATTAAGCTACAATACCAATGGTTCAATTACAAAAGACAATTTGGTGTTGCACACCCACTCAAGGATTTAAAGCCTGTTCCCAATGGATCTCACCAGATGTCTACTCTATTCTATCTCTCATCTTTTCTTCATCTAGTCGCTGCTCCTACCTTATTTCATAACATACCTCGACTCACAGGACTGTCTCAGTCTAGAGCCCAACTTCTGTGGCACCATTAGCTGTAGCATTAGCACTGCAAACGACACCACTGCCAAAAACTGGTACAGGCCAGAGTAACCACAGTGCCCATGTCTGCGAGAAGAAAAAACCAAAGACACACTGGTGTGTTCAGTGATCTAGATTCAGAGAGCATGCTACATTACACTCAGGCACCCCCTCTTCCAATCCCCTGCTTTTTCAGCCCAGCTCTCTCCCTCCTCCCCTCGTCTCTCCTCTGCGGCCCTCAGTCGCAATAAGCAAACTGAGTGGAAAAAAGGGGCATCGGGCAACTGTAAAACCATAAAATTTGCACTCAGCACAAGTTATAATTAACGATATAGTGCTAAAGTGGTCTGAAGATGCGACGGATAAACGCGGTGCCAAACTCAAGGTGTTGTGCTGGATCTAAATGAGGGCAGCTGTAGCCTGGAGGGACACAATCACGCTCTGGACCAGAGGGTTGCTGGGCGTTAAATCCAAGATTATCTGATGGAATATTATCACAGTAAATGAGACAGTAGAAAACTGGAATAGCTGCCAAAGTGATTTTTTTTTCTTTAGCAAAATGCTTCATCGCTAAATTAACCGAGACTGCGTCGACACAGAAGTGGAGTAACATAATCAGTTTGTCAGGGAAGCAGCAGCTCTGGTGTTCCCTCACAAGATGCATTCGGATGTCGTAGGTGACTTGTGCTTTGGAAGTGTTCAAAACTGTGGACGTTGTGGTCGAGGCTGAGGTGACAACATGAATGTGAAACGAAGAGAATGTTTTCCCACGTAAAGACTTTTAAACCCGATCATCATTTTGTTAAGGGACGTTTAGATCTGATTTGTTCTGGATATTCAGACCCGATCCAAACTATCTTTGGTCCAAAACAGACCCATCAGAGATAAAACACTGGCAACAGCACGATGCTCCAACAATTAATGAGCAGCTCCAGTCTTTCCTCTGAAGCTCACACTCTCCATCTGCCTATTCTATCTCATGGTGATTACGTAATAAGAGCTGATACACATTCGCAAGAGGAAATTGTGGGAATGAAAATCAGTGAACCTTTATTTGGATCAGTATTAATATTTTGGAACTTGGTTTATTAAAATGAGGCTTTTACATTTCTTCTAACATCATTACTGGTGTGATTAGACACATTTAATCCTTCAAAACTGATGAGTTACTTTGACAGAAGAAGCCGAATTCACTCTAATAATATCTCAGTCTCATCAGGGGAGGACAGTATTATTTTTGGAAGTCTCCCACCGGAATTTGCGTCGTGGAAAAGATTCATCAAGTTGTTCGTGTTTACTAATATTTTGAAGGCAATCTCAGCAGAGAGTTCCCACGCTGAAATAAACATGTTGTTCCTGTGAGCTGATTTGTGGAACATGTCCCGTATACTGTATATGTGAGAAAATGCAGTCGGTGATATGGTGCCAAGGGATTCAATGAGACACAGCTTATATATACAGTACGTTGCTTGTTTGAATCATTTGAATATATGAATCGGGAGGACAGGGGTTAAAAGGGCTCAGCTGATATACAGACCTCAAGGAAAATGAGAATCGATGTGGAAGAAGTAGGATTTCTTGTGGCAGATGTTCTGGCATCTCCAGCTTTTCCACGCTCTGGATAGTAAAAGAAGGAGAGAGGTCATGCAGTCGGCTGGATGAAGAGGGAGGGATGAAAAGGCTTGTTGACTAAAGAGAGTTCAGATGAGAGTTACTCAAACAAACAGTTAAACCGTATGTTCACAAGCAGCTCGGTATAATGGTGCCGTGCACAGGGGCAGTTTCAGTGCATCGCTATTCAGCAAACTTTAAAGTAGAAACAGTGGAGAGGTGAAAACTGTTTCCTTTATGGTCAATTTGTGTTTCTTTGAGGTGAGTTTATCATTTTTACTGTGTCTTTGTGGCCATTTTGCATGTTTTGTGGTCGTCCCATGTCTCTTCATGGTCATGTTGTGTGTTTTTGCTGTTGTTTTGGATCTTTCTTTGGTCATTTTGTGTATTTTGATTGACTTTGTAATAAGAAATATTAAAGATTACAGTTGTCAGTGATACAACACATGACAAAAAGAACATAAATCTGGGACCAATCCTTTGAAACCATTTAAATGTGGCTGAATTTTAAATGACTGTGAATATATCAGTGTTTCCCCCTTATATTCCTCCTAACATTGTCCACGCTCGGATGCAGGCAACCCAGAAGGAGTCAAAGCTGCAGGAGTCATCTGATTTCTTCAGACCCTTTGTTCTGCATCCATACGCTCGCTCTGGGGACGACACAAAGAGAAAGGAATATCAGATTTCACCACAACACACAATGTACACGCTTGTCATCTCATACACTGCATTATTCTCTCCATCCGCCAAAGAACATCATCCACTAAATAAAAGAAAGAAGGATGATGAGTGGGGCACAACATTCTATAATACAACACAATATGGAGCAGAGTGAATTATTTCTTATGAGGGGGTTACAGTTTCTCTACCTACTTACTGAGCTGATACCTACAAATTCAATGTTCAATATTTTGAAGAGCTTAAAGGAACTGAAGCTGGTTTGTCACGTTCATATTACTGCCACATAATCCTATTTACGTCAAAATAAATGAATCTTTACATCATGAATGTCCACCGTGTGTACTCTGCACTTCAAAGTCTCTTTACACAAATGACACTCCAGATCTCCCTCTTCAGCGGTCCTTCCGGCGGCCATGATTCCTCTCTCGGTTAAGTGTCTCAGTGGGTTTCAAAAGACTCATGCTCACTCTTTCTCCGCACTCTATTCTCCATCTGAATAAGTGGCTGAATTTGTCCGACTCTCTCCGCTCATCAATGGAGCTCGAGCTGCACTGTATGTGTCTGTGTTTTGTGTAAATGTGTGTGTCTGTGTGTCCACGGCCCCATTATTCAAGAAGCTTATTGATCGGAGGGTGTTTGGTTTCTCGACGGCTCCTAAGCGGTGGGCCCGTTTCCATGGCAACTTGGAAGGCTGGCCGCGGAGCACAGGCCTTGGCTGCGATCAGTACTGCTGGAGGAGAGACAATGATACAAACATATATTCTCTGTCCCTCTCTCACTCTCTCTCTCTCTCACACACACAATTTTAAATGTGTAAATGTCTTGTTTCCAGTGTTACACAGATTCCTTCTTTCATTTTCAAAGCATGAAATAATTGAGAAATAGATTTAGAAAACGGATCATCACTTCACTGTGCCCTCAGGCCGTTTTTATTAAACTACGCAGGCTTCCAGCTTGACACAAACAGAAACTACAGACTATACTAGATATTATATTGGAGGGAGTATATCCTCCGAGGCCTGATACCAGATACTACAACTATTTGTTAATGTCAGACTCTTTTGTTAAGAGTTTCAGATTCATCACACTCACCACAATCCTCTGTCATTGACGCCTCGGTCTGCACCGCTGTCGACTTGTAGCTCTACTGGACCGTAAGTAAAGATGGACTGCTCCTCAAATGTGAAGCCAAAATGTCACCATCACCCCCTGGTGGCTGGCTATAGAGTAGAACATAAACCAAGCCTGCTCCATGTTAGCAGATGGGACCAAACAAAAAAAAGTACATGTCAAGTTAGTTCAGGGAAGATAAGAAAACACCAGCAGAGATTTCAGCATTCACAGTTGGACAGAAAGAAATTTAAACATATCATATGTTGAAGAAGCTTTAATGCAACTTTAACCATTAAGACTTAAAAAAAAAGTTTTTCATGCATATTGGCCAGCTGAAATTTCATCATTATTATTATTATTATCATTCATCATTATCATTATATGTAAGAAAAATACAACAAAACATGCCTCCCCACAGACTGTATTGGGTGGGAGTCACACTGATCTGCTGCTATAAATAACTTGGCTCAGGAGGTTGTCGTGGCAACCAACAAACTGATGCCACGGTAGGGAGGCTCTCCTCCTTGGAAGAGAAAGCACATTCAGCGGAGGGACGGGCAGAGAAGAGGGAAGGATGTAAACGAGAGGGGAGGGATGGGAATGGAAAAGGGAGGTGGAGAAAAGATTCCTTAAGAAACAAAAGAGCAAAGAGAGGATAGAGATGAAGAGAAGGCATGAGAGGAGGTGGAGAAGAGATGTGAATGATTGGTTAGAAGAAGGTGAAAGGGTGAGGAGAAGGAGGATGGAGACAAAAGTAAAAATCCAGCTCAACTACCATCCATCATCTTTACTGAGGGACATGGGTTCACCCTCGACAGGTCGGCTTATTGCAGGGCCAACATAGACACAAACAACCATTCACATTCACAGTTTTCAATTTAGAGTCTCCAGCTGACCTAATGTAACGTGTCTTTGTATGTGGGGGGACCTAAGAGAACCCATGGAGACAAGAGAACATGCAAACACCACACAGACCTCCATGTGATCAAGGATTTGTTCCATTTAATAAAAAGTGGCTCTGTTGGTTGTCTAGGGAAAGCAATAAAGAGTAATTTGGGTGAAGCTCCTTTCGTTTCGAGCATGACAATGCTATGGACTGGAAAGTGATGAAGATACAGATATCTTTGTTTTGAGTGTGGGGTGGAAGGACCTGACTCCCCTGACCTGGAAACATCAGCATGAACCTGACTCATTCCTTTGTGGCTGAATCCATGGCCACCAGACTCTTGTGGAAAACCCTTTCAAGAAGAGAAGAGTTTAAATAGCAGCACAGTAATGACCAGATACTCATCTACTGCATACGGGTGTGGGTGGCACAGTGCTGCAGTGGTTAGCACCATCGCCTCACAGCAGGAAGGATTTTGGTTTGAATCCCAGTTTGGCCAGGACCATGGAGTTTGCATACATAGTCCACCGTCCAAAGATTCTAAACTGAAAACTGTGAATGGTTGTTTGTGTCTGTGTCTCGGCTCTGTGATGTGCCGGCGGAGTACCTCGCCTCTCGCTCAATACTGGGACTGGGTCCAGCTCCTCATGACCCTTGAAGGTTAAGTGGTATAGATAATGGATGGATGGAAACACTGGGGCACTGTTTGCAAATTGTCTACATACTTCAGGCCACGCTGGCACGTTCTCGTCCCAATTTACAGAAAACACAAACAAGAGCCTTACACCACGACCTCCTCCCCTTTTATTGGCCACGCCGGACAGATGTAGGCGCTGACCTAGACTCGTGTCTGCCTCCTACACCCGTACCCACTCGACGGCTGTCTGCCTTCATATGTGGTGCGCTGCTGTGTGAACACACACTAATGCTGACAGGAAGCTTTAACAGGATCACAGGGAGCGAGGGGGGTGGGGGGTCACAGCTGGGAGACGAACAGGGTGCAGAGGGCAGGATTGATGTGCGGGAGAGGGGCAGCGGGAAAGAAGGAGACGTTTAAACGAGAGGGGGGAAATTAGAGAGGAGGGGTCGAAGGGGAGTGGAGGGCAGAAGTGTTAAAAAAGACGTGAGCAGCGAGAGGGATGATGGGGAAGAGCGGGCCGAGGACGTTTGGGGAAAATGTGAGCTTAAGGAACAGAGAGAAGGGGGAGCGGGGAGGATTAGTGAGAGAAGACAAAAGCCTGGTGCACTGTGAAGGGAGCTGAAGCTTTTCATCCACATCCGCCATAAATCATCACACCCCGTTCTGTGGTGTTTTTCTTTTTCTGTCCTACTTCATTTATCCGTTTGATCGTTGAACACATTCAGAGGAAAATCCCCCTCTGTTGTCCGTTTCCACGCATCTCTTCATTTATCAGCTTCTCTCCATTTCGCCAACATCTCCCTTCGAAGTCTCCCCATTTCTCGGTTTATATCTCTCGCTCACCGTCTATGTATATTCCATTGGACGACAGTGAAGGATGATTTCCCCCGAGAGACCCTGCTTCTTCCTTCTCTTCTCGCAGCACGAGACACAAATGAAATCGATCTAGAAGTTTTTGCTTCAGAATCATTTTGGTTTACAGTTCAGTATATCCAACCTCTCTAACAGAGGGAGTAAGGGCAGAGGCAGACTGCTACTGAATCTGACATTTCAGATGTCTTCATTAAACTGTCCCCTGGTTGCAACGTTAGAACGACAACTAAAATATGATTCAGAGGATTATTCTATTTGATTATAGCTTCCTTTAGTGCAGCACTTATTTGCCACTTGTTATTGCTGAAGCTACATTTGCTTAATACACTCAATTACAGATTTAGAAAACACTCGGAGCCAGAGTCTGCGCAGTAGCAATCGAAGGGATGTAGCCGCTGTAGCGAGGTCGACCAATCAGGAGTCAGTCTCAGATGTCAATCATGACAGTTCACCTGGTTTAAATAGCATCCGTTTGGTCCATGTCTCATCTGCTAACATGGAGGAGTTTGGGTTTATGATCTATACCAACCACCAGGGGGCGATCGCAAAGTTTTGGCTTCTCTTTTGCACAGCAGTCATGTCGTTTATCTTTTCTTTGAATGTGTGAGAAGTGAAGATGATCAGCTCTCATCTCGATCATCCTCTTTGACCTGAATGGGAGCAGATGTTCTCTGAGATGGATGAATGAGGTTATGACGTCGCCAGAGGATGGATTTAAATGGTTGCCATGGCAATGCTGATTAAGCTCGACACTAAATGACAAACAAACAAAAACTTTTTGAGGACTTTCTTACAGCCTGAATTCATTCCAACACTTCCGGCTGAAATTCAAGCTGAGACACAATAATTTATGCCTCAGTTTAAAACCCTAAATCTGCAGTTACCTTATTTTTTTATTAAACTCACTCACTTATGCTTTAACCAAACCTCAGGCAAATTAATCATTATTCTCATCTGTAATCTGCAAAGAGTCGGACCCAAAAATAACTCACTAAACCTGGGAGGTGCAGCAGGACGTCCACGGCTCACAGATTCCTCTCAGGCTTTCCAGTGTTCTGAGGACATTGTCCCAATAAGTGTGGAAATGTGCACACACATTGTGACATGCACAAATATACACAAGTACACACCTTAGTGCAATGTCACACACAGGCCTTAGGGGGCTCGCTCTGAAACTCTGCATCGTGTGGTCTAAGGTTTACACACACACACACACACACACACACACAAGAATGGTACAGACACACAACAGTGTGTTGTGTTGCCTATTTATTTGATTAAATCAGTGTTGTAAGGTAGAGGAGGCGGCATTCATCTCCATTAGACAGACAGACGGGCTAAAAGCTCATGGAAGCACTGACACACACACACACACACACACACACACACACACACACATACACACACACACACACACACACACACACACACACACACACACACACACACACACACACACACACACACACAAACACACACACACACACACACATTAGTAATGGAGTTTGCTTGGGGCAGCGAAGTGTCCAGCAGAGAAATATATAAATGTGAATATATCCAAATGCCCAAATACTTAATACGTTGCAGTTTCTTTGATTCAGTTCTGCGTTGTAAGCAAATGGAATGCCTCCCACACAAGATGATGTGAAGTGTGATATAAACTATCTTCCACCCCAAGAAAGTAATTTATTGCCGGCCAGAACAGAAATGTGCTGCCCACGAGGATAAATAATGTAGACTAACATCTGCAGGAGATAAATAATACAATGTACGAGCTTTTGTTTCCTCGTCTCCTTCCCTTCCACTTCCTCTCCCCTTGTGTTTTGTCACCTCTCCTTCCCTCATAGGGCCGCTCAGGTCAGTGAACACGAGTACAAATGTGATGCAAATCTTACAACAGTAATCCTGCATTCTGCAAAATGTACATCAGAGTATAATATCATCCAGGATCGTTTGAGGTTTTATCTTCAGTGGCTGGAATACCACTGCACCCTGCAAAGGTCAGTGTCGTGTCATCACAAACGCTGTGAAGTGAGATGAACATAATGTTTGATTGGAGCACTAGATGTTTTGTTTTAGGTCACGCATAAATGTCAACACTGATGTAATTACAGGAACAGAATGTGAGATGGAGTGTAAGTTATTATGCACGGATTAACACTGTCACTGTGCAGTTGAAGCGACTGGAACAACTCCGACCTCTGCAGTGACCCTGAGAAGTTCATATTCATATTAACAAACATCCTGCAAGTGTGTGACATTCACGAAGATTTAAAACATCCACTTACAAGAGATACAGCAACAATCACGCCATGAGAGGCCACGTTCAATGACGCAGACAACTGTCACTCAAGTAATAATCATGCATAATTTAAGACTGTTTTATAATTTAAACAAGTGAATGAAAATTCACCCCCCCCCCTGCACAGATGTCACAAAGGAGGAAATTAGCCATTGAGACCAAAACCGTTTTCAGGACCAGGCCACTAAATTCTATATCTGTTTTAAAAATCTTTTAATTTAGGTCAAGAAAACGATGTGACAAGGTAACGCAGCATAAATTCAATTAAAAATGAACCTGACAAACCTGCAGCTCATGTTTTTCATGTTTCATGTTTTCAAGCTTTCTCTGAAATCTCTGTGTTTTTCTGATGCTTTGAAGATGAGCCTGACATCAAAGGGATTGTGTACTGTGCTGATTAATGACTTTGCCAAGGCCTTGTTGTTTACCACCATTTTCCTCACAGCCAGCAAAGATGGCTTCCTGTGCTAATTAGCAGTTTAAGAAGGGATTATGAATCTTACACTTTACAGGGAAAAGTCAAGTGATTTGTAGTTTCTGTCCGACAGAAAGTATCTGAGACAGAAGACACTTATCAAACGCATCAGGAGATGCATGATTTTGCTAAATTCCCCATCAAATGATGTCACATGACTGAGCATGTGTGGACATGGCCCGGTTGTGCAATACGCTTGTCCACTGTGTCAAAATGTGAGGTCATCATGAGTTGAAGGGTTCCCTGGTGATGTCAAACTGATGATGCGGAGCTTTGCAGCAATCTGATTGGATGAGCTCACGTCTCACCATCATCTCATCTGTCCTCTGATGAACTCAAGTCAATGGACACATGAACTGTACGAGTGACATCAAACCATGTTGATGTTATAAATATGAACATGATGGTGACTTTGGATATTGTGGATACACCTCTATTGTTTATTTTTCTATTTCTTATTATATATTTGCTGATAATTCATATTTCCCATTGAAAATCTTTATTACGTCCCCATTTTGATTTGAGGATGACATTTTCTAACTCTTGTTCTGCCTCCACAATGACAGTAAAGTTCTGGAAAGGTGTTAGAGGGAAGAAAATAAAGACAAAACTCCTCGACTCACACACTGCAGAGCAACAACATTGTTTACTTCAATTATACTTAGAGATGTTCAGACGTTCAGACAAAAATATATAAAATATACATGAATTTAGACAAAATGCTTTTTTTTTTTTGGTGGTCGTCAACTGACACCATTGAATCTCAGATTCTCATCTCTGCAGAGCGTATAATGGTGTATGCTTAGTTTTATACATGTCACATTTGTCTATATGATGTGAAATTCATGCACAGCCTGCCATAGAGGCCCCGTCTATGTGATCTCAGCATGCGGCCAGTATCGTGAGTATTGTATTTTTGGGCTGATGAAGAGAAACGGCTGAACGCTTCAAACTTCACCGGCTTTTTGTTGTAATAAATAATTGAAAATTGGAGCCCTGCAGTGAGCAAGCTGTTTTCTTTCTTTAGTGTTTGTTCGTTTTTGTCGCAGCACCTGCCCGTGTTTGGCTTGGATGTGCGTCTACATTTCTACTGTATAAATTCTCCTTATGAATTTATGAGAACAGGAGAGAAGAGGTGGGAGAAACACGCAGCCTGAATAAAGAAGAGAGAATCTGAGAGGGAAACTATAAAACTACATATGAAGGCGGTGGGAAAAGTAGAGTAAAGGCTTATACAGTCCGAAAAGCAGCAGTATTATGAAAACATATTTTTTTCAGCTTTGGCCTTTGGCAACAACGTGAATCTGAGCACAGAAGTTAGGTCAGCCCTCTGAAGAGCACACACAAACACACATACAAACACACAAACATACACATAAACACACACACACATGGAGAAACCTACTTACTGTGGGGCTGCAAACATTTAATTTACAACAATATCCTTTAGTGTTAAACAAGTCATTGAAACACACATAACAACTTCTCTCCTTCTCCTCCAACCAAATCTCTTTTCTTCAATGTGTTATTTGATATAATAAACATGAAGGTCAGCCGGGAGCCGAGCGCTCACCCCCGAGGTTTACGACAACATTTAGTTTAACCTTTCTTTGCAGCGGGCGTGAGGACTGTGAGATTAATGTATTCAAGCCTCAGAGGAGTCCAGTGGTGTCATTCAAACTGACTGACACAGAAAACCACCGGGGAATGCATCTAGCTCACCATTGTCTTAATCACTGGTTAGAATTACACTGGTTTCAGCATCACAGCCCAATTAATGTGCTCGTTAGTGGAATGGATTTGCCATAAGGGGCTGAGTCACCTGCAGTTCTGATTTGAAAAATCCTCAGAATTGATTCGAACTCCACATTCAAGAGTTGATGAAGTGAAAAGCTGTTTTTCAGCCAGTGTTTCTCATCGCAGCATTGATGCTATACACAGTTTTTCCAAAACCTGAATCACAAGCAGAGGTAAATTTGCATCTGTTTCAGAGTCAGTTGAAAACACTTCCTCGTCCTCCTGGATGCTACAGAATTAGATCTCAGCAGATCTGGAGTTTCCCCTCAACTAGACCGATCGTTGGTTGTTTTGTCCCCAACTCTGACACGACCAGTCCCCAATCTCCTGAAATGGAATCTTAATCCTCCAGAGTATTCCACTCTAACATGCATCCATCCATTATCTATAGCACTTATACTTTTAGGGTCACAGGGGGGGCTGGGGACAATCCCAGCTGACAGTGTCTGAGGGGGAGAGGTACACTCAGGTCAGCAGCAATTTCACCGGGGCCAACATACAGAGACAAACAACCATTCATGCTCAAGCTCACATCTCCAGACAATTTAAAGTCTCAGCCAAACCCTGATCTGCATGTTTTTGGAGTGTGGGAGGAAACCGGAGTATCTGGAGAAAACCCACACAGAAAGATTTACAGTGAAATCCAGTTTACTGTTTGAAATACTAGAAATAAAGAGTAAATCTTACCTCTGTCGTCTTACATCATAATACTTCTGAGTGAAAACCCCCACACTGAAATGAAAAGCAACGCTGTTTCCATGTCTTCTAACCACAACAACTGGAGACAATGCTGACCTTTTAATCTAAGACATCTGGGACATTCTAGCTTCGGCCTCGGACAGTTTGATAAATACAGGAATAGACACATTTAGAAAGTCGTCTGAATAAATCATTTTCAACCCACTAATGAAGCCAACGATAGCGTAATGAATATGGTCGTTACATTTGTCCACCTTCAAGAAGTTCTTTAAAAGTTTCAGGGCACTCACAAAGATGTGAATACAATAGAAGACACACAGACAGACACACACGCACACGCACACTCTTCCCATATTGATGTTGTAGTTGTGGCTCGGTCACACGTTTCAACACAACACCTCTCATTTGAGCGACTCAACAACAGCCCTACTGATAAAACCCTAATATTATGTATGTATTCCTGCTAACATTTAATTGTGTGTGAGAAAGTATACGCTTGCTTTGTCTTCACGTGAATGCTTTGCGTGTGTGTGTGTGTGTGTGTGTGTGTGTGTGAAGGCATGCAGTGGTGTGCTGCTCTCCATTTTAATGGCAATTCCGACAGAGCCTTTCCCATCTCCCTGTCGCCATGGCAACCAAGCGGGTAAGCGGCCACGTTTGTCTCGGGGGCCCTGGCCTTCTTTTGACGTGCCACAGCTGCGTGTGCACACACACACACACACACACACACACACACACACACACATATACACATATACATACACGCACACACACACGCACACACGCACGCACGCACGCACGCACGCACACACACACATACCAGAACACACTGACTGTACACGCCTACTTAGACCTGCAGAAATCACAAATTAAATCACATTAAACAAACATTTCCCTGCACAATGCACAGACACACACACACACACACACACACACAGGCTACAGTATGGATTTAAAGCCACACCCCTCATCCCTCTGAACACAGGGGTCTCCCGAAGATGACTCCCACACATCTCCCTCTCCTCCAGACCAGTGCCTGGGATTTCCCTGTGAAATGCTAATCTGTTCTCCCTGAGCAGAAAACTCTTTGATATCTGTCTCTCACACACACACACACACACACACACACACACACACACACACACACACACACACACACACACACGCTGGTCAGTCACTGGACTGGAACAAACAAAGGAAGTCTCCTCTCAGGTGTTTTCTTCCTCCTGCTCATAAGTGAAAAGCAGCTTGATGCAGACGCTGAATAATAAAACCTCCCACTTCCTCTCACTGCTCGTCAGGAGCTGAGTTTACTGAGAGTAAAGACTTCAGCAGGAAGTGATTGATTCCAGCAGCTGAAGCAGAGTCAGTGAACTGTGGCAGGTGGATTGAATGACATTTTAAATATGTCGCTTAAAGATTGATTTTTTTTTATGGATTTTATAATTAAACTTTAAACTTTAAACTTTCCCACAGAATATGAACCTGAATCATTTCACTGTGTTGTTGGATGACTGCCAGGTGTTAACTGTAATCTATTAAAATGATAATATAATACCACTGTGTTCAGGTTTTAACCATATATTACATGCTTCATTATATAACATCCCACACTGAGCGATACTCTAGATACGTCTAATCTAGTTTGATATGAAATACAAACAGAAAAGGAGGATTTGGGAGTCGCAGCTCAACTGGAACTCTTTTGTTGAATTTTTCATTTGTTTTAATAACTTTGTCCTGTCGAGAAGGAAGTGATTGTCCTTCATCGTCGCGCAGATCCTCTCCAGGATGTTAATGAATTGTTTATCAGCTCAGAATTAGTGGAAGTGAAGTGGGTCACACAGACACACTCAAGTTTGATATCTGTTTGTGATAAATTGCTTCGGTGAAGACAAAATCACAGTTTGGCATTCAGTAGTTTAAATAAACAGTTTCCTTTATTGACTTGATTTTCACTTGAAAATGTATAAGGCACCTAAATTAAATTATGTCAATAAAGAAGTGCTGAATTAACACAACGTGGAGGACTTGGGTCAGAGTGAATCCCAGATGTGGGTCCTGGTGTATCACTGGTTCATCTGAGCTGACAGAACTTCAGGATTAACAACCAAAACCCACTGGAGCAGAAAGTTTCACCCACCTTCTGTGTGTGGACTGTATTTTTAAAAGTGTGTGTTCCTGTCTATCTGTGCAGGAATCTGACTTTACAGCTGTGAAGACAAACAGAAAACATCTGTTGAGATGAACGTAACAAGAGTTTACCTGGCAGGATACAGAATGTAGGAAATACTAAAAGAATCAGTTTGCTCTCAGATACACATTCAATGAAGAAATGTTTATAATAAATCTGTTTAATTGTTGTGATTATGGTGAGATTAGGTTCTTACTAGTTTCAAGTCATGGTTAAATATTCTCAAACTCAGATTTTCACTACATTTAACCTCCTCCTCAAAATGTCAGTGTTAAATTATTCAGCACATTTGAAATATGCCTGAGTTTTAAAAAAACTTAAAGTTGAAATGTAGCATCAACATATTACATCCTCATTAAAGTCTGAGTAGCAGTGCCCTCTACTGGATATGCTCTGGCAGTGCAAACACAGAGACAGTTGACTGTATTATTCCTCATTTATGATGCACGTGTGTGGCACATACATCACAGACGTGTGTCATATGTTTCCTCATATTAAACATATCTTTCGTTCATGCAGGGTGATTACCTGAGAAATTGTGTTCACTTCTAATTGAGTGGGTGAAATGTTATTGATTTTAATCAGCAACTATAATCGATATCTGCTTATAAACATAGATCCAAGTTCATTTCTTACTGTGTCTAGTTTCACACCATTTTCAGTTGGCTTCCTTAATCCACAAGATGGCAGTATACTCAACTATACATTGACTTCAGTTATAATTCCACAGGAAGCGCAGATTAGACGTGACACACTGTCCACGTGGTTTATCAAGGCACAGTGCATGACTTCATTATTTGACATCTGATCATCTTAGACACCATAACATTACATTCACATCTAATATGAAACAACATTAATAATAAGTTGTGAGGAGATGTAACACATCATTTCTCTCAGATTTAGAAATAAAAGGGTTTAAAACCACATGACTTTCACTCAGGAGCAAAAATCTGTCTTAAGCTTGAAAATAATAATGTGACTTTTATCATTATCGATATTGATAAGAGCATTTTCATCTTGACCTAGAATTCATTTCAGCCAAAAGATCTGGAATAACGCCGCAGGTCGTGCACACACGTCCAACTACTCAAACGCATGAACACACGGCCTGCAGCGTGAGAGAGAGAGAGTGGAGGGTACATCGCTGCATGTGTGATGTCCATGTAAGGTCACTACCTAAACCTGAAGAGCAGCTCCAGAATAACTGGCATACCACGCAACATGATAACTAGGAGCTCAACATGAGCTGTTAGCAGAGGACAGAGAGAGAGAGAGAAGGAGGCTGATAAGCTGAGAAGAAACGTTCTCTACAAGTGTAAACATCTAAATGTGTGACAGCCAGGAATGTGAAAACCTTCTGGCACTTCAAGAGATGTGACCTTCACTTTCTCCTCTGAGCCGGAGACTCACAGCCGGTAGAAAACAATAAAACAACACAACCCGAGAGATTCAGCTTCTTTTTCTGGCAGAATTATGTTGTCGTGTTCATTTCTTCTCTTCCTTCAGAAATCATTTGCAATCCCTTCTTTTCTTAAACTCTAAAAATCTGCAGCTCCTCTGAAATTCTTTCCCTCCTTCCTCGTTTCACCCGCTCTGCACATTTCTGCGGTGATTGCTTCAAGTTTATGCATCAAAACAAATAAAAAAAGATTGATTAATTATTCTGTAAACAACGAACGTTTAAATATTTACTTAATGTCTCTAAAGAGAAACACGCACGTCCAATGTGTATTGGAGGAAACAGGAGGGAGAGCCTGGAGGACGAGGGAAAAGGACTTAAAGAAGCTTGGATGAAAAAATAGAGGAAGAGAAGAAAACAAATTAGGTTACAGCAAGAGGAAAAGAGAAAGAGCAAAGAAATAAGAGGGAAGAGAGAGACTGAAAAAAGACAAGAAGGGATGGAGGGATCGTCGAAATCAAAAAGACAGATAGAAGAGGAGGCTGTGTTTCCGTCTGTTGTTAAACACTGCCGGCGGGTAATAGACCCAATAAAACCACTGGTGAGCTTCTTGTTTGGAGAAATATCTGAGGAAAGTCTCCACAGACTAAACAGCTCTCACAGTAGCAACTGGTTTCCTGTCATATCTGACACGGAGCTTTTTCACAACAAAAAAAAGATTCTGCATGTTGTTTAGATTCAACTTGAAACTGCTGTTCTTCTCTGTCTGTTTGTTCATGTTGTGATTTCTTTCTCTTTACCTTTTCCAGGTTTCTCCCCTTGACACGTTGAATATGTTTCACAGTGTGACTGTTGGTCTTTTGATGATTTTCCTCTGTGGCTGGATTATATAGTGAATAAAGAGTAGTACAAAAACTCCCGTGCACTCCACAGATCTGGTGATAAGTGTTGTGTCTCAGAGACACATGGAAAGACACAGCTATGGGAAGAACTTTTCTCTGAGAAATCAAGGATCTGCGTTCACTTTTCGATCTGCACCAAACGTGAACAAGGTCTTTCATGACCGATACCAGATCCTCAAACTTAGTTCCGTGGGGATTTCTCAGGTAGTTCTGGAGTAATCATGTAATGAACTGTGACACATTCAGATATCTGTCACCAAACTGCAGCCAGGAATGTTTTACTGCTGATGAGCTGGAGTTTATCTCACGGTATATTTATAGATTATGCTCACTGGTCTTCAGATCACCGGCCTGAGAGGTCAGTGGTTCCCCCGTCCTGTGTATTTAGTTAGAAAGTCATAGAAAAGGACACAGAGCGGACAGTTGACCTGCAGGATTCCTCCTGCAGTGGCCTTTGCTGCATGTCCTCCCCAAAGACTGTATATAAAAGGTCTTCCTCTGCTCTCTCTCCCTCTTTCACACCTAAATTCTGTCCAATAAATAATCTGCCCAAAATATCTTAAATACCCAAAACCTACAGTTTCATGCAAATCAATGATTCAATGCACAATACGACCACCACACAACACAAAAGGGACGACGAAGATGCACAAATTACTACTGAGAGACACAAAATGACCAAAATGAGATGAAATATTATCCTAAACTTTAATTTTGTGGCTTCTCCATCGAGAGCCTTTTCCTTCTCTGAGCCCGGGGGCCTGTGTTTGTCATAATGACGGCTGCTTCAGGACGTTAGGGGCTTTCTGCGTCTCCTCTCTGCCTCTTTAAATGAATCCCTTCCTGGTCTCAGAGGGGAAGGCTTGTTCTCAGGGTAGCAGCCTGAGTGAGGCAGCTTGGCCTCTCCTTTCATTATTCTGTCTCTCCCCTAAGGCTCTCTATCTCTCCATCTCTCTTCTGTCTCTTTGCCATCCCCTGTTCTCCATCCCGCTCTCTCATCTCTCATCTCTCACCCTCTTTTCCTCTCTCGTCTATCGCTTTTTCACCTCACTGGCTTTCCTACTGCTCATCCTCTCTTTCTCATAGACAGAAAACCTGCAGATCTAACATGCAAATACACAACTGACCTCTCTCTCTCTCTCTCTCTCTCTCTCTCTCTCCCTCTCTCCCTCTCTCCCTCTAATGCACACACGCTAACATGCTTCCACCCATCCCCTCCTGCCAGCAGAGTGGGGCGATGCAGGAGCAGCAGCAGCATCTGCTCTGACACATCCTGGCGTGACGGGGACACCAAGCAGGCAGGAGGAAAGAAGGAGGAGGAGGAGAAGCTAAGGAGGAGGGGAGGGAGGGAGGCGGAGGAGAGGAGGAAGAGGAAGAAGAGGAGGAGGACACAACTCTGTCAAAAGGACGCCGGAGGACGGGACAAGGAGAGGTGGACAAGGAAGAAGGAGAGCGAGAGGAGACTCGGGTGTCGCAGCCATGTCAGACACACCTTTGCAGAGGAACGGCACGGCAACAGCACCGTAAGTCGATATGTTCTTCGTCTGTGTTTCTGTCCATCTTTCCCTCCATCAGCTCCTCTCCTTGCCTGCATCCCTCCACCTCTCTCCTCTCCATCTGACAGGCTGGGTTGTCATGGGAACCAGAGCTCCGTCATGGTGAGGCTGCTGCTCAGTCATGACTGGAGAGGAGACACGCGGTACACGGTGTACACTCCTCCCTCCCCCCCCCCCCCCCCCCCCCCCCTCTCTCTGTCTCTCTTGTCTTCACTCACACTCCCTCTGCAGAGCTCTCACCCCTTGCGGCTTCACTCTCTCACTCAAAGATCACAAAATCAGGCCTGAACTCCTTCTTCCTCGTGTGTGTGTGCATGTGTTTGTGTTTGTGTTTGTGTGTGTGTGTGTGTGTGTTTGTGCGTGTGTGTGTGTATAATGGGGCATGTTTCAGCATAGTCAATGTGAAGACTGCAGTGCAACCTTCTGTTTGTTAGCACAGTCCGCCATGCTGCAGACCCCTTCTTCTTGTAAGTGTGTGTGTGTGCATGCATGTGTGTGTGTGTGTGTGTGTATGCAGAGCCATAATGAACATAAATTTAAAACTCACTTGGTATCATTTTAAATTTTGGAAGATTTGAAATTTGTGAGAATCGTATGAAATCACAGCAAAGACCAGTCTCAGTAGAATCACCAGAAATGTTTTGAGAGTCGAGTCACTCGCTGAAAAATGTTGCTGATGAGACGCCAACTGTCAAGGCTTTGATGTTGCTTCCCTCAAGACATAGAAATGCACCAAATCAGCAGATTTTTCAAATCAATCTGAACCGTGTGCCCAGTTTTTAAATAAGAAGCAAATAGGGATAATGAAAAAATATCAGATTAGATGTGACATAGTGAATGTGCTGCTGTTAGAGAGAGTTGCATTATGGGTTGTTTGTAGCCTTTAAATTGCTTAGCTCATGAGTTTTTTTTTTTCCTTGCACCAACAGTGTTCCTGCTGGAGTTAGTCTGGAAGTTTGGTTCGCTGCCACAGAGGAACGGAAAGTGGTTTATTGACATTTTCTCCACAGAAATGGATTGGAAGCTTTAGCATTGCGGACACAGTCAGGTGTCACTGAAAGTCAGGAAAAATGCAAACAGGAGATGAGGGCGTTAGCATCCGGGATATTTTAGCTTCATTTCTTGATATTGGAAGGAAGTGGAGATTTGTCGTCCACATTTATTTATTATTTACTATCTATGCTGACAAACAAGCAATCAGACTAACAGACGGGTGAAAACTGAATCTCCGTGGGTGATAATAATCAAACAACTCTCACTCAGACAGATGTTTGCTCCTGCATTCAGCTGTTGGATATATGGATGTATGGATGTATGTGTAGAGAAGTAGAGGCAGTGATGCTGTCGTACGAGCAGGTGAGTGGGAGTTGCTCTTTGTTATTCGAGCCTGGTAGGTGTACTGGGTTGTATTCTGAAACCACTGATGGTAAAGACACTCACATGGCTGCTGTTGACTGAAGAAACTCAAGAATCCAACATGAAGTGTGGATTTCTACATTAAATCAATGAGCTGAAGGATGAGGAACTGTATTCATCTGGACGTCGTGCAGCCACAGCTATATAGGAGTGTTTGGAGGCCTGTGGAGGTTGTGATTGTCTGCTATTGTTATAGCGATCACACAGACTGTAACATCCTTAGTTATGGATTAAAGCCCTGCAGATGTTAGCGGATGCTGAGCAGTTATCTGGTTTGAGTGATAACCGACGTGGTATTTAGCAGCTTTCTGTCGAACTGAGATCAGCCATTGGCAGTTTGAGTGACAGGTTGGACTGACTCTTTTTGCAGAGCCGCGCCCATGAGGCGGACTGAGAAGATGCAGCGAGGCATGAACATGCTTCAGCTGCTGCATCAATAGTTAATGGTTTTAATTGGGAGAACTGAGACATGTCCTGTCTTTCCTTTACTCTTGTGTTTTCCTCTGAGCTCATTTTGAATTCTCTCTCTCTCTGGGTCATCCACTGATTCAGCAGAAACACACGGTGGTATTTGTGGTCACGTTGAGTGGAGACACCACGATGGCAGATGGCCCATTCTCCGATGCTATTTATCACACACTCTCAAGGTCTTAAAGGGAAGATAGGCTCACAGTGATTGGAAGCATTATGCATATCCAGTGGTATAAGGTAGCAACCAAGCAAGAGCCTCAAATTAAAACAGTAATATTTTCATTTACGATTATGCTCATTTATGCTTTTTCCCCCTCAAGTAAATGTTTAAGTCTTAATAGAAGCTCACTAGATGTTATTCAAAGAGCTTTGCAGAGTGATACAAAAATATATTAAATTAGTGTTTTCTGTTTCTGAGTATGAATTCTAAACTTTACATAAGAGGAAATGTGACAACAAGTGAGCAGAAGAAAAGAAAGAACATAGTCAAGTTTAAATAATCAGACATCTGCTGCTCATCTGTGCATCTCAGGACAGAAATGACTAAATGTGATTAAAGTAAAAGTATCTTCTTAATGTATGCACAGTCACATATGCATGCACTGAAATATGTATATACCGTATATATATATATATACAGTATAGACGGACAGACAGACGGAGTGAAACACAATCACAGCTGAATCTCCCTCAGTGATGTTTAAAATATGAATGAGATGAAGGTCTGTCAGCCAGAGATACATTTGGGTTCTACTTTACCCTCCTTACTCTTTCCCTCTGTCACACACACACACACACACACACACACACACACACACACACACACACACACACACACACACACACACACACACACACACAAAAAGCTAATATACACTTTTTTGCTTTGTCCATATTTGCTCATTTACTCTGCCTCTTACATACTCTTTGCATGTCGTTATATTTGTGTCTGCTGTGTGAGTAGTAGTGTGTGTGTGTGTGTGTGTGTGTTTTCCTACCTCTGGTTCCACATCTGGAGGCCATTACCTCTGGGCTGGGGATGTGTGGGAGGCGGGGCTGGGCTGGCTGTGCAGTGAGGTCATCGTGTCGTCGTGGCGATGCAGAGGAACAATGATGCTGTTGTCTCCAACGTCAACCAGCCAACGTAACTGATGCCAGAATCAAGGGGTTGGGGGTTGAAGACAGGAGGGAGAGAAATAAAATAAAAAATGTAGAAAAACATTAAAGTATATATGAGCAGCCACAAAATTATATAAATCCAGGTCAAACCTCTAAGAGAGCCGCTCTTAAGTCTTGGCCTGGCTGTAAAGTCACACAGCTGCAGAGCTGAGTCTGGTTTCATAAGCTTTATGTTACCAAACCTCCAGGTCACGGTCTATAACCTGCATCTGTCCACATTAAAGATGTGGTCATATCTTTTAATGAAATGGTGCAGTTTTCAACTTTGTTTCTTGAGGGTGAACCAGACGTTGCAGTTGTTAAAAAAAACTATTACACCAAACATACAGTTAGCAGCATGTTCAGATACTTTCAGGGAAACTATGTGTTCAAATGTCAAAAATGAAACAGTCCAACTATTTGTCATCCATCCGTTCATATCTGGAGTTACCTGATTTCCTCATTTGGTCAGGATTAGTTTTCTTGGTATTATGCAGTAGTTGTTGCACACTTATTCCGTTTGTTCACATTAAGGTGCTCATATAGAAATAAAAATATACCAAAAAATAAAATCTGCAATAAATAGAAACAAAGCTAAAAAGGAAATAGGCCCATTTTTTTAAAAAGTTGTGTCTTCTTGTAAAACAAAACTGAAGAGGAAAATGTGTTTTTAACTGGCTCCCAGTAAAGATCATTCGTCCACCGAGGCCCCCACATTCAATCAAACTTCACACACTCATTTCAGTTCTCTCAATATGCCAGATTTTTTTTTCCATTAATGAAAACGTTGAAAAACACAGCACTGTTGAGAAGGTGAACATTCTTGAATCTGTCTGATTTGCTTAGAAACTACTAAACAAACCTAGAAACAAACACACGGGGGAGTTGAAAATGAGACGTACACTAGTCAAATCACCAAAGTGTCTGACTTAACTTACGATCAGAATCCAAAAGAATATTAAATGTTGAAAAGCTCACATGTAAATATGGAAAATTCTGCTGAAGGATGAGTACGACTCATTTTTGATTCATTGTTAATTTGCTCCTGCAGCTGCTTCACGGGACAGATACTCGGCAGCTGCACTTATTTATTGTGCAATTTTCTTTTCTCTTGGAGTAATGCAGTGTCATTGTGTGTGTGTGTGTGTGTTGCATGCTTCTGTATTCCCTAAAGACTTGGCCAGGACTGCTGCTGCTGTTTTTCCTTATAAGGACGTCTGCTTGTGGAAGGAGGGATGGAGAGAAAAAGGAGAGAGAGGGCACAGGGAGGAATTGAGGAAGATGAGGCAAAAAGAAGTGAGAGAAACATGTGGAGGAGGGACAGGTGGGGAGGAGATGAGGAGGATAAGGGGATGAGCTGAGAGGATGAGAGTCCACGAAAGGAGCGGAAAGAGAGAAATGAATGGGGAAGTGGGGTGGGAGAAAAGAGGGGTGATTGGGAAAGGAGACTGAAGAATAAAGGAGTGTATGTGTGTACAAAGGTGTGTAAAAGTTTGTATTTCTAAAAATGTTCAGCTGACGTTCATTTGCATCAATTTACTCTTTCCTCCTTTTCTCCACTTGGATTTGATAACATGTCAGACTGTGTGTGTGTGTGCGTGTGTGTGTGTGTGTGTGTGTGTGTGTGTGTGTGTGTGTGTGTGTGGGCAGCATCATCGCCTGTGGTCTCAGATCATTGTTTCAGTCTTCAAATGCCTCTAACTCACTCTGAGCACATTTTCTCATCACCTACGAAATCAAACGCGACAGATTTTTCAAAATGAGGAATCATCTGAAAGTCGAAGTTGAGACTTTTTATGGATCATATTCTCGAAGGCTGTTTGCTTCAGGCTCGACCTGAATGAACGTCAACGGATGATCCCATTTACTGTCCAGTGTATGTTTGTTTGTTATAAAATAATCCTGTTCATGTTAAAATAAAAAATGTTCTGGAACTGTGAAGTCAATTTGAGTCGGGTTCATGAAGAAGTTCATTCAAAGTTAAAAAGTCTTCCTCATGTTCGAAAATCTGTCGAAGCAAACATTTCAATGGACATCAAGCACAGAACTGATCAGTGTCAGTGATCTTTTGAGTCATTTCTGTTTTAAATAAGAGAAACAAAGTGAAGTAAAGTCAGAGAACAGGAAATTAGAATCAGTGCAGAAAGAATATTTTTCTCTTCCAGCTGTTAATATTAAAATTCCCCCGTCTCGTCTCAAATATGACAAATCACTCATCTGCTTCCCTTTTCCTTACTTCTGCTATTCCATTCCGCTCTTCCTCTTTCTGTCCCTCACTCCTCATTCTCTTTCCTCCACCACATTCATGCCATCGCTCCTCTCTTCCTCCCCCTCTTCCTCCTCCTCTTCTCTCTCTCTCTCTCAGCTGCTCCTCCCAGCTGTTTAATCACACATGGCTCATGCCTAAAAAAGAGAGGGAGGGAGGGAAGGAGGGGACAAATGGGAGGAGAGACAGGGAGCGCAAAAGAAAGAGTGGGTGATAGAGGGAGGGAGAGAGAGAAAATGCGAGTGTGAGGCACATGGCCAGTGAATGAGAGATCTTTGCTTCCTCTCAGTGTGAGCTCCTTCTCCCACTGTCTCCTTGGATTATTGAGGAAGAACCTCATCTGGATACTCCTCCTTCTCTTCCCTCCTTCCTACACTTTCCTCCCCTTCTCTGTATCTCTCACTACTGAGGGACTCCGGCTCTCTCTGACTTTTCCAGATCTCACCTCTCGTTCTCTCCTTTCACCTCCCCTCTCCCCTGCTTCCCCCCTCAGGATGTCGTGTGAGGAGGCTCAGCTCCACAAAGAGAGGCTGCAGGCCTTGGCGGTAAGTCTCCTCCGTCTGCTTCTTTTGATACGCTCACCTATCTTTTTTTCCGTTTGCTTTGCTTTTTGTCTGTACTCCACTGACTTTAAAACACCGCCCCCGTCTCACCTTGACTTCATCACATTCTGTCATGTGCAGCACGTTATCTCCCAGAGTTCCTGCTGCTCTGCCTCTGTCATTATCTCTCTCTCTCATGTGGAGGGAAAAAAAAGTATCTGCATCTGCTGTTGTCTCTTTGCTCCAAAGTTCAAGTTTGTTTGGCAAATTCATGCATGTGACGTGACGCCACCAGCAGGGGAGCTCACCGTCACCGTGACACCTCAGCTGAGACCAAAACATGAGGCTACATCCACATTACCACGTCTCTGCTACGGATACGACCAAACTACTCTGAAGTTTTACAGAAGATAAAACAAGAGAAGTTTGCAAACGCCGCGTTAAAGTCTGGACGGGCCGAAACTGGGATGGTTGGAAACTATGGCGCAGACACTCACAGCCACTTGTTGATTGGAAGTTTTCGGGCGCGAGGTAGTCTCTGCTGATTCGTCATGGTCCTAGAACATAACCCCCTTCCAGGGGAAACAACCGGCATTAGCTAACAGCTACCGGCGTTGAACGCAACTTGCCGTCCCTGTCGCCTGCGCTAACAGCTGTTGTGCAGTTCAATTCTGCATTTTGCGATTATGCTGTTTGCATGCGTAGGAGACGAGATATTATTTGAGCAACCTGCGAAAAGTACCGCGTCCAACAGGAAGTTCTTCCTGCTTACACCGGCACACGCATACCCAGAGCACGAGAGTGGTCACATGATATGCGTTTTCACCCGTGTTACTATGAACACGGATTAAAACTGATACGCAGCCAAACGCTTGTGTGGACAAGAACAAACAAAAACGCAGTAGTATGGATGTCGCCTCTTTTATTATTCTCTCTCTTTCACATGGGGGGGGGGGGTATCTGCATCAGTTTTTTGCCTCTTTGCTCCAGAGTTCAAGTTTGTTTAGCAAATTCATTCACATGACGTTTACACAGAGGAGCTCAGCGTCTCCGTGAGCCCCGCGCTGAAACCTAAATATGAACGCACAGCAGTCAAACACATTTATAACATTTGATTCTCAACAGATACTGAGCCACAACCGTTACAACTCACGTCCAGTGTCCTGTGTGTACTAGTATTTCACTGGTTGTCACCCACTTGAGCTCCTGTGGTGGGAGGTTGATACAAACCAAGGTAACCAGAGCTAAAATAAACAAACTGTAATGTGCTTCGCTCCTTCTCCAGCCTCCACTGCTGCTGTATTTGTCTCCTGTTCATGTCAGCTTTCATCGTCTTCCATGGTTTTTTTGAGGAAACCAACTCAGAGAAAAAGTTGGTTGGAAAATCTTTTCTTCTCCTTTCTTTCTGTTTGACCAGAAGTTTCTTTTATACATTTTTTTTCTGCTGCTCAGAAAGATTTCTGAGCTGCGAGGTGCTGGAGTTTGTGTTGTCGATCCTCGTCGCTGTGTTTTGCGATCAGGGAGGCATCTGTTCAAGTGTTTTGGCTTCGCTGCTGATAGGGCTTCAGAGCAACAGCGAGACCAGGGTTCAACTGCCTGCGACTAAATTTGGCGCCAGCCAGGAACCACAACATACCACACACACTGAACGTTCGTCACACAGAGGCACATACATACACACAAGCAGGAAGAACAGCGGCAGCAGCAGATGGAGAAACTATTCTGGCCACGTTAAAACATGGCAGCTGTACCAGGCAGGCACTTCAGTAAAGAGAGGGAGTGGAAAGTTCTCATGACATGAATGGAGAGGGGAATGGGCATTTCGGTTTCTTGCATCATTCTTGCGTGTTTATTGGGCAAAACACTATAAACCCACTGATTATTTTATCGTGTAAATAGGTTCTGGTGTGAGGCCAAGAAAAAAAAAAACGCAGTTTCGTTTTGCAGAGCTGCAGAATGTCCTGTCGGCAGCGGCAGCCAGCTGCAGCTAAACGCTACGGAGAATGCTCTGCAAGTAAACTTCTGTGAGCACAAAGAGCTTTGACATAAAATAAGGTCAAGCATTAAATACACGAACATCAGTGGAACCTCTTCATCTGCTCTAAAGGAACATCTGTCTTGTGTTGGCTGAGTGTGTGAATCAGAGACAATAACAGCACTAACAGCTTCCAAGTCTGACAAGGAACTTAAATAGTACAAGGGTTACTATTACACTAATAGTGCTAACATCTCCTGTAAGACACACACACACACACACACACACACACACACACACACACACACACACACACACACACACACAGTGTGGGTCCAGTGTAAATACAGACACTGCACAAGTTTCCCACAGCACGTCTGTAGAAAGAGGAAGAACTTCATAGTAAGCTCATCTGACTGTCACATGGAGATTAAATGGAAACTGAAATGAGCTTTTTTGTGTCATCAGCATGGAGTCAGGTCATATTCAGATTTTTCGATAAACATTAGAGAACCCCTGTACAGAGCAAACACACACACACACACACACACACACACACACACACACACACACACTGTCTCTGGTCTGCAGCTGACATGCTAATGATTCCATCAATAATTGATTTCATTGTCATCACTGTCAGTGTCTGACTTCATCAATACTTCAGCAGATTGCGGCCAATTGGAAGCTTCCGTTAAAATCAGAGCCAAGAGAGTCGGAACCGCCTGAACACACACAACACACAGACACACACACAGACACACACACAGCTCCTCTGTCTGACAATGATATTGATTAGCACGTATTGTAATATGGATCTAAAGATCGGCTTCTCTGCCATGTTTTATCTGTGGAGACACACCTTAAAGTCACAGTCATTACGATGTTCATTTACCGCAGAGACAGGTCTGTGTGGCTCATGAATAAAGCATGCCACTAATGGCTGTTATTCACCAGCCCCTGTTTTTCTCTCGTAGCTTGAGAGAAAGGACAAATCGCTTGCTCACAGCAGCAGCAGAGTGAGAGAGTGAAGTGCGGAATCACAGAATTTGACTCAGGATGATATTTACAGTTCTTCAAACCACATCATAAAATGATTTATTACAAGTTTCAATTGCCAAAATCAATAATCTTCAAGCTTGTTCACAGAAATGTGATGACTACTCCACAGGATTAGTATCATCTGTAGTAAATCAAAGTGGGAAAGGTTCAAGACAACTGACAATAACTCACCTAAATTTAATCTGGTGAAAAATTGTCTTCCACCTATGAAAAACACAGCAGGATATTCTCTGGGTCAGATGCACTCGCAAAAACAACAGGAAAAACTTCAAGTGCAACTAATATTGGATCATCTCCGGAATTTGTTTTTGTGCATATCCGAGAGCTACTTTAGTGTCACGCAAATTAAACACATTTAATGTGGTAAAACAAAGGGTCGGATATTGGCCACCGTTCAATCGAAGAGCTGATTAGTCGATTTGTCCGCCACATACACAAACACACAAAGATTCCCACAGTCTGATAGTGATTACAGCTCATCAGCTGCCAGCGGTGCAGCCTTCCATCTCACTAATTGGTCAGATTAGGGTACAGTCGTGAGGTCATGTTGGTAAATCCAGACCTGTAATTGGTATGTTATTAACATGTAATTATAGCATTCGGATGGAGCGAGGTCTGGTGGGGGTTCCCCAAAAACCTGATTATGCGTGTGTGTGTGTGTTTGGCAAAGCTCTGTGTGTGGTTTTAGAATCAGCCAATGGACGGTCAGTGCGTCATCTTTCTAATAAGCTGGTGCCTGTGTGGCCTGACAACCACAAGTGGCGTGGCAAAATATATATACAAAAGTGTGTGTTTTTGCATTTGCTCATTCACTGACTTAGTATCTGTGATCTGTTTACACAGATGACCTCAGCACTTAGGACTCTAAGCTGCACCCCAACACACACACACACATACAAGGTCGTAGGGGGTGCTTTAGCCAGACCTTGGCAGATGCTGAGATTTGTGACTGTGGCATGCAGCAGAGGGCCGCGGTAATGGGCTGCCTTAAAAGAGGTAAATAGTGTGGGGGGCTGGGCTGCCTGCAGTCATGTGCAACTCTAACTTCATCGGAGATTGACGTATTGGCAGCAGAGAAACCCAAAGAATAATATTGAAAACACTAAAAGGAAATTCAAAGTCTGAGGTTTCTAATATTAACTGTAGCGTGTGATCACATTTTTAAAACACACTTTTTTGATTTCTTTGTTGCTTTAAGTGACTTTTCCACTCACTGCTCAACGTGATGCGGAAATTTCACTTCCAAATCATGCGGCTCACGTTATGCTAATTTAAAACAGTTCACACTTCCTGAATGTCCTGAAGCGAAGAAGCTGCTCTTAGTTTTCCAGTGAATCATTTGTTAACCTCTAACTTACTCTTACTTGCAGCAGTTTTATCTCAAAGGAGACTGATCAGGCTTTAGCTAATTCTCAGACGTCAACGTCAGCTGTTCATATTTAACATGGCCCAAGTTTCAAATAACGACGTAGTGACCCCCTGTGATACAAAAGCTCAGGGGTCAGATTGCTCCAAACTGTGGGTCACAGATTTCTTTAACCAAAGCAGAGCACCTTTTCCGGAAACTGTCAACGTGAGTGGCATTACAGGCATTTAATATACTCCCCCTAACAATTAACATGGCATTTAAGCACATTTCTCACAAATACAACTATTAACAAGACGTACATAGAAAAAAAAGTAAAATTGAGGTAGTGATTAAAAGTTCACTCCTGCTATACCCTTGCAAGAGTTTGTGTTGTTGCCACAATCTGTGTAGCATGTTGCTCGTACCTGACACATGACAACATTCCAGCTCTGTATCAGTGTAGAAAAAATTAGATCTCTCTCACATATATCACAGACATTTACCATCTTATAAGTTTTTATTTAGTGGATTTATATTGGGTTTATTTGACAGCACAGAGTCTCTGCTGTTGGTTTATCTGAATCCTATCATTAGTTTTAGTGCATGTCAAAGTCTGCTGCCTGCATATGATCGCTCAATTGTCCCATTGGATAAGTGTTGCCAACTACCAGCTAATTGGATCCTGCAGAGAGACGCAGCGGTGGATAGGTGTCTCAGGGAGGCTCAGTTTATGGCCTGTAGCAGTTTCTGGGGGTGGGGAGTGGGCGCGAGGCAAAGTCACTTTAAGGAGGAAGGGGGTGTGTGGTTTGTTGGGTAGGGGGTCTGGGTGGGAACGCCAGGAATTACATGCCGGCTAAAATTAGCAGCAGCTGTCTTGGACCTACTGGACATTCTGGTGTGTGTGTGTGTGTGTTTGTATGTGGGGTCGAGGCAAACCTGAGATTCTAGAGAGGCTGGAATGCAGCTCCTTTGGGTGCTGCAGGTTTTAAAATCATTTTGAAGATACGTTTGAGCTTAATTGGATGGTAAACAATGGAGAAATCCTGAAGACGTGAAGCAAAGGTCCTTTTAGCAGCTATAGCTATGAGTGCAACAGAATCTTATTTCTTGCCTCAAAGCAGATACACACTGGTTTGCCTATGTGTTGCTTACTGACTCACAAAACAAACATCAGGAGGTGTTAAAAATCAGTTTTCTTTATCGTGCGCATAATGCAAAGAAATGCATACTTGTGTCTCTCCTCCAAGATGGATGAGATGTGTGTAGTCACCACCTGCTGCTATCCCATGATGACGGCAATGCAAGATATTTCAGTGCTGGGTTTGCATTTACTGACACGACCACTGCCCGAGGAGTCACCAGGTTGTAGCGTTCACGCACCTCTGTTCAGCTAAGGACTAATAAATTGGCATCGTCTTTTTTAATAGATTAATCGAGTCCCACAGAAAGTCCCTGAGTCTGAAACAGCATCCGGAATTACTTCTTATTTATCTGGGGTAGAAAGATATTTTGATATTTACAATCATCCAAAGACCCTTCCACTACAGCAGAATCAAACCCGTGACATTTAAACTCACAGGCCCATTTCAGTCCCTGTTCTCAGGGTTTGGCCGCTCGTTGAATGGAAGATGATCCGCACTGTGACATGTCTCTGCTGGGCGTGTCGACATGTGCAGAATGTGACCTATCTGATCCGCGGCCCACGTCTGTGCACAGCCTCAGCATCAGCAGAACTTCAGGTCTGGTTACATCACGGCTTCACCACGTTAGAATCCTGTCTGTGTGACCTCATGCTGGGTGTGTGGTGGTGTGGAACAACAGTGCAGGGGGATGTTTATAACCGGGTGTGAGTGTGTTTGTCTTAATGCGCCAGTTCTGATTCATAAATTACTTCAGGTCAGTCAAACCCTCCAATCATTCACATCGAAATGAAAATGCATTTCGTTTTTTTGTTTGTTTTTAATAAAAAACTATTTGACCCCTGTATTTTCAATCAGATCTACCTTACTGACTTATGTTTACCCCTTCTGAATTTCCCACTCAAACATCCTGTGAAAATTTTTTACATTTTTGACCCTTTCTCAAATCTTTAACCCTGTAAAATAAGAGGTCGCTCATTTCTGTCCAGTTTGTCTTGACCTCTCACTCTCCACTGGGGCTCAACAATTTTACACAGTAAAAACAGAATTGTGGTTTAGCGCCCTGTTTCTCGGATGGTAGCAGGAAAAAGCGATTCCTTCTGTATAAAAGCCAAGTGGGGCCAAACACTCAAGCGAGTCAGAGTGTGGGAAGTCGTGACTGTGTCGCTAAGAATGTCAGCATATTTTCTTGAGGAGGAGGATGTGTTCTCTTGAGGAGGAAAATACAGAGACCCAGAGATTCAAGGGAACTTCTTAAGAACTTTTCAGTCTGTGTTGCAAACAAACATCTGTTACGTTTTACATCTGTTGTTGCAAAAAGTGAAGTTTCCTGCCACTAATGTTTTGATTGAAAAGTTGTGGTCAGTCGTATAGAAACTGATCCAACACTTCTTCAACTCAACCCAACGGAGATAACTACTCTTGGAATTAGAAGTTAATCAAAAGGTGCCTCGGACAAAGTCTGGACCAAAATTCAGTTCAGGTTTTTAGATAGTTTTGTCTTCTGGTCCAAATGCAGGAAGTTGAGACAACATTAAAACAAAAGAAGGAAAAGAGACATGAATCTGTATCTGGACTTCCAGGTGTGAAAATGACCTTAGACTGTGCAATGGATGCGTCATTGCCAAGTTGCTGTTACACGGCTAAGGGATGATAAACACCAAGACGCTACAGAGTGGTTTATTCTCTTTTGAGGGACGGTTGAACGACTCCTGAAAGTTTTACCGGCAGCAGTGATGTCCTCTCATCTCTATACTTTTGAGATAAAGGTGAACTGGATGACACGGATGTCACAAGGTATTCCGCAGTGTTTGGATGAGCAGTATTTGTCAGATTGGCAGTGCATTGCTGAAGAGGTAGAGCCAAAACAAAGAATACCAGAACACCCTCCTCTAGTTTTTCCCACATCCCTCTGTGGCGGCCCCCCCGCTGTGCTCCCTCGTGAAATGAATGGAGTCTGTGTCAGTGGAGGAGCGTAATTTTGCCGCAGAGCCATTGTCAGTTTAAAAACGGGCCCTACTGCGTTTGAAGCAGAGCATTGCCATGAATGAGAGGATCGATTCTATTTCTATATGTTGTATTTCTGGAGAGTGATAGAAGTCAAATGGCAAACAGACAGACAGAGGGTGATCTGAGGAAGTCAAGCTTCTGTGTGTGTGTGTGTGTGTGTGTGTGTGTGTGTGTGTATAAATGGATTTCTGTACAGTCAAGGATTCTCCAACAAAGAGCACACAAAACTTATCTGTGAGTACATATGAGATCATTGTGCCAGTTAGTGTATTTATCTTTGTGTGCGTGTGTGTCTGTGGCCATTCCTCAACCACATGTCCGTACACACTCCCTGACATCTGGTGTCCATACCTCTCTGGCTCTCCTACTGTACTTCACAAGCTATATGGGAACTGCTGCTGTGTAGGTGGTTCAGTGTGTGTGTGTGTGTGTGTGTGTGTGTGTGTGTGTGTGTGTGTGTGTGTGTGTGTGTGTGTGTGTGTGTGTGTGTGTGTGTGCGTGTATGTGTGTGTGTGAGACAGAGCGATGACCTCAGGTCTGGTGCAGATGTTTTCACAGCCTGTGTGCAGCTTTGTGACGTGCTCCTGACTGATACTGTCAAGTTGTTTTACTTTGTTGGTAAGAATCCTTGTTTTTCGGTCAAAATGTTGAGGAGCTGCTTGGTTTGAAACATTTGTGTGTGATTACTCACATTTCCGCCCATGTGCTTGTTGTGTGTGGACTGACAGAGCAGCTGGATTTACATGTGTGTTAAATGTGGTCACAATGTGACCCTGACCACCTCCGGAGGCGGTTTTGCTGATGGGGCCAAAAACAATGAACCAGTCCTTTAACTTAAACCTGATTATATTTTACTTTTCAACTAGTTTTCAAGTCTTTTCCAAAAACAATCCTTTTATTCAGTTCTGTTTTGTTTTCAAAGTTTGTTACACAAAAACTACTGGATTGATTTTCAAGAAACAAGGTGGAAGGAATGGGCCAGGAGAAAAACTGATTCAATTCTGTGTGGCTCTGGATCAGGGAGCAGAATCCGGATTATCTTTTACACTTTCTTTAACAATGTGAGTAAAGGGACATCATCACTGTTCCTAGGAAATGATTCATGGAGCTTGATATAAAAAAAGAGGGGGATATTTAGGGGATTGACATGGATGAGTGTTGCTCGGTATTTGCTCCAGCTCCTTTCTAGTTTCATTCTGTTTCACTCTTCACTCACTTCTGATTTCATTCTCTCACAGCATCACATTTTGGGGTTTTCCCTGACGGTTATATATTTAGCAAACAGGAAATGTCCCAAAAATCCTTGTTGTGCCCCCCCGCTGAGAGAGCGAGGGAGGCCGATGAAGCCTCATCTCATGCCCTTAAGCCCTAAATAGTGTTGTCCTGGGATCCGCATTGTTTATGTTCCCTTGCATTTTTTTTTTTTTGTCTCAGTAAATGTGAAGACAGCGGCTCCACACTGCTTCTCTCTGTGTTTGGTATTTTTGTCTCATTCACCGCTTGACCCCCCCCCCCCACCACACCCCGGCCTCCAAACATTGGCCTCATTCATCTCCAGTGTGAAGCTGAGGATTGTTCTCCGCACCTCAAGTTCAACCTCAGGGCCGTTTAAAGACTTCAAGGCCTAATCCGTCCTCATTCGATAGCCTGCAGACCCTAACCCCCCTCAAACCTCAATAAGCCCTGACCTCCGACCCCTCTAATACTTCACTTCCTCCCTGCGTACACCCACAAATAATTTTTCTCCCTGTCTCTCCAGAATGAAGAGGTGAACACATGTAAACGTAGACAGTGTAGTGAGCTGTCGAGAGAAATCATGGAATAGTTTGAATTTCAGATTTGTTTTATTCTAACATCCCTCTTTTATATCACCCGACCATACTGTACAAGTTTAAAGTTGTATGACATACTGATGTAAATAAGAATTGAACTCTTAAAACTAAATAAACAAAAACATTAAAAGTGCTGAAGGAAATCAACATTAGAACCTTGAGCCGATACAACAGCGTTTGTGCATCGTCGTGCTCAACCTTTTTCCAGCTGTATTCTTTCCTCTCTCTATCTCATTCTAATGACAGCATCAAGCCACAAACATTAAAACTTCAAATTTAAATAATCTGTGCCGAGTGGATGATTCATTTTCATCCCTTTTTCTTTTCGTGTGTGTTCAGGAGAAGCGAAAACGTCAAACTGAGATCGAGGACAAAAGAAGCCAGCTGGACGACCTGGTGCTACAGCTACAACATCTCAAGGTTGGTTTTCTACTTCCACAGAGTTTTGAAATACCGAACTCAAGAACGGGGTTTGCTGAGGGAAAGATATACAATGAGACACTTGCAATTAGGGAGGTCCATATACTACAAGGTAAATATAAAATCTGTATGTAAGGTAAAGAAATCACCATTTAACCAGAGAAGCATGCTGGCCCCAACTCTGACCTCTGAGTTCCATCAACAATGTTTTGTTGTTGTTTTCTCATCAGTTCAGCAGTCAACGAAGCAGACAGGAATAAAGTTGCAGAGGGTGAATGACCAGTAGTTTCCTCTGAGAACCAGCCTGCTCTCTCTCACGCTGTTTAACTGACTTTCCATTTCCTGTTGAGCTCTGACACACAACCACGCTCAACCAGGCTCTTAAAGAGAAGGTGTGTTCCATCTATGCTGAAAACTAAATTGAAAGCCTGAACATACATCGAGGAGAACGCTGACGGCCCTAGACTCAGATCAACGCCTCCATTCTGAGAGACTTGGATCACGCAGCACCCCAGGTCCTTATCAAATCTCTGGGCTCCAGCCTCCATTTCCTCTCCCAGGCCACGATACGTCTCTGGAGATCAGACTACAAAGCCGGCTTCATGCTGCTTGGCTGTGTGGCACTCAGAGGTAATGGCCATTAAATGGGACTGTGTGACCAGACGCTGATTGCATCTCGAGTTGAACCCCGCTGGTTAAACAGAGCAGTACTGACTCTGGAGATCCAAGCTTGATTTTCTAAGGTGGAGCGGAGCACCAACATGCTCAGGTTAGGGAGGCATTCAGATTATATACGTCGCACTTTTCACTTTTCTCTGTGTAGCTTGGAAAGTACACAGATTGAAATATATTAGTTGTAGCAGATGGAGATTTGTCTGCAAGGCTTTTGAGCTTCAAATACTTTCTTCTTTTGCCTTTGGTGGCTTGATAAAAACGCTGGTAATGCAGGTTGCATCATTTCCTGTGCACCAAAAAGGAGCTTCCAGAAACCAAGTGGAACACCCTCCCAGTTAAGACCCGGCCATGAACCACAACGTCCCTGGTCCCACAGGGAGCAATTGCTAGTTATACCCATCGCTCACTCTTCATTTCCTGTGATCTCTCTACTACAAGCCATCTATCCATAAAGGCATTACTTTCAGAAAAAAACGTTTTAACTTGACATCACAATGAAAGCGACATTAGAAAATGTAAAAGTATTTCAAATAACATCCCCAATTAAAATTATGAGTATAGTCTGTCGTCTTTAAAAAGAGACATTTATGTGTATGAAAATGCTTCATGTCAGTACGTATTACTGTTGGCTTCCCTGTGGATTTCTGCAGTGCCAAAACGCTTGCAGAAAATCACACAGGCTAATAGACTAAGTGTAGTGTAGTTACTGGAGTGGACTGAATTGTCAGCAGTTGATGTCATGTGTAATTTGACATTATTATTACTTTCCATGCAGCGTAGCCCAAAAAAACGAGCAGGATAAAGTAGTACATTCACGACACAGATTTTAAAAAGGTTACAACGGATATATTTATTGCATGAATATATGAAAATATTAAATATAAATTAAAATGATAAGTAGATCAGCAGTGGCAGGACAGTAAACAGAACACTAAGCTGACCAGTAAGCCTTAGTTTAGTTTATGTCTTGGAGCTGGGCCCAGGCTGCAGAAATCTGGACTCAAGATCGGGATCTAACCCATGTTCAGCAGTCGTGTCTCCGCTTAACCTTCATTAATAGTTGCACTGCACTGAACATAATGCTTTAATGGCCAAACACACACTGTGCACATGGCTTTAATCGTCGTTTCTCTTATGTCGATATTTCCGTAAGTGGGTGTTAAAGCTAGAAAACACCAGTGAGCAGGAATCAGACTTACTTAAAAGATCTATTCATGCCAAATGTGTTTAAAGGCTCTAATTAGAGACTGGAATGTATTTTTATTGCAAATATTAAAACTGGCTGCTGTAGTGTAATGTAGTGTAATGGGAAGCTACAGTCGTTTCCCCACCCACCAGGCATCTGTGCAGCATTTGGGGGCAGCAGGATTTTTCAAACAATAGTTTGAAGCAAATGTATTTTAAGAGACGTCACATGGTGCATCAGTGCTGAAAATGTATATGTTGCCTATATCTGGTGTTTCTCCACTTGACAGCGCTGATCATGTGGTTTTCTGAGTTTGTGCCGGAGGTCAAGGAACCAATTTCTCATCGGTTGAAAGGTTCAAGATCTCTACATTAATTACCGATGCCTGAAAGACATTCAATTTGTTCTGAGCGCACAATTTGTCCACAGTTTGCGTCCCCATTTGCGCAGCACTTACTATTTGAATGTCAAATCTGTGTTTACTTGAAAGAAGCTCTTGGCTTATACCAGCACTGGCTGACAGGAATCATTAGGGGAACTGTTTATGTGTGTTTGGACTGGAGTGGGGGGTTTTTTTAATGGAAAGAAGAAAACGGCCAGACCTGTCATGCTCAGCCGAGGGAAACTCTAACAGGCCTGCACACCAGGAAGCACTGAGATCTGGACAATCCGATGGAATCGACTACCTGCCGGCCAGAAACACATTCATCTGCGCACACGAGTAGTTAAACACGCGTGCATGTATGTGTAAACTCAGCACGCAAGAAGAACAAACTGTTCAGGACACTCTCTGTGACATTCAGGGTCAAGGCAGGAATTGTGTTTAAGCAGAAAAGAAAGAGGGATTAAGTAGATTAAGAGAGATGGATGAGTGTCACACACATTTGTTTAAACTGGTTTCTGCATCATCATTCACTAAAGTATAACCTGAACTCACCTTCACCTTTAACCTTAAACTCAATATATGACAAGTCTGAGCAATGCGTCATCTCCTTCCTCTCACGCACAGTGTTTATCCATCGCTTATCCAACTGTTAGATCAAGCAGTAAATATGTTATCACTTATTAAGGAGATGAATATACAGCCGTGAAAGACACGAGTAAACAAAGAGGTCACAGCTGAGTATGATCGAGACTATTCAACAACTTTGTTTTTGGTTCTTTTTACCTTCTTCAAACCAGTTTTGTCCAAATTTGACCAATAAATAATTCATTGGGTCAAAAACCTTCACATGGGCATTGTCTTCACACCACTTTAATTTAGTGGTTGGTAACATTAGATTTCAGGAATGTGTTTTAATTCCTTCTGGTTTATTTGAGGTCAGCTTGACCAGGTGGGTGTGGTGCATAGACAGCAGCCACACAAACAAACAAACAGCCCAGCTGCCACATTCTGACAGGAGACGGTAAAATGCTTTAGAATAATTTCTGCAGAGCACCATGTGTGTGTGTGTGTGTGTTAATTGTCAGCTCCATGACCTACAGCCAGGCAGCAGTTTGACAGTAAACAGCCAAAGGTGAAGCTGAGTGTTTCCGCTCAACTCTGTTGTGTTAACAAAACAGAGCTCCAGACAGAGACGGAGACATTAGCTTAATAAACACACGTCTCTGGCATTTATCTTTAAAACAGTTAAGTCCATTAATGTCCAACAACCCAAGTATGATGAGACGAATGCACTCTTCACCCTGGTTGTCTGTGTGTGTGTGTGTGTGTGCGTGTGTGTGTGTGTGTAATGCACCACGATGCAAATCAAAAGTTCTGAGATCTCATGTGAGGTCTAATCTAGATTGTGCAGCTCATTACACATACACACTCTGCCAAAGTGAACCATTGTGTTTTGTTAAAGAGCCAAAAGGCCACAGTTAGTCTGATCGATTAACGTCAGATAAACAATTAACATCAATTCAAACAGAGGCAGATCACTTTATGCTTTATTCCTGTTCAGATGGAGTTTTACCTCAGGTGGCAGCTGGATAACACAAACACTTCATTTCTCCTCTCTCCCTTTTCTCATCACTCAGCCTTGAAATAGTCACATGCAATTAAAATAAAACCCAATAGAAATGTAGAAGTGTCCCAGATGAAAGCAAAAGACACGTTCTTTGTGCTTTAAAGGTACAGTGTGTAGAATATTGTGATATCTAGTGTTGAAATTTCATGTTGCAGCTGAACACCCCTAACCTCGGCCTCCATAGAGAGGGTTCCCTCGATGTAAATATAAAGTATTTGAATATAAAGGGCCTTTTCTGAGGTAAATTAAACTACAATTCATACAAGTCAGGTGAAATATACAGTATATACATACTGTATATTTCACCTGACAAGATTTTCCTATTGCAAAAAGCTTTTTGCTGTGAGTAAAGACTGAGTTTAAGGTTTCTCTGTGCGTGTTTGTTTATTTGTTGTGTTCAGCAGTCACCTCACACATCTCTTAGATATGAGTCTCCATAATAAAGCTCCTCTGGCTGTCAACAATGTCTAAAAATACTGTGCCTCAAGCTGGCTGGAACAGAGGAGCAATTTGAAGAGTGTTCCTTCCGACAAATGATGAAGTAGATGTTTTCTTTTGTTCCTCAGAAAACACAATGACTTGCAGTTTGAGAAGAGTGGTTGCACAATATCCTCGAAACAAAGTTGATATATGTATATATTCCTACGTCTAATCTCAAATCCTTTGTGTTGTTCTGTTTTGCCTCCTCAGTCCAAAGCCATGCGAGAACGATGGCTCCTCCAGGGAATGGGTGTGGAGGAAGAGGAGGTACGGCGGAAACAGCTGGAGCAGGATGAAGAACAGGGGAAGAGGCTGGAAGACCTGATTCACAGGTACAGCATGTGGCTTTCGATGGATTTTCTTTTTCCCTTTTTTGGACGGGTGTGTTGCAGTCGGTTGTAGGATGTAATACGTTTCCAGCCCCAGTATGATCAGTCTGATAGTGAACAGATGTGAGCAGCCGAATAACAATAGCAAATTTCATCACATCTGTTTTCGCTACGCACACATCTGCTTTGCTTTCCAGAACAGTTTTGACTGAATGGAGATATTTCCTAAAATACCGATCATATTTTCTCCTCCTCGGCTTTTCTTCTAGAGTCGTCAGCTCTTGTACAGATCTTTAAGCCTCCACTCCAGTGATAGCCAGTGACCAGAGGCATTATGGTTCTGGTTTGTCCATACGTATGCACACACATCGCACAATATTTCGCTTTAATGGACTTTTTAGAATTTGGACTCACGGATGAACTGATTGGATTTTGGTGGTTGAAGGTCGAAGTGGCATCATGTTCTTGCCAATGTGATAAATCACAGAGAATTTCATCACATCTGGCACAAACATTCACTTGGACTCAAGGATGATCTGATTAAAAACTGGAGGTCAAAGGTTATAGGTCACTGTATCCTCACAAAACCCCTATTTGTCTTGTGAACGCCTTATATTAAATGGTCCCTCAGAATCATTTTCATGGTTAAAGGTCAAAAGTTCCGGTAAATGATTGAGACTGAATTTGCATCGCGGTAAGTTTCGTTATACCGAAACAGAGAGTCACCAAAAAAGCCACTTAAGAAGCATCAACACACACACACACACACACACACACACACACAGTAACCTGAGAGGTCTGGAGTCTAGCAGTTCTGTCACCTCAGACCAAAATCTACATTTCTCATGTGCACTAGTTTGAAAACAAACACCAAGAGCTACTGTGTGTAATGTACACAGCATGTAGTGTCTCCAAAAACAGATATGACAAGTGCTGACAGGGGAGAAATAAAGAGAAGTAAAGATCACAGGGAGAAACGAGACCAAGAAAACAACAGAGACAAAGAGCTGGAGGAAGAGAAGAGGGAAATTAAAATAGCAGAGAGTTAAAAGACAGAAGACAAGCGAGTGAGAGCAGGGTGTGACCGGCTGCGAGGAAGAGAGTGAGATATAGAGAAGGTTGAAAAAGAGAGTGATGTGATTCCGTGTGCACTTCCTGCGTTTGTGTTTCTGGGAGGAGCTTCCTGACTCCCATCATGCATTGCTTCGAGATAGTCACTTCTTCCCTGATGAAGTTGGCACATGATGCGGTCATTGAATGAAAAAAGGCTCAGGCATGATGATTCATATCCATTTGCTATTATGTCCATTTACACCTGGGTGAAAGAAGTCACATGGCTGCTATTCATCTATCTACAGCTGTGTGGAACATGGACGTGCTTTTTTAGGTATAAACAAATGTGGACAGGACAGTGAAAATTGTTGCATTTAATAAGCACGAGTGGTGTTTTTAACATCTGTCAGGCTCGTATTAAAAGCCATCATCTTACAGACAGTCCATGTTGGGTCATGGTGGATGAATGCATCACTTACAGGACTTTCACCCAGGAGATTTTACTTTTAAAATTTATATACAGTTTTTTTTAGGTTTAGGCAACAAATCGACTTGATTGGGCCTCGGAAAAAAGATGGTTTAGGTAAAATAAACCCTTCCACAATGTTAACCACATGTTATAAAGACTTTACTTCTCCCACGTGACTTATGGAGAAACTTGGACATACAGTAAATAGTCACATTTCCACCATGGGTGCAAACAGCATTGTTTGCTATAAGGAAACTTTTTCACAGTTAGCATCTGATTTTCTGGAGTGGTCCAAGGAGAAGAGCAATTTCATTTCTCCTGAGGGAGAAAGCAATTCATTGAAGCGATAAAGTGAAAGAGCCTTTGTTGTTTGTGTGATTACTGTAAATATATTGGATCCTGTCTGCACTTTGGTGAACTGTTGACTAATCTCACATTTTCTCAACAATATTTTAAAATGTATGCATCTGCATTTCATTCTTAACAGATTTTAAAATGTGTGGGGGATTCAAAGTACAGGGGCAAAAAGCAAAGTAGGATTATTTTTTTAGAGCACAACCTAAATGAGTAGAAACTAGTCGCACGATTAGAGGGAAAACCAGCTCCAAATGAATTACTGAAGAAAATCTATATTTATTTAATTTGTGTAGAAATCTCTGTAGTGGAAAAGTGACCAATTAAAATGCCTTTTGTTTGTTTCCAGCAGTGGGAGTTTCACCCAACATGGGATGCAGAATTATCATTTCATATTTCATGTACTTGAGCGATGGCAATCAGAGCACGCTCAGAATAATGAGACTTGTGAAGAGGCTCTGGGTCAATTCAGCATCAGTGAGTCACACACCTCCTCCTCATTGAATAAATCTGTGCATGAAAGACATTCTGTGAGCCTGCAGCTACTGTAACGTATCGCAGCTCTGGAAAAAGATCAACATCATGTGCCGTCGTGAAGGCCGGGATAACACTGCAGCGTTGGTATAAACAGAACAGCAGTGAAGGGCCACAGAGGGAGCATTGTTGACCCAAGTACAGTTGTGATTGTGGAGCCGCTCTCGTGTGAATCGCTTCTTTCAGCCGCTGAATGGACTTGTTGTCCGAACGTCTGTTTCCAAGGGGAGATAGTGTCGTTTGTGGTTTTAATTACTTACAAAAGCAAACCACAAAGATAATTCTTTACTGTGCCGACTTTGTTTGTGGTCTGGTTTCACTTTTTTTAAAACTGTAGAGTGAAGCCAAATCCTGCCGCATTCGGTTAGTGTGTCAAAAACGGGAAAACTAAAAGAGTCTCAAATGGAATTCAAAGTCCTGCTTTGCCCTTCGGCATCATCTGTACAAACTATTGTTTGCGTTACCTTTTATTCCTGAATATTTGCTCACACTTAGCCACGTTGCATCCGGACAAAAATAAACCCAATCCATCATATGGCGAAAATCGTACAGCTCAGTAACTTAGGTAAACTTTGCTTGGTTAAACCACAGCTCCACAGAACGGGTCAAAAACCGTATGCCTACCCAGCATGCAACATTACCTGGCTACCTGGCTTCCTGTTTTGAACGTAGTTCCCTTTGTAGAGTAGTGACACCCAGTGGATAAACTTTGTACAGCAGTAAACATATCGATAAACAAATGGATAATTGGCTCTCATTGTTTCTTTCTGGAAGCTGATGGTGCCTTTCTGATTCAACTTTCCCTCACTTTGTTACGGGCACAATCCCAAGTAATAAAAACTTTTTTCAACTGCAGCCAATATTTACTCTTCATATATAATGGTTACATATGAGTCATCTCTTGAAAACCAACCACAATCACTCACTCTGCGGTTCATTTCATGTCTCTCTGTCTCCGCAGACCCAACGCTTTGCAGGGATCAGATAGCCGGGCGCTTTTCTCAAGAGTTCATAGCCGACATAAGCAGGAGCAATGTTTTCCAAGCAATTACTTTTGTGGACGAGGGTCTCAGATGTTTGCTGGAAATCTCTTTAAGAGGAGTTCTGCTGTCAGGGTTTAAATTGTAGAGGCTTTCCCGAAAATGGTCGTCTCTGGCTGGTAAATGAAGTCAAGAGCGCGTGTGTGGTATCTTCACGAACGCCTTCAGTTACATAAATCTTAAACTTGAAAATCTAGATTTTACTAAACTACCTCAAAACATCAACCTCGGGAAAGAAAAACTTGTGTGTGTGTGTGTGTGTTTGTGTGTGTGTTTGTGCAATTGCATTTCAGGCTGAGGGTGTGGCATCTATATTTACACCATCCCAGAATATCCCGTAACCCAGGCAACCACAGTCTTTCCACTGCTGATAGGGACAGTGGTGAATAGCTGGGACGATTGTGGACTCACTAGATTATTTGTGTGTGTGTGTGTGTGTGTGTGTGTGTGTGTGTGTGTGTGTGTGTGTGTGTGTGTGTGCAAACCCTCAATCATGTGTAAACCTGGCTTTCCACGTAAACTGCACCTTTAAACATTTCTGAAATAGACTTCATCGTCTAAAAGCACAGAAGGACGTCTTCTCCGTCCCACTTTTATAGGCTAACAACACCTGCACACGTGGACACTTTAATAACAGAGGGTGACAAAGACAAAGCTGCAGCTCTTTTATGGACGCTCGTATCGTCTCGTGCACTGCAGGACACAGTAAGAAAGAGAAGGAACAGCTGCATCTGTCGACAGAGAACAAATCAAGTGCAACTGAGCTTGACTTGTACAAAGAAAACTAGAATGACACTCAGTAGAGCACAAACCTCCACCAGGGCCCAACAGTCACCTTAAATCCAATCAAGACTTATAGCTTGGCAACAAAACAACCCTCCTGTCTGACAGTTCTGTGTCTCCAATCACATCGCTCCCCACGTTTTGTGGCGCTAGTAGTTATTGTGTAATCCTACTGACAAAGCAACAAATGGGACAGGGGTGAAAACATAAGCTCCTGGAGGTAAAAATGACAATAGCCTCTTCATATTATTTGCACAATCATGCAAACCTAATGGAAAACACGTTATAAAAATAAAAAACAGAGACGACAACAGCGGTGTCTTTGTATGTTTGTAGGTGCTGCCTGCAGTTGACCTGAAACTGGAAATCACATAAAGTGGAAAACAGAGCAACAGTGCGATCTTTGTGCAGTCAACTTCACACACATACCTCAGGTCATTGAGCCCGGAGAGCACAGAGGGACAGAAAAAAGAGAAGGAGAGAGAGAGAGACAGGGGGACAGGGGCAGTTATTCTCTCTGTTGTCACACGACTTGAGCAGAGCAACAGAGTGATGGAGAAATAGCTGCGATCGTGTGCAGGAGGAGATGCGAACTCTGCAGAGTGTGAAGAACAAACAGACAGAAGGAGACGGACTGAGAGTGTGTGGCAGCAGCAGTCATTTTACAGATATCCCTGTCATTACATGGACAGGCTAAGTAAACAGAGAGAGGGACACGGCAGCACAATGTGGCACCGACCCGACACGTACCCGCACTCTGCTACTTTGGGATTGTTGCTTGTTTTATGTTGCACAGACAGCTCCATGTCGATGTCGCCATCGCTGCAGGAGAGCAGTGTGGGGTTTCTTTTTTTTTTTTTTGGGACAGACACAGCTGCAGATTTCTCAACTCATACGATAAAGTTATGTGGAGAATTTTGGTTTGTTAATTTAGGAATAAGGGTCATGTTGAAAAATAATGCTATTCCCCTTTAATATCCAGTATACAGCATATATTTCAGATTATATATTATGTGCTGTTTTAATTTGCAAATCATGTTAAAAGGACATTTTGGGAAAGTGTTTTCATAATGTTTCTTGCCAAGAAGATACAACCAGGTTAGCTTAGCGTAGCATAAAGACCTGGAAGCAGCCTTGTTGTGTCTGCTGGTAAATCTCTTGATTTGGTTTATGGAGGGTGTATGTGGCTCTCGGCTCAGCAGAGTAATGTCCTGAAGTCTTTGCCGGTTCCTTGCTCGCACAGTTCACAAAGGGATCCTCTTTATTTTTTTCTGTTTCGGAGCTAAGAATATAAATCTTTATTCCCCTCGAGTCCTGCCACTGCACCGAGCTTATTTCTCCACAGGGAATCAACAACAATTTCATCTTGTCTAACTATCGGTCAGTTACCAGACCAGAAAACCTCCTAGTTATAAACTGTATATTACAGAGACAAATGGAGTCTGCAGGATGCCTGGGATCCAGAAGCAAACTATACTTACTGCAACAAACCCATTGAAGTGCCCCTGTATCGTGTTACATAATGTTCTAAGAATATTTGTCTTTGGTTTTGCAGTGGCAGTGTGAGAGCACAGAGTTTTTAGCTGAGCAGAGAAGTGCAGTTCAGTTCACTTTGCTGTAGTTCAGCTCAGTGCTAACATTGCAAAAACTGTGTGTTTTCCTTAACCCTATGTGTTCCATCAATAAAGGTGAAACAAAATCTCTTCTAAAAACGTTCTGCTTAGTCAAGAGTCCAAAATATTCATTTTAGCAAATAGATTTTAGTATTTTATTTCCTCTCTGAACCCAGTGGCAAGCAAAAACGCAAACCATGTTCTATGCGATAGGGTCTTTACGCTCTGTGCCTTTGCGCTAGCTCAAGTGCACATGTGGCTACGGCAAGCCATCAGCCCGATCTACAACATGAACCATAACCAAATATAAATCATAAGTAAACTTACAATCTTTACAAAAGTATAAAGTCTCAGTTTCCCAAAGTTATTCATCGCACATGTAACAAATCTCAAAGTCACCATTGGTGGCAAAAATTACATTTTACTAAACAATCTTTTTTGTGTAAACTTTTCATTATTTTGCACATAAATACCATTTAAAGCATAATTACCCATTTGGAAAGAGACAGCAGCACAAAAACAAACCGGTGAGTCACTGGAACGTGAAGACACTGCGCCTCTAAAACTGGGGGTACCTGAAAAATCACAGTGCCATCTAGTGGCTGCAGTATGAACAACATGTTTTCCTGCACCTGTGAGCTCTCTATCAACACTGAGCTGTGTAAGAAACATTGAAAATACACTCAGCTGCACAGGAATCATTTAAGTGTCAGATTGTGTTTACAGCTCAATTTGGGAATCTCTCAACCTCCAGTTATTGACGTGAAAGGACTTAAATCAAAGCTGGGACTCGGCTCGAATCTAGTATCCATTATTTATTTTCATCTAAATGTGCCGCAGCTCAGAGCCTGAGGACAGAAACATGTGTAGCTGTCTCAATATTTACAGTCTGGACTGTTTATTATTTCATCCTTAGAGCTGCTCTTGGTCTGGTGCAAGAAAAACTTAGAGGGACGGACTGTGCCTAGAAAGCAACATCACCAGAATCACACGAGTAAAAATGTATAAATACACACACGTCTTTACAATTCAGACCTTTTTCCTCTTTCATCCCCTCAGTCTGCCCCAGTATCACACACACACACACATTAAACCAGATGTCTGCTCTTCCTCCTCCTGTATGATGTGGAAAGCAGTTGCTGCCCACCGTGGTGTATCCACGGCAACCGTCCTGTGGTTGGTTGACAAGGCGGGACGGTGACATCACTGGGTGTCTTTCAGGATTGCCACAGAGATAGAAACACTCCCAGGCTTCCTCTGAGGAAGCAGGGACGCTGTGGGGTCATGGCCAATGGTCATAAACACAATACACACACACGCATGTGAACTATTCTGCAAAACGGAAAAACTGCCACAGTGTATTCATTTTATTATAATTTTTTTTTTCCTCAGCTTCTTTCCTGCTGCATCATGTTGTTCTCATGTTTGTCATTAAATCACTAGAGGGTGCCAGACACAAGCGTGGCCCAGTTACGTTGCACCATGAGCGGACTGACACAATCAATTACACACTTAATCAAATTCAGTCTAAGATCCCATTCAGCTCTGATTAACATCTGAGTGACGCTAACAAACAAACACAGTTATAGACAATAGAAGATGATATTGTACTTTCCTCAGGAGTATATTTTATCCTATAATACATATTTTATTCGTGGACTTTGGATGCTCAGATATTCTCATACTCCTAACATCCCTCCTACTCTTTTCCACATCAGTTTTTTTCACTCACTACCTGAAGTTTTTACCTGGTCAATATTTTTTAACAGCAATAAAATAACAGTGACATTTACAACATGCCATCTTAACGAGTAACGAGGCAGGATGAAATACATCCTCCTTCAATCACAAATCTTGCCTCTTGTCCATTTTGGCGAGACCTCATGCGGCTCACAGGAAGCAGAAGTAAAATCCATTTCCCGCCATTGAGGAAAAAAAGGAAATGAGATAGGGCAGAGAAGGAAGAGTAGCCACATGGGAGGGAGCGGTGTAGAGACGTGGTTAGAGAAGACAGACGTGAAGGTGAAGAAAGAACACTGAGGAATCTTGGACAAATACGTTCTCAAACATTTCATGTAGGATTTAAAAACTGCTCTGGGTAAACTAAGTTGATCATGACTTGAAAGATTCCTCCACTAAAGATGCCGAGCCCATGCATGGATAGTACGAAGCAGAAAGTGACGTGGCTCGCTCCAACTGTTAGACAAAGACACCATAAGATGTGTTTATGTTAATAATTTACTCATAATCTTTATTTCTGCCACTGTCATGACACTGCAGGGAAGTCTGTAGATTCTGTTTGTTTACTGGAAAATAAATTGTAAAGTAAAATGATCACAGAGTTAAACAACTCATGATTTCAGAAGTTATCAGCGTTATGAAGTCTACAATACTTTGGTAGGATAATAAAGCCTTAGTTGCTCTATTTTCACACAAGTACTTCTGCACATAATGTCTGTGTCACATGTGGAAGTAATACGTAATAATTAAAAAATAAAAATGGGAGGTCCACACCCAGGAATGTGTGCATGTGATCACAGAAGTCATTAAAACCAATGACTGATCTGTCCTAACATCTCTTTCACTTTGTCTTTGATATTTAAATGTATTTCAAGGCTGTGTACTTTTTTCTATGTTACCTGTCACATCATGCTTTCACTGAAGGTATTTTTACACCATCCGTCTATTAATACACTTCAAGCGGTGCACTTAGATAAAGTGAATGCACATTGTGTTGCAGCTCTTTGCAACTCAATCCAAGGTTGTGTAATTGTTTCTCATACCAACAAGGTTAGAGTTAAATATAGGATGTACAGTGCAGCTTTACTGTATTTATTAATAACCACTGTATATAAATACACAATTCAGACATTCATCCAAGACCGTAAAAAGAAAAAGTTACAACATAAGTACTTCTACTGTATATTAAAATAAGTTAAGCAGATTCAAGTATAAACATGAGCTTGATCAGCTTAATGAACAATTCACTCTGATAAGCTGCTGTCTGTCTGCTGAATGAACGTTGGTTCTACAATAGTCGTTGCTTTATTTATTACATTTATAGCAAAGACAATAAATTATTATTTTTGAATGAAGACCCTGAAATTGTCGTTGGTTAAATGTGGAAAAACTGAATGACCCCGAGCTGTGGTGACTATTTTGATCAGGACAATAGATTGAGGGCAGAATTACTTAAAGTTAATATCATAATAAGAAGCTGCTCTTCTGGTCTTTGTTCAATCGTCTCATGTAAACTTCATGATAATATTCAGCAGAGACAAACAAAAGTGACAGCAAATTACATTATTTTGATTATGATGTTTACATGTTACAGAGCAATGTCTGATTATGACTGCAGGGTGTTATTTGGAGATTTAGATGTATACATGTCTTTACTTTTTAATAATGGCACATTCTGAATATTGGGTTAAATTATAGTCTTAATCAGGTTAATATTGGAATATTGTTGTCCATGTCAGCATTGAAGAAGGGAGCGTTGACCTCACAGTTATCGCGGTTTTAAAAGTGTGTTGTGTGATATTGAAGCAGCTTTACAACATCCCAGCATCACACTGCAGGAGATGAGCAACAATGGCAGATGGTGACGTGACCAGTGTGAACCACGTGGATTGAATTTGCCAAAGCACCAGGTTGTCTGGTTTCTTTTCTTAGCACCAGTAAATCCACTAATATCCTCCTGGATCACACTTGATATTCGGGATCATCATCACAGCTGCCACTTGATCTGAACCAGTTCCTGCTTCAAACCTGTGCATCCAGATAAACGTCCCCTAAATAACAAACACGACCACAGTCACTTCACGTTCATGGTCATTAATGCTGATATGATGAGGGAACCCTATTGATGCTGGACCACAGTGGGAAGTGGACCGCTGTTAATGGCATTGTTATGAACCATAATACCTCACTCACACACACACACACACACACACACACACACATTCCTTGTGTCCCAGAAGCCTGTAGGTATTCTGAAGTGTTGTGAGCGTTGGCAGTTGGCGAGGAAGCAACCGTGGTCCTCCTCCCTGACTGCTTCCTAGTATTGTTGTTACATCCATCTCTTAAATATCCTTGTGTCCTCATGAATGTGTGTGATCTTGATCTGTCTGTGTTTGTGTGTGTTTGTGTGTGTTTATATAGGATTATTTTAGCTGTTAATCTCAGGATCCTCTGCAGAAAAGATGACGCACTTGGTTTGAATGGATGTTTTTAAGTTCTTCTGAGCAGGGCAGATGTACAATGACAATATTATACCATCACACAATTCCTTCAAGAAGAAACAGGAGGACTTTTTGTTCTCTATCACCTACTGATTAGTTTAACCATGAATGTGAACTTTTCATAATCTCAGAAAACAATAATACAAGAACGGCACTCAGTAAAGCGTTTATCGCCGCCAAGGCCCAACAGTCACATTAAATTCAACTGAGCTGCACCAAATTTTAATCTGTAAAAGTGTTGAAAATACAGTAATTTCCGTGGCTCTCATTCAGGTACAAAGTCGGATGGACGATTTAAAATCTCATTAAGACTTGGTTCAGGTTTTAGATGCTGAGAAACACAAAAAACTACACACAGTCATACTCAGACCTGCTGCAAGTAGGATTAGTGCAGTGCAGGATGTATTGTGTGGATCATAGCATCAGCCTCCATGTCAGAATAATCTCACTGAGCCAGTCGGTCATAGTTATAATAACATGTTATAAAGAACCACAGAGTTTTATTGTTATAACTTTGCTCAGGGGTTTTGAGGATTTTTTTTTCCTCCTAACCTGTAAAAGTATTTCTTATTAACATTAAACAAAGGTCATCATTATTAAACTATTAGACTACAACATGTCTAACATCAGGCAAAGCTCTCAGCCAGATGTTCGTACACCATTTCTGTCATTTCATGTTTAAAACATCTGGATTGTATCAGGTCAGAATTATACACTCGAAAATGTTGATGTAGGTTCACCCGAGAGACGCTGAGAGCAGACTGAACTCAGGTGGCCTGAGGTGAATGTGAACCAGATGATGTTCTGTACAGTGCAGTGTAAATACTTCTGTCTCTGTAGTCAACAGCTTAAAGCTGGAACATGCACAGAGGACATATGTCGCACATAAATCAGTGTTTAATCTTAATCTAGATCCAAACCAGCCCCCAAACAATCCTGATGATTCTGTAATCGATTGACTGGTTGATTCCCTCATGTTTACTTTTCAGTTTTGTCTTCAAAGAGCACACGTGATTTTTTGTAAACAGCTCAAATCCTCTTGACTCTACAAAGTTTCCTCCGTCCTCACACAAGCTTTTCTCTCACTCTCTCGTGTTTACAGTCTGGAGTCTGACATCGGCACGCTTGAAAGTGAAGAGTCTCAGATTTCGGCCAAGGAGCAGGTTCTACGAGAACGTCTGAAAGAGACGGAGCGCTCGATAGAAGACCTGCAGAAGGTACAAGAACATGAACTGCTTAGAACTTTACAAAGTGACAAACTGCCAACTCTGAAATAAACACACTTCCTCTTGTGTAGCAGCGAGGCTCTGCTCTATGTTTCCAGTTCTTGCAATCTGTTCTGAGATGCTTGTTTAATTTCACTTTAATGACTTTTTTTTAATTAGTTAGAGCAAATAAAAACTGTCTTGGCGCCTTGAATAGATCCTTTGCTGCTAATTGAAAACACAAGTGTGTATGAAACAGGATCAATTGAGGAAAAAAGATAGATTTGTGTTTACAAAGCAGAGTTGTTAAGTTTTAATTGCATCGTAAATCATTGATTAAAAATGGACTCGACAGACATTTTGCCGCAGACGATTCATGTTGAGGGGAGTTGCACAGACTCAGGCGAGTACTTCAACAACATTTACTACAAACAGAGCTGGTTGTTGTGAGAGCAGAGACAGTGAATCATTTAAAGTATGAAAAAATAGATGATGAAACAGAAACGTTTCTGTTGTGCTCAAATTCTCAAAAATGTGAAATATTAGTTAACACATACCAACATATGTGTTTTTATACAAAATTCTATAATAAATGTTTTTCAGAAAGATCTTTGGCTCATTCAGATTTGCTCTTGTCTTGCTTTCAGAGTCTGATGAACCAGGATGGAGGTATGATCAATGACACACACACACACAAACACAAATGCACAACTCACTAGGGTGGTGTATACCCCTGAGTTACCCTGTTGTCCTAGCAATGGGGTCCCTCTGTGTGTGTGTGTGTGTGTGTGTGTGTGTGTGTGTGTGTGTGTGTGTGTGTGTGTGTGTGTGTGTGTGTGTGTGTGTGTGTGTGTGTGTGGATAATAGTCTCGCTGAGACAGGAGAGACGCAGGCCAGGGTACACTCTTAAACCCCTGCAACACACACTCAGCCATACACATATACAGATGCACACAAACACACAGATGCACTAAAACGCACACACACACACACACACACACCCCGGGTCAGCGAGACTATTGAAGCTCACACTCACACAAGGCCATGACTCTGCAGCCTGCAGCCGCTGGCTTTATCCCCCACCTATTCACCAACAAGCCCGGTAAGCCCCCGAAGCTTTGTTCCTGACACCCCACACACACAAACACACACACACACAGAGCTGTAATAAATACACAATCGCAGACACACATACTTCTGCTGCATAAGCACTGGACCTCAGGGGTGCTAGAGTTGCCGTGGATACAGAAACAGAGGAGAGTTAGAGGGTGCGTGTGTGTAAGTGTGTTTGTGGGCTCGGGGCAGCCAGGGTCACTTAGGGGTGTGGTTTCTCTCTCTGTTTGGGGGCTGGACTGTGTGTGTGTGTCAGGGTGTGGTTACACACCACTGAGCTTGGTGTGTGTGTGTGTGTGTGTGTGTGTGTGTGTGTCCCTCTCGGCCTCTCTGACCATGTGTCACTTCCCCTCCTGTGCTCCTGCTCACTAGATGCCACCTGCTGCATGTCCGCCCCCCTCTCGGACTGCACGGACCCCAATCCCAACCACCTCGTCCTGGCCACGCAGCCCCGGACCGGCCCACCTGCCTCTGGAGAGCACGCCATACCAAGACCTGGTAAGACAGAGGGAGGGAGGACAGGATGGGTGAGGGAGGGGAGAAAAGTGTGAGAGAGAGAGAGAGAGAGGGAGGGAGGAGAGGAAGGTTTTGGGATGCAGCCAAGTTGGATTATAAAAAACTCACACACACATGGAGAGTGGACAGGTGAAGACACACGCTTCACGTTAAAATAGCATGTGAACTTCAAAAGTTACACTTCTTCCACTCCCGAGCCAACACAGTCACACACGTATCCAGTGTGTATCTACGTGCACTGTGAGACACCATTTATACTTTAGTTTTAAAATTCATTATTATTATTGTTAATTTTATTTGTATTAGTAGTAGTTGTTGTAGTGTTAGTATGTTGGTAGTATTTGAGTATCTATCACAGAACCTATATCATAAACTGTAGTGTAATTGAATTACTATTAGAAAAATGATCAACATTACTTTATTAACTAATATTACTTATTATCATTAGTTATTATTTGTATACTTACACGATGCTGTATTTTTATACAACTTTAGTTTTGTTATAAGTGGGTTAAATATTAGTGATAGTTTAACTCTTTGTATTATTTCTAGTTCTGACTTTATATTAGGAGACAGAAAACATGGCTTGTGTTTCAGTTCATTATGTTTCTTTGTATTTGACACTGCTGACCTTGCACTGGGGGGGAATAGCCCTACAAAATAAAAGCTCAGCTTTTTTGGGGCAGCATGAGTCAGACAGATTTCACAAGTGTGAGAACAAAGAGTTTGAGGTCAACAAAAAAGTTTGAAACAATCACAACACGTTTTCTAAATTATATGTTTTAAGTGTTTTTATATAGAGCAGAATTAAGTGAAGATGGTAGACCTGAAGTAACCTCCTGACTTTAGTTTAGACAAAGATGTTTTTCTCTAATTCACTCACCTTCATCTGTGATCTGTTTTTCTAAAAGTAACATTTTCTCTTGTGCTAACTTGATTTTACATCATTTTGAATAAGAAACTTATAAATGGCAGTTTGTCCACATCCTCACGCTTCACCTCCTCCACCTTTTCCTCCCAACACCTCCCACCCCCTCCCCTGAACCCCCCTCCCTATCCCTTCACCCTTTCCTTCCAATCCGTCTCCCCTCCACACCAACCCCTCCCTGTCTCTCCTCCTATTCACCCCTCCCTTCCTAACAGCAATGTTTGCCATGGAGATCAACGTGCAGCACGACCCTCACACCGGCGAGCAGCGCATCTTGTCAGCCAACCGCGTGAACCCGTTGGACGCGGCGTCGCGTGGCGTCAAAGTCTACGACGATGGCAAGAAAGTGGTCTATGAGGTCACTTCCTCTGGGGGTGTGTCCACCACCAGTGTGGAGAATGGCTGGAGCTCCTCGCAGGTCGACCAGCTGATCCAGCGAGCCGCCAGGCCTGCTGCACAAGGAGGAGATGGCGGGAGAGGTCAGGTGAGGGTGACCCCGGCTGTCCCACAGGCCTACGTTTCCCCGGCAGATGTGGATGATCTGTCTCCGCCCTCCTGTGCCCCACCATCCATCCCTTCCAGCCCACCAGCACAGGTCATCCTACAGAGAGAGACCCGCCTGGGCATGATCCCCCCCTCCGCTCCTGTCACGACCCAGCCTGCCTCCTCGGCCCACCCGGGCAACGAGCTCACCTGCTCGCCTCAAGCCACGGCGGAGCACCCAGTCACCATGGTGTTCCTTGGCTACCAGGACGTTGAGGACATGAGCGAGAGCAGGCGGCTGCTCGGCTTCGACGGCGCAGTGAAGGCCGAGGTGGTCCTGATCGACGAAGACGATGAGAAGTCGCTGAGGGAGAAGACGGTCACCGACGTATCCATCATCGACGGCACGGCGGCCGACCTCGTGTCGGGGCGGCCGGCCACGTCCGAGGCTGCCAGCACGGAACTGTCATCTGACGGCCGTGAGCCTGACAGCGCCTCCTCGCCACCCGCAAATGATGCCAACACGGCCCCCCCACCGGGCCTTACCCCCGCCACAGGTACAGACAAGAGGAAACGCTGCGAGTGCTGCATCCTCATGTGACTGAATCTTCTCCCTCTTCCACCCTTTTATTATTACCCACAACACCCCTCTCTTCTCCTCTGTCTCTGGATGGTTACTAACAGATGCCCTGCCTTCCTCCTCCTCCTCCTCCTCCTCCTCCTCTGGACTCTGAACGGCTGGCACGCACATGCACACACATGCACGCTCTTGTCTGACCTTTGACTTTTTACTCAGTCACATTATCACCTCTACATCTCGGCTCTTTCGTTAGAAACTCCTGCGACAACACAGTATGTTCCACAAATTCAAATCTCCATGGTGATGCAGGAGCTAAGCTGTTGCCATGCTGCTTTATTTATGGTGAAATCCAACAGACAGATGGAGTCAAAATAATGTTTCTTCACATACAGCTAAAACCCAGGTTCTACAAACCTCCTCTCGGGGTTCAGTGGGGCTTTACGGACAGTCGGTCACATTGCCATGCTGTCTAACCATCCTGCGCTTGGCTCCAAGGACAAGCAACCAGACCCCCGCTTTGAATAAGCCGGTTTATAAAACATTCAATAAGACACAGTCTCAGTTACTTTTTTTAATTTCTCTACTCAGACACCTCCAACTATCTTTTTTCTCTCTCTCCCCCAGACACACTACACACACACCAAACCTATGAACGACCCACACACCCCTTCTTCGTACACTCTGTCTGACCAGGGCAGAGAGGAGGGTACTCGTTGCCTTGGTTTCTTTATGTGCCTCTTCATTCTTCCACATTGACAGTCCTAACAAGAGTTAGAGATTCAATTAGACTTTAATTTCAGTTTGCTGTTGTTATTTTTTGAGACTTAAATGGCCATTGAATTGTTGAAACGCCTGTTTCCGTGGGAAACTGAGGTTCTTGACACTGTAGTTTGTAGTAACACAACTATCACACTCTTCCCTCATCTCTCTCTCTCTCTCTATTTCTCTCGCTCCGTTCTCCTCCGTTAACTCCAGCTATTCCACTGCTGAGGTCACTTCCTCCTATTCTCGTACTTCCTAACTCAGCAGCCAATGAGAAGCCGTGGAACACCGTTTGGCAGCCTGTAGGTTTGACGGCGCCAAATTCTTTTCCTAGTGTGTCCAAAGGCTCAAGAGCACAGGAAGCTTCACGGCAGCTTAATGAGTTCACTCTGGCAGCGAAGGGAACACATACACACACATATCCAGCGAAAAAACATGGGTGACCACCACTAACAGCCCGGGCACAAAGACGTGAATAATGAATATTAACAAGCACTACCAGATTACTGAAGAACAACTACGAGCTTTTTAGACGAAAGATTATGTGCAAATTCATGTCCACCTTTTTGTCCATTAAACTCAGAGGGCCACCACCGATCCATTATGCTCTTTAGAATTCAAAGAGTAAAAAAACACTGCCAGCTCGTGCTACAGTCGCCAGCCAGACCCTCGTTTACAAGGGTGCTACAAACAATGAGGTCTGGGTGTCATTATAACATCATGTACATACACGGTGTTACACTGTAGGTCATTTTTTAAGCTGGCTTTCAGAATAACAAAGCTCTCAAAAGCAGTAATCATGCTCATTCTGTGGAGTGATAAAGGTAGATAATTATATGCATCTTGTACGTTGCATTCTACGCTACAGCGAGCCACCGGTGGTTATAGCGAGATGAATGACGCCATCAAAGACGACACTCGCACGTTTACAGAACAGGTCAGTGAGGCTCTTCAGATACAATAATGGGATTTAAGGGATGTTTTGTGGCTCAGGTGTGTGTCCAGTGGTTGTGATGTCCATTTTTCCTTGGGTGTGAATGTGATTAATTCACATCATGACAAGAATAAATGAATAAAACTCCACAAACCTAATGAAATGGGCATTGACCGACCTGAATAGATGCAAAACCCTTTATTTTCAGAGTGCAGTGCCTTTTCTTTTTATTTGTTTTTACTGGACCTGAACCATCGACTAAAAAACATCCTTTAGCGCAACAGTAAGAATGAAAGATACAAACAATAATCCTGGTCATCAAAAAGTGTTTCCAGCAATGAAAGGTTCTTTCCATACATGGCTCCGTGCACAGCTCATACAATCTCACCTCCAATCTTTGCTGTCACTGCAGAACATGCAAGCTTTAGTTTGACTGGCCCCTGCTGCTGTACCGGGGGTCTTTCACTTCCTGTGTAGATAAAGAATGTAAATACTATATATTCTATTTAGCGATGATTTTATTTTCCACATCTATATAGATATCTAGAGATAATGCTGATTATTCTGGGTATCGGACGTTGTTCCGATGTCTTGCTACGCCATATATGACGACTGTATGAGTGCACAAAAGACAGCTTCACATATTTTCATTCTCTTAACTTCACCGCTTTGCTGTGTGTAATCTCACGATTAACCCCATCCCTCTCTTCTGACCATGCAATCGTGGATCTCGAAACTTTGTGCGGAAGAAAATGTACATAATTAACTATACAGAGGGATTTGTACGGGAGCCCATGAGTGTAAGAATCACGCTTTTTACACTTTGTGGATGTTTTCCTATAAACGGCAAATCCTGAAGCAGACATTTTTGTCCATTCAATTAGTTCACATGTTAAATTCCACTTAATGTGTAATTTTTCTGAGACTGGTACATTTTTGTTAATCAAAGACACTGTTCAGGTAAACATCAAAATACTGCAACTAATCAAATAACACTGTCAGATATGGAAAATGCAAAGTCACTCTGCCCTTTTTTGAAAAAGCCGTGTGTTCAGTCTATTTTACTGCGACAGACTTGGGGACAATTACTGATATTATCCTGTTCAGTGGCCCCAATTCGCCAAACCAAATTTGAAATGCATGACTGTTTGACTATGCAGAGAAGTGTGTTCTGGAAAGTGTAGTGTTAGTTTCCCCCGAGGTGCAAAGAGCACACACACACACACACACACACACACACACACACACACACACACGTGATGTGCAATGAATGAAGAAGCACTTACTGTAGGAAAAATGCAGCCACAATCTCAAATAAGGAGGAAGGTTTACTAGTTTGCCTGTGTGTGTTTGTTTGTGTGTTTGTGTGTGTGTGCGTGCGCGTGTGCGTGTGCGTGTTGTGGTTTAATGCAAGGAGCTGTGGGTGAACAACAGGCTTGTTGAGTTTACCAGCCTCACTGCCACGCCTGCAGTGCTCCTCCGACCATGTCGGGGTGTTTCTTTCCCTCTGTGTCTGCCTGCCCTCACAGTTGTATGGACTGTTAAAACAAAACAAAAAAAAAAGGAGCCATTTTCTATTGTTCACACTTCTCTCTCTCTCTCTCTCTCTCTCCTTCTCTTCTTTCTATGGTTATGACAACTCACTCGGTCACTCTCTCTTTCTCTCTCTCCTCCTCTCTGATGTCTGTATCTTCTTCTTTGGTCAATAAAGCTGAGTTTCTCCAGTGCCCCCCTGCCGTCTCTTGCTTGTTCTTTCCATCTGTCGCTAACGTTCACTTCTTCATCGGCTGCTGACAAACAGATCACAAGCTATCCTTACTGCATCCCTATCTGTGATACTACCCACTGCAACTAACACACATACACAGACACACACTGAAATGTGGTGTCTTCTTCATGCGTATCATAACACCATATCGTCCCTTAATCAATCTGAAATGAGACAAACTGATTAACAACCATTTCATTTAAAGTCATCAGTCACCTTCAATGTGAAAAAGATGGCCGCTGTGTTTTTGCAAAGTTGCACCACAAACACACAAATCAAAGTCAGGTCATAACGTTTTCTGTCCAGTACATTATGTTCGGTTTTCACTCGATAAAATCAATCAGACTTTTTATCACGCAAACAAACCAGAGAAGAATTTCAGATACACATCAGCTGCTTTGAGTCACCAACACCTTCCTTGTTCGGAGTAATTTAATATGTGGACAGTATTTGTGTCATAATATTTACTTATGAGCACATAATGAAACACAAGCTTGAAACACAGCTACATGAAAAATTAATTAAGTCCAGAAGACACAGAAAGAATTTTGCTTAGTAACTATATCTTAATGTTATGAATTAATTCAGATACAAGTGAACGTACTGTCAAACTGTTAACAATTTATAATATATAGTAAAGCTTAAAATGGAACTGTTGGTGTAGTTTAACTCACAAAAAGGGTAAACTGCCACATCATCCTGCTCTTATCGGAGAAATTAAAGAGAAACATGACAGACAGCTGTGCAGAGAGGAAGGAAAGGTTGAATGTTACTGAAACATTCCTGAGAGACTCGTGATTGTGTCATTTAATGAATTTACACAATACCATTCATACATTTTTCATGAGGTGGGTCGGAGAGGGGGGAGAAAGGGATGCAGACGGTGTGGAAGGAAGGAAAGAGAAACATTTAGATGAACAAGTAGAGAATCTACACACCCCACTGTTCTGGGTTTGCAGGAGCCCTGAGGCGCCCCCTTGGTACTAATAGTAGGTACTGCAAGAAATCATCATCAACATTGTTTACTTTACTGCGGATCACTTCAGAGCAGTGAAACACTCACCACACTGAGGCACTAACCAGTAACCATGTATCACAAGCACATGGATTTATTCATCGACACCACAGGAAAAGGGTACTTACTGTATGTGTACTTGCAAACTAGTACAGTACATCAGTACATAGCAGTTGTACTACATTACTATCTCTGATGTCACACTGAGTGTTACTGTTCCTGAGTAAATCACACGGTCTGTGCAGGGCGGCCACACATTTCCCCAGATGAGATAATAGAAGGTGATAAATGAATATATCAGAGATGTCATGACTTCTGAGAACACACTCTCTCACTCAGTCACACACTCTCTCTCTCACTCAGTCACTCACTCACTCTCTCACTCAGTCACTCACTCACTCTCTCACTCAGTCACTCGGTCACTTCCAGCAGACAGGATGGGTGTGTTTTCCATGATAACAAGCACTAATTGAATTATGTTTATCATCAGATAATAAAAGGCTGCATGGTGCGTTCCTTGTGTCTCTATCAGAAGCCATAAACACAAATGCATGTAAGTAACAAGTCACAAGTATAAACATGTTTCACTAGAAGCAGAATGACTCAGTTGTTCTGAGGTAGTTCAATAACACAATAGTCAGAATCGGATAAATAAAATGACCTCATGGCCTGATGAGGTTGAATGTGACATGTATATAAACATACAGAGCAACAAGAGATCAGGTATCACATAAACTGCTGATGCTACTAATACTGCTGCTACTATACCAGCCACTAATACTACTACTAATACCATTTGTAATACTGTCACTAGTACTTCTTTCTATTATTTGTGCTACCCGTACTAAGACTGATACAGTAGCAGCATAGGGTGCGGTAAAGTAATAATAGTAATAATAGTAATGATGTCATTATGGCACGAGAAGTAGAAGTAGTAGTGATCGCAGTACAGGTCTCTTAGTTAAGGTACTACTATCAGTGGTTGCTGTAGTCAAAGCAGTAGTAGTTACAGTATAAACCCGTTCTGACAGATTGATGTCAGTGTTTTCTGCTCCGGCAGCAGCGTCGTTTCTTCAGCTGCAGTGAGTGTGGGTGTCCGGAGGTTGAGGATGAGAAGATATGAAATCAGATGAACTTGACTCATCAAGGTGGAGCTGGGTCAGTGAATCAGGATGAGACTTCAAATAAACTTAAGGTCTTCCTGGATTTGAAAATATGAACTGACTTAGGTTGTGTGAATATGGATGACCCTTTATATTTACTCAACATATTGAGGCTACAGGTCACGTGAGTGTTTGCATCAACTTTAGCAGAGTTAGATCTGCACATGGATTTTCAAGTTTCTTCTTATTTCATTAAAAACAGACTATTTGGAGATACAGCGACTACCATGCTCTTTACTTGACAATGAATGTGTTGAAGATTTTGCACTAGAACAGCACAGGTCACCCACAGTTATTATGCGAGGTGACGCTGGTTAACAAAGACGATAATGGTAAAAAAAATAAATAAAACATTTTGTTCTATCACAGGCTACATCAAAACACCAGAGGTTTCCTTGACAACAACAAATGGCTATCAAGTTCCCATGCCGACCAAACATCCTCACACTGCCATGGTGAGTAGTGTATCTGTGTTTTTTTAATGTATGACTGTACGGATGTTTATGAACAATGAAAGAGCATCTACAGGACAATGTTCACATGATGTCCCGAGACATCAGAAGAGTCAGGGATGACACCGCGGCTCCGTCTGCCAGGAAACCTTTCATGATGCATTTATAAGAAGCTAACTGTTCACCCTTCATGGGACTTTACAGGATTTCAAACAGCAACACCCATTATCTGTATTTTGGGCTACCACTCCTGAAAATAGTGTGTGTGTGTGTGTGTGTGTGTGAGCTAAAGTCACGAGGAGATAACAGCAGTGCTGAGAGCATGTGGACAAGTTAGATGTTCTTTTAAAAATCTTTGTGTCTATGATCTCTGTGTTCATGTGTCAGCTGAGAACAGAACATTCAGGCTGATACGTTTAAATACTTCAGCTTGTTCAGGGAAAGTCGGCAGAAAAGAAATCCTTGAGATCCTGAACATCACATATTGATGACCTCCAAGTTCTACCGTCCACGGATTTATTCTTTTTCTAACTTGAAAATTTTGTTTGAAAAAATAGTTTTTGCTTTCACCCTCTGGAGTTTGCTGGCCGGGTCAAATCAGGTAAATAAAGAGTAAATGATGTCCGCTGATGTCCTCCTAGTTCTCACGAGAACAGTGTCTCGGAGGAGGCTACCAGAGGACATTCAGGTGTGAATGACCTCGTTTCGAGACAAATTTGAATGTCGAGGCTTGCGGACACTTGGATGACACTACAGGAGCAGTATGAATTTGGCTGCAACGCTGTTTACCGATGAAACTGTGATACTACACCTCAATATTTCCCATCTGGCAACAGCTGTCCAGGGGTCACAGTGGGAAAAAAGTGGCATAGCATGAAGACCCCTAAACCTCACATTGCTCTTAAGTGAAAGGCAGGTTCACTTTCTCACTCTCACTACTACTGGTGCTCTACCTGTTCTGGAGTTTTCTCACTTTTGTTTGAGAGCAGAGCACATTTGAGAGAGAGAGAGGGAGGGAGAGGGAGAGGTGGAAGACAGACAGACAGACAGACGTACAGGGAGGTGGGGTTCAGGGGCTGGACGGTGGAGGGTTGCAGTCAGATTGTCTCGCAGCTGAATGAATGAATGAATGAATGAATGAATGAAACTAAAGGCAGTGAAACCTGATCCGCACGGGTCGGCCTCATTGTGCTCGGCTCGCGCGGCTCTGATTCTCTCTGGAACGGGACAGAAAAGACTCCCGGGAGCTCGCGAGCCCTGCATTATTCAGAGCGCGTGCCTCGCGGAAAAAGGAGCGAGAGAGGGAGGGAGGAGAGAGAGAGTGGGAGGAGAGAGGGAGGGAGGAGAGAGAGAGGGAGAGAGAGAGGAGGAGGAGTGAGGTTGGAAAAGCTGGCGCGTAAAGGCGGCTCAATGTCACCCCGGTCCCAGGCTGCGGTCACCGGCATCAACGCGCCTCTTGCATCCGCTCCTCCCGCTCCACAGTGCGGGCGTTCGATGTGAACGTCCCCCGCGGAGCAGCCTCCATCTGCGGCCACGTTGACGGAGAAGAAGGAGAAGAAGTAGCGGTCAGTAGGTCGGTTACGCCTCCGCCGTTAAAAACTAATCCCCGGGTTATTATCTGGTAATTAGTCGGTGTTAAGGAGCTCCGGGAGATTAGCTGCAGCTCTGCTCTCACAGGTAAAGTGAATTAAAACAATAGCATGACTGACTGAAATCGATTTTAAATGAAGTTAACAAAGGGGGAGTAAACTCATCCAAGGAGAAAATGTGCATGTGGAGGGTGTGTGTGTCCATTTCGTGTGGCTTTATGTGTGTTTCTGTGCATGTGTCTAATACCTGCAGTCTCTCTGATTGTCTGTCCAAGTGTTGGACACAGGATACTGTCTCTTCTCTCCCCCCAAAGGAGGTCAGTGGACCAGACTATCTGCTGCAGTGTAGCCTCTCTGCCTCATTGTGCTCCTGCTCCTCCTCCTCCTCTGCATCACTTTAACCCAGATATGACAATGACCTTAACTTGGTTTTTATCTCCCACATCATCCTGGATGACTTGTTGTCATGCTCCTCCACCAGAGAAATCATTAGGGTGACGTAAACCTGGGTTTTTATCTTGTCCGAGCTGTAGTGATCATTGCAGTGAGATCACGATGGTTTAATATGATGATGATCTGATGCAGAAATGTGTCTAAGGGCTGGGCAACATGGCCACAGATGTGAGAGATAACAACATTCTATCAGCTGATATCAATAATTATCACGATAAATATATTTTGCTGCTGTTGTTCAAATCTGAGATATAACAGTAAAGCCTTATGTGTTGTACCTCATCCACAGGCTTCTACAATGCATAAACATTATATTGGTAGATATTGAACCTTTGTTATATTCTTATGATTTGAATTGTATTGCAATAATAACAGTTTACTATTGTTTGATCGCCCAGCTCTAATATTTCTTATACTGACTGCAAACCCCTCGATTAATCTTCAGCCCCACTCCTGACAAAAAGCACTCCTTTTTATTTTTACCTCTTTATATAAACAGTTTAAAATAAGGAAAGTGATCAAACTCTCAAAGAGAGAACCGACCAGGTGACAGACTTTATTTTTGTTTGCTCAAGATTTCCATTTGTTGAATATTCAGTCTCTGTTCTTCGCCAGCAGCTGTTGCCAAGCAACTCGAAGTTTTGAGTTCAGCAATGTTCATATTCCACCAGGGACTAACGTTGTCCTGCTGCATATGAATGACTTTTAATTGTCCTTTCGGCACCAGAGATTAAATCTGATCTCTCAGCTGAGCACATCGTGACCACTTATCCTACAAACGCACATTTATACAGATATATTACAGTTAAATACCCTATTAAACACAGGTTTTATTATTGAAAATGAATCTTGCTGATCTGTACAATACGGGATTGATGGATTTCTCTGTGCTATTAGACTTGACAGCTTTCAATTGGACAATTTGAGGAAGATTTCTTTTGGAGTATCTACTTGGAATAAACTTTATCTGGCAGATAGAATCCACAGCTGGGATTCAGATCAGATTGAAATGAAACTGAGGGGTAAACAATGTCATGGTGGATGGAGGCTTAAGTCTGTTTTTATTGCACGCTCCGTCTCTGTTCAGAATAGCTCATCAGCCGTGCTTAGCTGTTTTGTTTGGTCATCATTTCAAATTGCTGGCTGATTCTGGAAATAAAGAACCAAAGCAACAAACTGCCAATTCAGACAGAGTGTTTGCCAATAACTCTGCTGGGCCTGGGGACACACACAAAAAAATCACAGCCAGCGCTCTAATTTGATTGGATGGTTAATGACAGGAGGTACCTGCCACATACTGAATGTCCCATTGAGACAGTCAGGGCCTATTTCAGTACCTTAAGGTTTCTGTGTTTTTGGTACATTTTCTGCTCCCGCCCTCTTTGCACTGTATTGTGTGAGAACATCAATGATATCTTCTTCCTCCAAACCACTCCCTCCTCCGAGAAAGCACATGCACACATACTTACACGAAACCGATCACAGGTTACATAACAGCTGTGAGGTTGATGATGCCAACGTTTCTAAGCTAGCCCACCCGAACAGAGGAGGTGGAAATGGGAACGAGGTAGTGAAAGAGTGGCTGGATGAGAGAGATCCATGTGATGACAAGAGACAATGGGCCCAAGGAGAGATAAAGGGAGGTGCAGGTGCGAGTGTTGGGGCGTAGCTTGAACAATCGATGTAAAGGCAAGTGGAGGAAAACATGAGGGAATGAGGAGGACACTTGTAGGAAGTCTGTTCAGCCTCACTGGGCTCAAAGTGTTGTTGACATTAACTGGCTGATGGCCTTTCAGTGGCCGATCTGTTGATTTCCCTCCACTGGCTCATTTCCAGGAAGAGAGTTACACTCCGCCTTGTGTTTTTGGACGAATTCCCAGACGTTACAAGTGGCTCAAACATATTGACCGAAAAGTCAAGTGTAAACTTAAACAGTAGTTGGATGTGATCAAACAATAGTAGGATAACTCTTCTATGCATCATGCTGAACAATAACATGTTTGAAAACTAGCCTGTCTGCACCGCTGGCTATTTATTGGACAAACCACATGCTGGGTTAATCTAACGCAGTAAGATGTTGGACCATATTAACTCTAGTGTTGGGTTAAGTAGGTTTTGCTTTTGCTTTTTTCATTTTTTGCTTCACTCTCCTACAAACACTACCTTTTTATGTTTTTAATTAATTAAGGCTAATAAGGCAAACTGGTCGAGTGCAATTACAACACTGTCCGGTTTAGTTAATCCCCTGTGACCAATCAATTGCTCAAAGAATATGTGCGATTTCAGTTGTTTAAGATTATATGACTACAGGCCTTTTGTTGATGCTACAATATGATGTCATGCATGTAAGTCTCATCAGCTGACAACGTGTGGATAAGAAAGCAAACATGTGCTGTGTTTGTCACTGGAAATCATGTGAGTGGTCCTCAGGCCAGCTTTTAGACTTGAGCCTTGAAAATGATTTGTGAAGTCTCCTCATGTTTTTGCACGACCTGGAAGTAGCTGGAATTTTAAGCAGTTCTTTGTGGTGTGAGTGACACTTTGCGGCTACTTTTGTTTGGCCCATGGGAGTGGATGACAGCTCGAAGAGATGATGGGACAGTGTGTGTGTGTGTGTGTCCGCCCAAGTGTTTTTCATAACTTCCTCTTTGATCGTACGGTACGAAGAGGACACCTTGACAACCATGAGAGAGGAGGATTCTTAAAGAGATGATGGCTCTTTTCTATAAATATTCAACTCTGACGTGTAATGAGAAAATAAATGCACCGTGGTGGGTTAAACTTCAGCGAGCGGAGCAAGCGCTGTGATTTGGTCACATGTTGGAGATAAGGCTTAGGCTTTCTTCTGTATCTGTGCACGTCCTCTGAAAGACAAAACAGACAAAGCGGAGCAGCGCTACAGGGAACTATGGGGGAAAGAGTAGCTAATAGTACAAATGAGTCGACCATAAGACACGAGGAAGAAATTGCAACAAAACAGCTGTTTTTGCCCCTTTCTTAAGAGACACATTATCAAAATGGCCACCATCAAGATTTGGAGCATTTATCTCCAATTAGCCATGTCAACCAATCAGTCTCATCCATGCAAAACTTCGTACGCTGTGGCACAGGAAGATGACCTCCCCAATCTTGATCCTGCCTTCAAAGCTCTGATTGGCTCAGTTGTTTCCGCAGGGGGAGAAAGGCCAAACCAACCTATATGATAAGATCAGAGACAAGCGTGTCGATGCAGAGGTTAGGTTTGGAACAGTTAAGGTCAAGATCAATGTCTTAGCTCAACCTTCATCTCTGTCCAGCCCATAATGACGCAAAGGCAGCAGGGCTTTTACTGCCATATCCTGTTGTGACTCGGGGAATTTGACAAGGACAATGATAGAAGAAAAATGTTGAATGAAGCAACAAAACAAAGTCAAAGTCAAAGTTTTGTATGCCACATTCCATTTTCGAAAAGTATTTTGTCCTCTGTGCTGGATGCAGGAAATGCAACAATGCATTGCAGCCATGTGATGGCCACCATTACACAACCGCCGCCACCCACTATTGTCCAAAACATCCACCGACTATTGTTGAGCCGCGCTACAGAAGTCATTCATTTAACACAAAGCACAGCACAAACCACCTGCTTGCACAAATATGTTTACAACAAACAAGCTCACATAGACACTAACAATACAGCCAACTGGAGATTTACGACTGCATTTGAACGGAACACTTCTAATGTCTAACTAGTACTTCTCGTCTTTTTTCCCACACTGCAATTCAAAATAAACAAGAAACTAAAAGCCTTTATCTGTAGTTCCAGGGAAGTCAGCAGGGAGGTTGACCTCTAATGTCAGGGCCTCATCTCACAACACAACCCTGTGTTTTGGTGTTGAAAAGCTGCAGAAGTCTCTTTATCACATTCCAGCTGCAGACTGGAATGTCAGCGTGCCATTTGAGCTTTAGATGTTGCAGAATGTGCGAGAGGGGGGGGCTCAGGTCGGGGGGGTCGCCATCGTCATTGCTGTTTTTACTTAATCTTTTGAGAGCTGTGTGATATTGGCCCTCAAAGTCAGGATACTTTTAGGAGTTGATGTCATATTTGCCAGCTTCTGCAAGGGTCTATTTTAGGGTTCGAGTTTTGAAACATGCTTGAGGATTTGTCACTATCGGAAATGACTCAAAATCTAAAACACTTTTAGTTCCTACTGGTTCATGGGAAATCTGTGAGGGGTAGATGTGTCTCATTACCTCCACCAAGGATTATGTTTTCACCCCTGTCCATTTCTATGTTGGTTTTTGTTTTTAAACACAAAAACAACGGAATACATTCCTGTGAAACTTGCTGTAAAGGTGCGGTATGGGTCATGAGAGATCGCATTCAATTCTGGATACGGATCAGTGGACGGTTTCAGGAAATGTTTCAGTTTCTTTAACATTGGGAGATTTCAGTATTTTCATTGTTTCATGAGTTTGTGCGGCGTGATTTAATTTAAGGTATGCGGTTCTACTGAGTGCCGTTCTAGTATTTCCTTTTGGATGGGGCAGACAAAGTTTTGCAAAAAATCAGCTCTGTGTAAATCTCCAGTGAGCATCTCTCGTGTGAAAACTCCCTCTGCTTAGTATCTGCTGGTGTCATGATGACGATCAGTCAGGGATGGTCCTGCAGGCTGCTGAAAGGCTGATTGGGGATGTAATGTGTGGAATGTACAGAATGTGGCAGACGTGAGTAAGAGGGGAGTTTTCCTTTCAGGTTAAATAAAGGTGAAGACTTGAATTTTGGGTTAAGCTCAACACCAGGCCAGGTAGGACTTCTACAGCTGAAGTGATGGAGGTTCTGAAACTAAATTAGCTTGACAAACATAAGAAGATACACATTTGAGAGATTTACTGGAAGTTACTCACATGAGAAATTGTATTTGTGCAGGACTAACAGCCAGACAAGCACCAAGCTGAGGCATAAATGACAGTATGAATGTGATCATCAGGCTCAGACCTGTTTGCAGTTGAAGCCAGTTTTCTTCCTGTGTGCAGCCTCCTTCCTCTGTCTAAATACTGCAGGCTAATGAGCTGGTTTCCGTAAATAGACAGGTGATTAACACATCACTCCTCTCAGTGCAAGGCAGAGCAGAGCTAGTTAATGCTATAAGCTATCACTGGGTAGCAGTTCACTCTCGCAGGACGACAGTGTTGATGTGCTCGGACTGATGGTTGGGGAAATACACCGTTGAAGCTAAAGGTCATAAATAACCTTTTTTAAAGCTGCTGGTGAGTTTGGTTTGAGCTTCAGCCATGCAGCGTCACAATGTACGGACGGGAACCCGCTACATGATCAGTCAACTCATGCAAAAGAAGAGTGTGCTGGTGATGGACAAGGTCAGACTAAATTTCTGATAAGTTCCCCACAGTAGTTGTGTTTTAGCTGTTTTAGTTTGAAATGTTTAATTATTTAAGTATAGTTTTCTATGGTGTTTGTGTTTTAGCAGGATAATGCTAAAGAACCAATTTCCGTGACATTGTGTAGAGGGGTGCGGCATGACTCAACGAAGAACTCATTAATTACCTATTTGGTGCAGATCTGGATCAGGGGGTTGATCCAAGATATTCTTTACTCATTTTGTTTTGAGATAGGTCAAGATTTTTGGGAGATTTTTGTCAGAGAGTAGTTAAAAGATCTTGATGAGCAATTGTGCAATTTGGTGCTGATCCAAATAAAAATGTGATTTCATAAGGGGGCTGCCCTTCTAGTTTAGAGCAGTTATTACAAAGCATGTTCGCTCAGGTTTACAGTCTCATGCTGTTTTTACAAGTCACTTTGCAGCAGGTATTGATTACCAGCCAGTTGACCACCTAGAGTAGCTTCTTGCAGTGTGTTGTGGTGGGTGTGTCAAGCTTTCTATACATAGCCAGCAGTTATCCCGGTGAGCGTTGTGCTGCAACGTAAGTCACTAATCTAATCTAGTCTCCACTTTTGACTCTTTGACTCTGTGCATGTAAGGCCATGCTAACTTTGAACTGGAGATTTTAATTAAGCGTTAAATACCTGTAGCATCAAACATAGGAGCCGTAGATATAACAACATGTGACAGCTAAGGATGGGAGACAGCTAAGCACTACTCTACTGTTAATGAAAGAAAGAAGTTGTATTTTTGGGAAAAGTTTAACACAGCAATCTATGTGACACTGACTCATTGCATTTATTGTATATTCTATTCTGATTTTGCTCAAGGAAAATGGGCACATTGTATTCCAAACCATTGTGTGGTCTCTGCAGTGAGAACCGCTGAAAACCTGATTCATGCTGGGAAAGGATTAGAATTATATGCTCAGTGAACACACACACACACACACACACAAACACACACACACACACACACACACACACACACACACACACACACACAGACACAGACACAGACACACACACACACACCCACACCATTTCATACTTGAAACACTCAAACCCAGTCACCCGAGTGTCGTTGACTCCTCCTCTAGTCAAGTTTTCTTTTCTGCACAATCTTTCTTATTATTTCTCATTATATATTATTTGATGCTCATGTTTTCGTGTTGTAGGTAAAGGTTACGAACTACTGTTTTGCAACAAATCAACAGAAGTTCTTGTTTTTCCGGCCTTTAAGATAGATAAGGTTGTGTATTTAAGTGTTTTTTTGTCATTGTATTGTTGTGATCACTGTGTGTTTGTGTGTGTGATCTGATATGAAACAAAGGGAATGATAGTTGACAGCATGTACTGTGCCCTGTTAGATTAACAGCAGGAGAGAGCTGTGCCGTTATATAACCAGGGGGGAGGCCGAGGGAAGGAAAGGAAGGAAAGGGAACAGTTCTTAAAAAAAAAAAAAAAAAAGTTATTGGCAAGACGTTTAGGGTGTGACATTCTTCTTATTCCTGCTGTAGGTGGAAAATTAACCAAGAGACTGAAGGAAATAAATTCTCTCACAATACTTGGATAAAACCTATCTCTGATAACTTAAGCTGTTGTCAGACATGAACCCCAGAAAATTGGGTCACAACATTTTTCTGAGTTCATCTTTCACATATCTAGAACACAGCAATTTCCAGAACATTCAGGCAATGGGCCTTATTACCGAAAGCAATATTTATATTAGGTATGTATATTTGTATTCTTACAGTTTTGCATCTGTCATCACGTGTTATATTCCTCATCAATGCTGTTAATCTTCCTGGCTGGAAGGAAAAGTTCCAGAAAATGTCAAGAGCAAACGACAGAAACTGTAAGTCCCAGGATTATATGATGGTATAACCTGTGTGTAGTTGGCTGTGTTCAACAGTCACAGCTCTGCAGGGTTTTACTCCTGATTTAATACGTCTGGCTACTTTGCTGTTTAGATGTTAATCAAATTGACATACATGAAGTCTGTAAATTAATTCTGATAAGATTATTTCAAATCAATTATTAATTAAGTCAGGACGATCTCGACTTTGCAAAGGGCTCTTTAACAGAACTCATTTTGCACCAGTGTCAAACTCACTGTACATTTACTGCAATATAATATACACACACACTGCAGCATTTCACTGGGCAACCAGCCCAGTAAAAGTAAAGTTTGTTATACTTTCCCTGTGTGAAGTATTATTGCACATGCAGGTCTATGGTCCAGTTTCCAAAAGAAGAAAACAAGCACTGCAGCTTTTGCCTGAACCCAGTTTAAGAGAGCAGTAACATTTTGTGACTGTTCAGTGTTAGCGCTCGTCTGTGTGTTGAGTCAGTTGGTCCTGCTCGTGTTAATCTGTCGCTCGGTCCTGTGGTTGGAGAGTGTGTTTACACAAGTGGTCACACTCTCTGACTACAGACCTTTCTGCTTAGGAGAGCCCTCCATCTGTGAGTGTGAGTGTGTGTGGACTTCCATCTTTGTAAGGACCAGTTTCAGTTATACAGTTTATATATCCTCGTGGAGGATTTGGGAAAGTGTGTGTGAGTGGTTTTTCACACCTGAAAGTCTAAACCATTGTGTTTTAGTCCTTAGGTCCAGACTGTTGTTTGAGGCACCTAGCTGGGTGGGTGTGAAAGCCCCCTGGCAATGTGAGACTGAAGACTCCGTTTTAAGGTTCAGGTTAGAATTAGTTTTAAGTTAGGGGCTAGGGGTTTGGAATGCCATTTTGTCAATGACTGTCCTCACAAAGATAGAACTACAAGTGTGTGTGAGCGGAGCGGAGCATTAGTATTCAGCCTGGTGAGCCTCTCTGAAGCGCCCATCGGACCCTTTGTTGTCGCTCTGTGAAGGGGTCTCAGATGGTCGGGGTTGTGTGCGAGTGGTGTCATGAGAGGCTTGGAAAAAGGACACAAATAGTTTCCATGAGTCCAGACATGCAGAACATTCCTCTTTAACACTCAAAGCTCAAAAGGCAACTTAACATGATTTCAGTGTGGTTGTTGTTTTGGGCTCTCTGGCAGTGGGTAGGTGGAAATCCCCTCAATTTCACTCTTTTGTGCAGCAGTGTGATGTCACTTTGAATGATTGTTGTTGTTGTTATGTGTCGGGGGGTGGAGATGATACCTAGTCATTCTTCAACAGGAGTAGAGAGTGTGTTATTGATGCCGAACTGCTTTGCTGCAACTGTTAACACCCCCGGAGTCTGTTTGTGTGTTTGTGTGTGTTGCTTTAATACTGCTAACCGCTAACAGACATTAGATGAAACCAAGTCTTTAAGATTTTAATTGTGCAGTTGATATGTTTTAACTCGGCTGCTCTGGTTGTTCCAAACTATTGATCTGACCAAGTGTTGACCTCAGTGAACTCCACAGCATTCATGCTTGAGCACTCTTGTGTATTCTTGTGTGTTCTCGCGCAGGTGGCCTCTAGTTTTCGGTGTATATCCTGTGTTGAGGGCCATTTCCGTGGATACAAGTTAGCGCAGCTTCCTGGCTTCCTGTTTAGATAACCTGTGGGTTCTGATAGGATTTTTATCCAATCAGTCACTTCCTTTTACTCTGTAGCAAAATTTCTTAAAAAGTGACCACTGCAGCATCTTTTATTTTGTTACCATCATCCAGCAAGACAGGAGGGTTTGTTAAAGAGGTGTGTGTGTGAGGCTGAAGAACTAAAGAGGGCGTTACCCTTCACTGAAGGCTCTGAAGGACTCAGCAGTTGGAAGCTTTTGTGCAAAAGTTGCATATTGTCTTTTCATTTTGCTTGAGAGGCATTATATCACTTCTACTGCACAATAGACGACGGAACCTTTTCACCTTCCTTCTCAAATATCAACCAGAATCAGATTCAGAATTATGCTTCACTTTAAATGTGAAACCTCAAGTTCTGCATATTCGATCGGCCTAAATCGATCGAAAATGAAGAGTTTGTTTTGAACAGAAACCACTCATCTCCTCCTCCTCCTCCTCTTATGTGCTTCAAAGGTGAAAAGTTCACAGCTTGCTCTTTCATGGAGGAAGACATGATCTCGCTATTTGTTTGTCTGCATGGTGTGTTCCAAACGTTTAAAAACTATTTTCACCAAAATAAGGCTGAACCCTTTTTTTAAGCCTGTCAGTGGACCAATACGATTTAAGAGAGAGAATTACATTTAGTTTGAAATCTAATATTACAAAATTAAGATCCGCTTTCATACTCTTGGGTGTCAGCATGCTGCTGCTGGGTGCTGACTTGTCCATCAATGGGATTCATTTGTCTCTAGTCCTCCTGCAGTGGCCAGAGGTTTTGTTCTGACCTGGTTCTTCATTGGGTTGTTCTCTCTCTCTTCCCATTTCACGCTTACTCTCTCGGTCAATTAAGGCGAAAAAATGTCTTCGAACATATTTGTGTTTGACCAGCGATGCTTCAAAATCACAACAGACGGAGACACAGACTTTAAACCCTGGAGCTACTCAGCACATAAATACTTCAAAGTCCAGTTCCATGTTAAATTACTTTTCTTTAATTGTACATCTAATAATTAGTGTGTGAATGTTGTGTATCGTGCAGCTGAACATTAATGTGTCTCTGTCAGGCTGTGGTGATTAACTGTGCCCTTTGCTGTTTCTGATCAATCATGATCAATATTCCATGACATAAGACGGCTGCGGGCGCTGCTCTGTATTGATAGTGTTGACCCAGTTGCATATATTCAGGCAGACACATGCACATGAATCAACTGTCACATACGCTCTTGCTGTTTTCCCTCAGTCTGACTCTTTCTTAAACAATATCTGTTTTCATCGCTCACACTACAAACCGGACTCTAGTCGTTAGCTCTTCCCTGAGTAAATCACCAGCGCTAATATAATGGCACAAGTGTCTGTGTGTAACATCTCTATCCGGGAGTTGAACTCTCCAGTGCAATAATTGGGTTACTGTCCCAATTTTCTGTGACCGAGTTCTCTTGATCATATGGCTCTGAGTTATTTCTGGCCTGGGAACTCACCAAGAAATTTTAATTTGTCATTTGAGACGAGGATAATTGAACTGGACAGGGTGCGGCACATCTCATATTTGATTTATTTTTCTTTTGTTGGTTATTTTTAGAAATGCAATGATGTCACTGAGACAAATTCATATTTAGAAGCAGTGGGTGGGACAACTACTCTCTGTTACCCTGTGACAGGAGGGGCAGCTGATAATGGGCACACATGGTGTTTGCATGGCTTCCTTTGCAGTCACAAAGTAGGATAACCTCTTTGACCTCTGGACCACCATGCTCGTCCACTCAACAGATTTCCAACAAAAATAGAAAATAATTGTGAGATAGGAAATTTGCCCTAATTTACCAAGGAACAGGATGTCACGATTTGCATTTTGTGGGCGTAGCTATTGGGCTTAATTGAATTTAAGGTGGATGTTGGACCTTGGCAGATGTATACAATCTACTGAGTGCCATTCTATATTCATTTGGTTTTCAATAAGACATGAGATGTGCAGATGGTTCGTACAGGTCACAGATGTCCCACAGTTTCTTTAATGCATGCATTTTTATTTATTTCTTTGCACGGGTTTTAAAAAGAAGTTCAATAAGTGATATTTCATCCCTCACGCTCAGAGAAGACATGAATGGTGCTGGTGCATTTCATACATTTCTGTCGGATAAGGCTGTAAAAATGGCTTTGTCATTTGCTTATTTTGCTTTTTAAAAAGATGAAAATGTAAAGCTCTAATTTCTGAAATGCACTCTGACGCTGGCACCGTCCTCCATCATTTAGCAGCTGCTGACACAGTATTACTAATCGCTCTTGTAAATTCGAGGAAAGTGTTTCCACTTGCATTGCGTCTTGATGTTGTAGTGTTTGAGTGGAGAAAGTGAACCGTGACTCAGGTCAGCTCTGGTTTCTGACCAGCCGATCCTATGACCCAACACAAACACACACACACACGCATGAAGTTTTAGTGTGAGCCAAGACGTTCGTCAAATATTTGGTTCCTAAGCACGTCTGAATGATGCTGTATAAATAAGGTTTTACTGTTTTCAAGGTGAGCAGGCAGTGAAACAGCATCGTGTGTCCTCTAAAAGCACTAATGATAAAATACTTTGCAGCTTTAGAGGCTTTCAGCTTTCATTTCATTTATTTTTTATTAAAAAGGTGAATACAACCCTCATACCAGACTGAGGCCTGCACTGATGATGACGGATGAAAATGTGACCCTGTCATCGTCACCTCCTCCTCTTTCGTCAGTCATCATCTCTTCATCACTACAGCCCCCCCCCCCCCGCCTCGTAAACTCAGTTTTTGACAGGAGCTGTGGGTTAAAGGGAAAATGGAGCGAGAGACATACATGTAGAGCTGAGGAAGAGAGGGTTTGGTCATACACAGGAAGGGAGGAGTGGGGAGCCACAGGGTGGATGTTATTGGTGTGTGTGTATAGGAGAGCCTGTACAAGAGGGGTCTTTGTGGGTGAGGGCATCTGGAGAAATCCACACACACACACACACACACACACACACGCTCAGCCCATGACATCACAGCTTGCAGAGCAGCCAGAAGGAATGTTACTGAGAAAGGAGAGGCTTTGTGGAGGAGAGGAAAGAGACGGGAGGGGAGGAAAAGGAGGAGAAGAAGAGGAGGAAAAGGCTTGGCCAGGGAAAAAGTCTGGCACTCCCACTATCTGGAACAGGACGGACCGAGGCTAGACTGAAGGGAACAGACCTGAATGGGATAAAGCTTATGAAAAGGAAACACACATATGTAATATTACAAAACTAAAGGAGGCTTGCGTTTGAACATTACAACATGGATTTACTGACATCGCTAAAATAGAGTACCTGTGAGAGCAACAGGTGAGTACCACCGAATCCATTTTTATAATCTCTTTAACGTATATTTGGCAGTTTTTCCTTTTTATTAAATCGATTTTATTTGAATGAGAAAAATGTGAGAAAGGTAGGACACAACTCCATATAATACATCGAATTTACAGTCGCAAAATATTCTGTGTATTTTTTGGAAATACTTCAGCTCATCTGCTGGCCAAGCCGTTAAATTTTTATAAAGTAGGGTGCAACTTGGGAACGGAAAAGGAGGAGGAAGTGTCAGAATACACTAAAGTCCAAAACCAGACGTTTTAGTTTTTAAAGTCTTATTTCTGTTGGATTAGGTTTAGTATTCATGTCAAAGTTTATCCAGATGTTGCAACATAATGCACTTTACCCTCTACACACCGATTTCTCTGCTCGGTCCAGCTGTTAGCCCCCTCTGTCAGCCCACCTGCCTATCTGCTGACACTTCCAGTCAGATAAAGCCAGTGTGTCCATTAATCACATGTTTAGTTTAGTTTATCAGTGACGCACCATCGCCGTTATTCAGCTTCTACAAACTGTCTCTACCAGAATCGTGAGTAAGTGCAGGATAGCACTGGGTTGGCCTCGGTTCACAATCCAGGCTGTTTGGACATGAGAGCACCAGGCTCCAGTTACTACACAGGATCATATTTAGCCAGGAGACAGAGCCGGGGGGAAACGCTGACTGTTCTGGGTTACAACAGGAGCTCAGTGTGTCTTGTGGACGTATATCATCAGGCTTTGGTCTTTACGTTTGCCATGTGTTCTGACCGCAGTGAGCGCTCCAGCAGGCGACTGTGAAGTGATAGTGAAAGATGGAGGTTATCAGATGTAAATAGAGCGTGTGGGTTTCCTCTCATGAAGTGTTCGGGTGTATTGTCATTCGGGTGATTGTCTTTAGGCTTATAACCCCCCCCCCCCAGAGTCTCAGGCGGGCAGCCAAGTGTATGTGTTTAAAGTGTGTGTGTGTGTATTTGTGATTTTTGTGCATCACAGTCGGAGAGTAAGTATTTCCAGATGTGATGGACGTGAAGACAGACAGAAAATGAGACAGCAGCAAAAAACTGACTCAGACTGACTCACTTTGTACTAATATAGTTCTGACGTTCCACTGTTTATTGATTCCCACTCCTTTTATTAACCTCAACAGTTTCATACTTCTTTTGTACGCTTATGTAAATGTGGAAGGATGACATCAAGGATCTGAAAGTAAAACTGCTATTGTGCATGACAGGACCAGGAAGGCATCTGCTGTCTCTATATTTAATCCTAATCATATTTCTAATCATAAAATCAAATATTTCCTTTAGGATTAGTTTCAGGATCTTAACTCCACCCATAATATTATCTTTAAAACCACGTTTGAACTATTAAATGATTTAAAACCCAACACTAAACTAACGGGCACAGGTATTAAACTGTAAGACAAAGACAAGTTTTAAAAAAACAAATCCAATAATCAAAACACAGAGAAGCACTATGAGAGAAGGAAATGCAAAGAACGCACAACACAAAGTGGAGGAGAAACTAAAGTAAATATCTGCAGAAGTGCAGAAAAGCCTAAATACACACTGAGGGGAAAACATTTAGACGCAGGTGAGTCACACTGAGACAGGTGCAGGTCGTCACAGTGGTGGGAAAAGCATGAAGGCAGGAAGTTTTAAACAAGGGAAAAAATTACTACAAAATATAACTGAAAGTGAAAACATGAAACTGCTAAAAACGATAACTTGATCTCAGGTCAGAACACGAGACGTGACTGAACCAATCGGAACATAGCTATGAAAGTTGGGCCGAACTGTGGAGGATGATTTTCCTCATATTTTCTTCCTTTTTTGAAAAAACTGAAAACACGTACAGTCAGTATTGGTCTGTTATGTCTCTTTATGCTATAATTCAATATTAACGTAAATGTGACATGGACACTTGGCCTATCTTCACATGCATGAGACACACCCACACATTGTCCCTCATCATCAAGTCCCATTGAGGACAGACAGCTATGCCTGGAATGTCAGTTCACCTTAATGGAACACACATGAATACACACCTGTGAAACAAATACACTCTTGAAAGAACACACTCTCCTGCTTGCATGCACTGCTGGACAACTACAGTCATGCACACACACACACACACAATGGAGTGTGAGTGTGTGGGTGTGTGTGTGTGTTTGTGCATGTGTGTGCAGGAGAATAGCATCACATATGAGACATTCCTGTACTCGAGTACTGTTTTCCTGAGGCAGTAACAGGATATCCTCCCCCTCTGTACTGTCCTGCTGCTGGACACTCTCACACATTCCAACACTCACACACATGCAATATACACAACGGGTCAAATATAAGAGGATGGAAGACCGTGTGTGCGTCCTCACTTTGTCACTTCATGTCATGAACACAGGCTTCATATAGAAATGGATGTGCAGCCAATGCACAGGCCCCTGAAAACTGTATTCTCTCAAATCACCAGTAGGGGTCAACTGTATTGGTTGCTAAAATAAGTGTGTTTCTGTTGAAATCTGAGAAAATGACTCTTAGCCAGTTTCAATACTTGTTGTTCTATATCTATACTCATATTGTGATTAGACAAAGAACGGTATATGCTGAAATTAAAAGGTGATAATGTTCCGTGTGGCTATTTGTATTATTACACAGACCCACAAAACCACTAGCTGTAGACGTCTGACTAGCCCTGCTATCTATTATTAGTTTAGTCGTCTGTGTTCATGCCCCTTTTTCATTTCCTCTCTAGCCTCAGAGAAAAAAATACAGTGTTTTTGGTTTTTACTCAAACAAACTGCAAACACAGGCTGGAATGCAGCACATCTGCAGTGAAGAGAAACTGACACAGATCAAATCCCTTATACAAGAATCTACAGTGACACAGCAACAAGGGAGATAATGTTTTGCGTATAAAATGTCATCGATTTTAACTTTGAAAAATGAGGAATTTGCATGTGACTGAGCCAGATGGATCAGCAAAACGCCCGAGGGGATATCTTAGTTTTTTTCTTTCTCACATGAGGAAAGGAGGATGAGAGAGCTCTGAAGAAGAGTGGAGGAGAGTGTAGCCTCAGTATGTGAGAGACAAGAAGGATTTTGTGAGGACGCAGGGCGTCATAATCCACCATGTGACTTCACTGACCACTGTTCCCTCACTGGAACACTCCCAGAGCGGAGGGAGGAAGGAAAAGATGCACAAAGAGCAGAGAGGGGCTCAGCAGAAGAGGGGATGAGAAACCAAAAGATAGAAGAGAAAGAGCGGTAGACAAGGAAATGAAAACGATCTAGATTTCATGATAAATTACTCAAACTAACTAAAATCTGCTTTTCGAACTTGCACACATTGTTCGTCTACAGTTCAGATCACTAGAAATACCATTTAAAACACTCTGACCTTTAAAGTGTAAGAGGATGTAAAAAGTCAAGACTTCCTCCTCATGGCTCCGTGTGTGTGTTTAACTGAACACTGATCTTATTCACTCAAGTGACCCTCATTAAATCCCAACACACACTTGGCATGTAACAAAGAGTGGGGGCCAACAGCTCCTCATGGAAGTAAACACACCCTCAGAGTGGAGGTGTAATAAGCACAAGGCAGTAAAACAGCCAGAGGAGCGTTTGTTTCGTGGCTGCACACAGAAACAGAGAAGTCAATAAAAGACAGGAGCGTGCACATGAAGCTTCTGGCTAACAATGTGTTGGATCTCACAAAGAAGACAGGGTCACAGGTTTGATCCCTGCAGGCCAGCGTGTTTGACATGACGCTGTATTATGTCTTTGATAAATCACACAGTTGATAAAAAATGTGTTAATCACAAAAAGAGCCCAAGCTATTTTAGATTTGGCCAATAAAAATCCACAATATGAGCTTCTTATAGATATATCGTTATCTGCGTTGTTTGCCGAACCTTTATTTTACAGAATCAACTATGCAAAAGAAAAAGTAATTTTAGTTCTGTGAAACTTTTTTCTGATGATTTCTTCCAAAGTAGAACAAAAGCTGAACTAGATTTAGAGTCCATCAACAAAAACCCAGAGCAGAAACATACTGAGGAAACTGACCTGGACTGAGCGGACGCACTGACACAGAGGACGGGAGTAGAATCCAGAAGCGAGGCCGGGAAAACTAAACACAGGTTAAACACATGAGGACAGGTGCTCATGAGGACAGGAAACAGGAAAAGGACAGGAAGTAACTAATGAGGAAAGTGGCTTCAAAATAAAACAGGAAATGAGACAACTTGAGGGATGACAAAAGGTCACGAGGATGGTGACACAAGATAATGAATAGAAAACACAAATCCAAACCCATAAACACGAGTCCCTGAGAGTCTTTCAACAAACCAAATACCAGATGCAAGGATTTGATTGATTGGTTAATTTTTATTATTGTGTCATGCACATTATGTTCCCAAAACAGGCTTACAAGACACATTTATCTAGAAAAAGAAAAGCATTAATAACAATACGGCACAAATAGACTGACTTATAATAACATGATTAAATTGAGATTGTAGAAAGGAAGAGCCTCTGTATTGTTGTACTGTGGTAAATCTTTGTTTGCAGTAGTTATAAAGCAGCAGCATGTGTATTGCTCCCCCAAGTGGTGGGAAAAGTCAGAACACACTCCTGCTGCAGAGGTTCAACTCAATACACTGTGCTACTGCAATGCAGACAGACATATGTGTGTGTGTGTGTGTGTGTGTGTGTGTTAGAGAGATTATTATTGTGGAGAACATCAGATTTGGATCTTACTCTGCTAAAACTCGTTGTAAATTCTGGCTTTGAGCAAACATTGTTCATTTGATCACAAGTGTGCAGCCCCTCCGTTCTGTATCTCTAAACCACACGCCCTCTGTCTGTTTGTTTGTTTGTTTGTGTATTGACAGAAATCGTGGCGGGCAGCCGAGGATGTCAGTGACTCTTCACCGAGAGAACGAGCCCTGAAGAGCGTCAGTTTCCAGGAATCGGTCAGCGTTATCACAGACACGCCCGCAAGCATGGAGCTGGAGAGCCAGCAGATGCAACATGGCTGCCTCAGCAGTCCCAATAACCGACCCCACGGTGAAGTCGAGACCCCTGACAGCGAGGTGGTTCAGGTACGCAGGCTCCCAGAATCCGATTCTTAGAAATCAACATTGCAAAATGTTTTCAGATTCATTTTGTGCTGAGTAGAGAAGTGAACTAGTTCTGTCAGAGTCTATGGTTTTTCAGAATGTCAAACCTCTTATGTTGCCTGATGAATATGCACGTACAGACATGTATGCTGTAGTAGCTCCCCCTACATTCATTGGGATAAAACAACACTTTTTGTTCATATCATTATAAAGTTATATGACTTATCATCCAAATAATATTTTACACCCTTCCTCTAACAGTAAGAGACCAATATTGTACAAATTCTGTCCACTACAGCAGCCTGATTATGTGCTGTGTCCACAGGAGATCCGTTACCTGGACCAGGTGTTAGACGCAGCCTCTGAAACACCCACTAATGGAACCTCGTCTCCGTCAGATCACAACAAACCAATCAGCATTGACGGAAGCTCCCCCTCTGTCTGTGTGTCAGCATCCCCTCCTGTCAATCACCAGCCCGTCATCGTCGAGGGGCACAGACAGACCACGTTCATCCACGAGGACGACTCCCCCGTCAGAACCAACGGGCACATGCAGGGGGAGGAGTCGGGGCGCGGCAGGGCGAAGTTTGAGCTGAGGGCGTTTCAGGAGGAGAGGCGGCCCGCGAAACTCTTTACCCCCGGAGAGGAGCAGCAGGTCAGGGTGACGAGGACACGACCCTCAGAGGAGGTGAGCAGCAGATTAAGTATTCAGACCGCAGAGGATATATAAAGATGGACGAGGATAAGGAAACTGTTTTAAATTTTAAAATCAACAGACGTAATTTATGCATAACAAATACTTTAGAAAACTTGATACACACAGATATTTTCAGTTGAATCAAATGGGACTGTAGTTACAGAACTTTGACTCAATATGAAATAAGCATGGATGTTGTCTCCTTTCAAATTCAAACGAGCTGAAGAGCTCAAGCTAATCGCAGTTTTTTGTTGGATACTCTGTGGTGATTCTTCTCCTGCTTTGTTGTCTCTGTGCAGGTTCACGAGTTGGAGCGTGAGCGTCAGGAACTGATCAAAGACCAGGCTGTGAAGAAGAATCCAGGCATCGCCCAGCGCTGGTGGAACCCTCCTCAAGAGGTGGTTTCCAGTTGATTACGTGATTTCAGTTTGAATTCTGCTGCTTCCTGACAAACTGACTGACAAACAAACTGGTTCTTTGCTTTGGGTTTTTTTTTTCTTTCCAGGTTCCTTTGGAGGAGCAGCTGGATACAGAGCAGCTGGAGTCGCTCAAGAAATACCAGGAGAGGAAACAGCAGAGGCAGAATTATACTTACACATGCACACAGGTAACACACACACACACACACACACACGCACTTTGACGATGAGGATTACTTTCTCGTTACATTTCTGTCTCCATCTCTATCTGCAGCCACAGGTGTCAGGCCCGCCCACAGTGGTGACCTTTGACCCCGAGCTGACCAGGAAGGAGGACGTTGTGGAGAAGCAGATTGACTTCTCCTCTGCCAGGAAGCAGTTTCTGCAAGGGGAGGTGACAAAGAAGGACATAGTTCCTCATATATATTCGGCCAAACCTTTCTCGAAACCCACGACCAGGATCAGCCAGGGGACCGGTGACGTCATCGCTGACACCGGAGAGAGTCACGTGACCTGGTCTGATGAAGGAATCGCAGGTGAATTCACGTGCGCACGAGCCGTCATGAAGATCCTGCGTGAGGAAGAGGAAGGGAAGGGTCATTTCCTCCCGTCATACAACCCAGAGGAGTCCGACTCGGGATTGGACGACTTATCTGTCCGCTCTCAGGACACCACAGTGTTTAGCTTGGATAATGTTTCCGACAGCGGGGCTTCGCTACCCCCTACCCCACTGCCACTTACTCCGGTGTCACCTCCCACCCCCCAGCCCACCACACCAGTCAACGGGCAGACCAATGGCAATCCAACAGAAGACGAGCTGGAGTACCACGCTGGGGTGCTCGTCCAAAACGCCATACAAAATGCCCTGGCGGCTCAGAACGGTGGAGAATGGCAGCCACTGGACTTGGATTCTTCACAGTTCAGCACTCCAGTGTCTCCATCCTCAGCTTCAACCAGTAGTCCAGTGCCAGTTTCCTTCTCCCCTGTGTCTTCTGGTGGAGCTCCAAGTCTCCAGTCGCCTGTATCCTCCAGTCCAGCTCCATCCAACCCGTCCCCTCAGCCAGAAAGGCAGCCAGAGGTGAGAGTCAGTCCCGAAGAGAAACCGTCAGAATTGCTACAGACTCAGCAGCCACAACTCCAGACGCCTTCCCCACCAGCATCTCAGACTGTCTCACCCCCGCAAAGACCCAAAGAAGGAGGCCCCAGGATCAAAATCCAGTCCTCTTATGCCAGGGCGCTTGCTTCCTCATCTCCGGCTCAAGCTCCTGCCTCAACAGCTCCCGTCTCGAGGCCGACCCCAGTTTATCGCCAACCTTCTCCTCCGAGCCCGGAGAAACCGGAGTTCAGCTACTTCAGTAAGTACTCCGAGGCGGCCGAGCTGCGTAGCACGGCGGCCGCAACGCGATGCCCAGAGCCGGAGGCGGCAGCTAGCGGTCCGTTCCGCCTGCGCTCCAAGAAGCAGCGAACTTTTTCCATGATTGAGGAGGAGATTCGAGCGGCTCAGCAGAGGGAAGAGGAGCTAAAGAAGCAGAGGGAGACGGTGCCTGTGGTTAATGCCCGCCCCGGCAAGGCCTCCAGCAGCAATCATGGACCTGCGAGGACAGGGATGAAGAAATCAACCATTACTCCAGCAGATAAGATGAAGAGCAACAGTCTGCCAGCTAGACTCACACTGACAGCGAAGACAGCACCAGGTTAAATGTTTAAAAAATAAAAAACTTAACGTGATCGTGCCACTTCAACAAACTTGTCTGACTCTTTGTGATTTTGTGTGATTCGCAGGAAAGATCGAGAAGGTTCGTCCAGTGCCGCCGGTCTCGCCCTCACCCTCTGAGGGAGCCCTGTCTGACGCCGGCAGCGAGGACTCTGGGGGATCACGACCCAAGAACTACATGCAGACGCTTATGGAAGACTTTGAAACACACAAGGTGAAGAGGAGGGAGAAGATAGAAGACAACAGTGTAAGTATTCAGAGCTGAAGAGGATAAAGGACAAGTTTTACATGTCAACCATCAAAAATCACAACAATAAATCACAAGAAATACATTTTTGTAGGTCGGCACAATTGTTAACATTATTTTTTGTCATTTCCTCTTGAAATGTAAAAATATAACACCGCTATGTCCCCAAGAAGTATGAATGATTAACATCTTGACATTCCACCTAGATGATGAAATATTTCTCAGTTAGTGAAAGTAGCACAAAGCGGTGGCTTATAATGACTTGTCATTTGAATTTTGTAAAGTCAGCATATATTCCATTATGACTTGTTGGTATTAGGAAATTCTGTGCAACACCAAAGGGAGTTTCCCCGCCTGAAGCAAAACAGAATACACAGGACAATAGTCACATTTATGACCATGATCCATGCAAAGCCTATGCAAAGACATCGTGCTTGAACTGATCATGTTGCAGTGCTCTGTGTTTTCTCGCTGCTGGTGTTGTTGATTGTTTATCCATGATCACATGTGTTGACTTTGTGTACTGTTGCTTCTCTCCTGCTGGTCGGTCAGTATGCCCGTTTGCTGCTGGCTAACGAGGTAACCACCGAGGTACCTGTCGCTCCCCAAACCCGTTCACTCCGTCCACTCTGTTTACATCCACAGACCTGGGTCAGACTCCAATCAAAGAAAACCTCTACTGTATGTCGTGGACGGTTTCTGCACAGTTTAAACACTTCAATAACAGAGTAGCTTCGTATTCTGAGAGGTAGCATCTCACTGTTTCCATGGCAGTTTGTGTCTTGTCATCTCAAGTCTAGTTCAGTTTTAGGAGTGGAAATGAAAGAGGCTTAAATCTTCTAGAAATGAAACCGCTGCAGATAATATAAATGAGAATGTGAAGAAAACCTAAATCTGTTTCTATCTGGTCCCAGGTCTGCTTGTGGTCTCACTGCTTATTGTTTTGTGGTGTTGGTGCTGCATGTGCCTGTCCATTGATGTGTACACACACACACACACACACACACACACATACACACACACACTTTGGCTTATATTTATCTTCTTCTTTATATACAGTCTAGTGATCATCAATGTGAGGTCTTATTTACAAATGAGAGCATCAATGCTTCCGTTACCAGCTACTTAACTGGACTCAGTTTAATGAGAATCCTCCTCCATCATTTTAGATCATCATCCTCTGTCATGTCAGATCTCAGCATCGCACCTTTTACCCGCATCCACTTCACCTTCACCTTGATTCCTGCTCACAGAGAAATGTCCCCCGTGTGTGAAGATGGGTGTTTGTAAGAGTGTGTGTGTGTGTGTGTGAGAGAAAGGAAGAGAGAGAGAGAAACGGTGTTCGAGGACTAAGTTATGAAACAGTTCTGGTGTTCAAGCATGATTCTTTTGCTGTAATTGTGAATATTAAATGTGTTTGTTTTTACTGTCAAATGGTGCAGGTGCGCTTCATTTTGGTTTTTATTTTAACAAATGTGGCTCAGACGTGAAACCGTCATTGTGGGACGACCTAACCGAGCGCTCCTTCAGTGTTTGACATCCACTGCATGTCTCCTTAAAGTCACTGTGGTGTGTTTTGTTTTTGTGACGGAACAAAGCATGGGTTTAAACGACTTCTTAGCTCGCAGCAAAATGAACGTTCGCACGTCTGATTGGATGTTTTGTGTTCGTCAGGTTCTGGAGGCCACTCGTGTCACCAGGAGGAAAAGCGACATGGCGCTGAGGTGGGAAGCCGGCATCTATGCCAATGAGGAAGGAGAGGAGGAAGAAGAGGAGGAAGAGGAGGAGGAGGAGGAAGAAGAGGAGGAGTGAAGCGGCTCCTTTTGAGAGACAGTTAAGGGACTTGGGTGGAAGGAGGAGAAAGAGGAGGATGAAGGAAGAAACAGGAGGAGAAAGGACAAAGAAAGGAAGGAACAGTATTTATTTTACTCATAGTATTCTGATGATCACGTGAACCGCTGCCTTGACCGATGGCGCTCATGGAGGAGATGGATTTTTGGACCTGATGACTGAAGAGGAGAACGTTAAGAGACGAAGAATATGTGACATTTGAAGTGTTGCAGTGAGTGATGCAAGAGACACTCTGAAAGGGTATTATGGTGGTTTAAGAACGTTCTGCAGAGGCTTATATGGGACAGAAGGTTTTTTATTAGCTGGTAGACGCTGAATGACTGAAGTATTCATAGGATTTTTCACTTTCTTGATGAAATGCGGGCTAAGATCTAAAGATTTTATTACGACAGGTTGCCTGAGACTTGATGAGAATGATGGTTTTGGCAATGTGCGCTTGATGAAAACCCCCAGTGATCTTTAAAATGTGTGAGAAGACGATGCAGAAGAGGAGCGGGTGTATGCAGAGTGAAACTCAGACGTGTTTTCTGGATTTTGGGACGTATAATCGCGACCTGGTTTTGATGATACTGCAGAGAGGATTTGATGTTTGACAGGATTCTTACCCGAGCATCATTTTCCGAACCCGTAAAGTTTTAACGGCCTGTATCCTGCGGTGCCACAGCCCGTCACAGACAACAAGTCGCTCTGAGCTTTCCTTTTCAAGCACAGGCATTAAATCTCAAGTGGCCACTTTAAGGCCGCTGCACACTAGAGGATAATTGTGGTAATTTTAGACTCGATTTGCCCCTTTGTCACGTCCAGTTGGGAAAACCAACAGGACGTGACTGTGCCGATTATCTGCCCAAATAATCCTCAAGTGAGGAGTTAAATGAATCTTAATGCTACCGGTTGAGTCTGAGCCTCCCTGATCATATCATGTTTGATATGTACGGTTCCGACAGAAACCCTTAATACAATAGAGAGCATTGGTTTTCTTCTGAAGTCATGTTTAATCACCAGTTCAGAAGGTGGCGGTAATGCGCCTAAAAGGCGTTTGCCAACCGCAACCGGACTGAAGAAGAAGAAATTGCAAGTTTCTGTGAGATTTGAAGTCTCTGAAAATGGCCACAATCAGTTTAACTTGTCATTCTGTCTGTGGTTTCCCACGTTTTTAAGATCAGTCAAGTTAAAAATCCTCTCGTGTGCAGCAGCTCTTTAGCGTCAGCCTCCTTGAATCATTACAAAGCCTGCGAGGAAACCTGCGAAACGAGCGTGGAGGTGCAACTTTGCCTTAAACCTGTCAGTTAAAGGTTGAACGCATGACACGTATGATGTATTTTATCCTCTCCTATCCTGTAATACTATGTTTTTGGTAGACGTTAGAGAAAATACGCAGCCAGATATAAACAAAACACAATTCTTCAGTATACAGGAGGAGACGGGCCGGGGGAAAGGGAAGCTAACTGCAGGTTATGTTTGTGTCAGTATGTGTTGAATAAAGAAAGGGCTGGGTCCAGGGTTTTATATACTTAAAAAAAAACACTTATTTTACCTTCGCTGGCTCCGTCGACCTGTGCTTTCTGATGTAAGCAGTTGTTTTCATGTATTATACCGAGGTAGGACTGTGTATTTGATAAATGATCTAGCTGAGGATGAAGTTTGAGGAAAAATATTGAGGAAAAAAAGCTTTTTATAAGAAAGTTGTTATACCAAAACCGAATGTTGATATTTTAGAGAGAAACAAACTGTCGTCCTGAGCTCTTGAGTCTATTTAAGAAAATAAAAGTACAGATTGTGTGCATGGCATTACGCGCGTTTCCTGAAACAAGCACACGACAAGACGCAAACAGACGATCAGTAGCAACGGGCTGAGCAGACGTCTGTTCATTTTACTTTCTGCAAGTCGGGGTTGTCTATTTTTTTTAAGCGAATATATTGATTTTGCAGAATGACGTGATTTTGTGTTTTGTTAAATGGACGAAAAAGAGAGTGTGATGATACTGTGGAATGTCCCGATGTAGAAAACTATGTTCCCGTTTCAAATGAAATCACGAAACACAATCAGAATAAGTGAGAATTAAAAGTAGAAATGTAGTTGCGGTGTTTCTAAACCACTTTTCAGTCTTTATTTTGAAGCCTTCTAGATTATTATCCAGGATTATGATATCAGGAGTTTTTACTTCCTGTATCTCAGAGGTTAAAGTTTTGATCAAGTGTCCTTCAGCAAGGCCCGGACCTCTCTGTCTGCTCACGCTGAATAAAATCCAATAATAAATGTCTGAAATTCAAAAGAACACTTGAGTAAAGAAATCGATTGCAGGATGTGTTCTATCACTTGATCACAATTATTCTGTATTGTATTTATAGGAAAAGTCCCAGTTGGCAAATTACGCCACTTGATTTTGTTTGATGAAAAAACCCCTCACTGTGGTTCCAGAGAATCTTCCTTGTTCTTGTTTTTATAAACTACTAATAATATATAAAACTGGGGGAAAAGTATTTAAAGGTAAACGACAAGTGTGTTTTTATGGGAATGTAAAGGAAAGTGAGTTGTTGAGCTCACAAATGAAACAAGACAGTTCTGTGTTGCTGATTCTTTCGCCACAATATTAATCTAGGATTTTCCAGACATGACTCAAGCTTTCAGACATCTTTTTTTTTTTAAAAAGCACGTTAGTCATTTCGGCTTTTGTAGTTTTCCAAAGAGACATTTTAAGTTGAAATGTGAGCTTTTATTTCCAGGATGAATAACGGATCCTTCGTGATGAATGATTTTTTTACTGTGGCCTATTCTGGATCCGAGCTTCCACTCAAAACTTAATTCACAGCACAATTTGTTGCTTTTAATTTCTGCAATTCTCACTAAACATGTTTGGAAAGGTAACAGACATCCTGCCCCCCCCCCAGAGGAGATATAACTGTGTGATTTATTATTATAATTATTATTATTATTCTGCTTTTGTTGTTTGAACTGACGGTGCAGAGAAGATTAATTTATCATTTAAAAATGCTGGTAGCTTGTTCTCACACCGAGCTTCAGTGTGTGACAAAACAATCTTGATCCATCACGTGTACGTGTATAACCTCTGTCCCTATGTTAACCACTTGTATGCTCATACTCTGCTTTGTTATTTTATAGCACGTGTAAGGCTCACAGTTATACACCTACTATACATATTATGAATATTTTCTCATTAAAAACAAAACGTGTAGATGTTGTGTGTCTGAGTGGTTCATTTGCACTCACACGCTTTTATTTTGACACCAGTGAGACGAACAAATGTCTGTTGTTGTCCTCGTTTAGGATAAAAACTTCACCTCCTTTCAAGTCGAATTTGAACGCTGGGGCTCAAGGACACTTGGATGACATCACATTAGCAGTATGGAGGCATGTCATGTTTTTTTTCTATTGTTTTTCTACGTTTGAAGAATTGGTCACCATTTACTTCAATTGCATTGGATTCAATGCTGTTCACCCCTGAAACTCCAGAAGTGTTTCTTGGACTCTTCACCCACCACTCCACCTGCACAGTGGTGGGTGGATGATGACTGCATCTTTTGGTCAAACTGTCATTTTAAGTATAATATTGTTAAAGTAAAAGAAAAATGTGTCTTGAAGGAAAAATCCATTAAAACCAACCAGTCAAAACAACAACAGGATCTCAGAGGCAGTTTTCTTGGAGATTAAAAAACATAAAACCTTGTTGAGATGTTGAGTTACTTTCAGTTTGGACTGTGGAGGAGGAAGTGGGTGTTGCAGGGTTTTCTCTGGTTCGTGTGTTCAAACATCCTCCAGATCCTCCAGACTTCTGCTTCTCTCTCTGCCTGAGGCTTCGCTCTGTCAACACCCTGGTTAAAATCATGGTGCTGCCGAGCTGCTGTCAAATGATCTTCGCGGTGGTCCGTCAGATTGAGACGGTCGTCGTGCTGGAGCAGCTGGCCAGCTGCTTCTTCGACACCGCGCTGCTGCTGGTCGTCAGAGACCGAAGCTCCAACGCCTCGTACCCGGGTCTGTCCGAGGAGGCGAGTCGGCAGAGAGCCATGTCCGACTTCTACATGACCTACAACCTCATCGTCAGCCTCGTCCCCATCTTACCGGCGCTGCTGCTGGCCAAGCTGAGCGACCGAGGCAGGAGGAAGGCCCCCATCGTGGTGCCCCTGGGCGGGTACGTGCTGTCCCGGCTCGGGCTGCTCCTGGTGCTCATCGTCGGGCTGCCGGTGCAGCTGATGTTCGGGGCGGCGGTTCTCTTCGGGCTGTCCGGCGGCTACAGCGCCTTCTGGCCCGGCGTCATGACGCTGGCGTCGCTGGGCTCCACGGCCACTGACCGCTCCAAGGTAACAGTCATTTAAATGTCCCTCAATTAAAACGATTACAAGATGAATACATCATCTAAAGGTAAGAACAAAACACTAAAGGGAAGATAAATGATGGCGACACACAAAATCAAGAGGAAGCCAAAGGTTAAATGTAAGTTTTATAATAATAATAATATAACTCATTATTCTTACACTTTTACAACAAATGCCACTCTACAGCCTCATGCTTGATTTGATTGGTTTAATTGTTTGGAACATTTTAAAAAAACATAAAATATATTTGTAGAAAGAACAAAACAAGAATGAAAAATGAAAAAACTTTCAATGAGAAAGATGAATTAACAAATGATGAAGGAGTCAAGAGGGGTGCCTGGTTAACCCTGTACCTCTAATCTATATCAATACATCAGTAATTCATCTCAAATGTACTCAAGTCAAAGTAAAAGTACCACGTTTACCTTTCTACCTGAGTAAAAGTAAGTAGGTACTTTTTGATACACTGAAAGTGAAAGAAGAAATCTGTGGTTATTGCAAAATCCTGCAAATTGGCACCGGTGACAACAACAGAGAAACTCATACATTCAGATCAACAGCAACGTTCCCCATCGGGTTGAGTTTGGACGTGAGGTGTGGATGGTTTATAAGGAGGCTGGGTGTCCTGCAGGTGCTGATGAGGGTGGAGCTGCTGTACGGGGCGGCCGGTCTGGTGGGCAGCTTGATCTCGGGTCATCTGTTCCTGGTGAACAGCTCGACTCTGGGAGACGGAGTCGTCCTGCTCATCGTGAGCACGCTGCTGAACCTGCTCATCTTCATCCACTCCATAGTGCTGCTGCAGGTCAGTGTGTGTGTGTGTGTGTGATAGGAAGAGGAAGTGGAAGTGTGACGTGTGTGTTGTGATTGTTTCCTTTGTGATATTCAAATTGTCTTCATCTTTTTGTCCCTTAATTCAGCAGGGAGTCTTACAATAGCCCAAACTGGACAAACTAAACATCTTTTGAGTTTTTATGATGACTGAAGCTCCCACAGGTTCTCTTCCATGATTGGAAGGGGAGGCTGCAACATGCAACTTCACCACTAGATGTCACTAAATTCTACACACTGAACCTTTAAGTGTGTGTGTCCGTCTTGATTGAAGGTGAAAGTGTCCAGCAGTGATGAGAACGGTCACCTCCTCTCTTCCACATCCGATAACGCTGCCTTTGCAGAGGCGCCTGGAGGAATCAACAGGGTGAACATGGTTCTGCTGTTCGCCACCGCCTTCCTGTACGACTTCGCTGTGGGCGGAGCAGTAGAAATCCTGGGCGTGTTCGTGTTGAAAGAGCCGCTCAGCTGGAGCGCCACTCAGGTAACATTTCCCAATTTTTGTTTGGGTATTTTGTTCAGTAATAATTATTTTCTTATTTTTCTCTCTTTCTTTCATTAACTTTTTGAAAATCTTCCTCCAGGTCGGTTATGGGAACGCAGCCGGCTGCATTATTTTCCTCACCAGCTTCGTCGGGGTCATATTGTTTCGCCGCTGCTTCAGCGACGTCACGCTCATCCTGATCGGCATGGTCTCCTTCGCCTCGGGAATCTACTTCATGTCCTTCGTCACAACAACCTACATGTTCTACCTCGGTGAGACCGCGTCCCCCTGCGTGACGCCGTTTTCTTTTACTTGGAAAAATACAACAGAAGCACAATCTATAATCACCTCCTCAAGATTTGTAAGATTATATTGATTCATCAGGTTAAATCCTGAATTAATAATACAACTTCTTTTCATAACTTTGCATATACTTGCTTCTAATCTCTCAGAGTTTGAGGTGACGTCCTCAGTTTGGTTTGTTTTTTAGTTCAAATCCTGAATAAACTCAGAAAACAAATTATAACATTTAAGAAGCTGGAATCAGAATTTTGAAGCTTCTTTGCCGGTGATAGCTTTGGACGGAGACATTAGGGTTCAGGTTATCCGTCCATTTGTCAATTGTCCCGTTCTCGTCAACACGTTATCTCAGGAATGCCTGGAAAACTGATTGAAGGTTAAAGGTCAACGTTTTTCCACAGATCTGTCACCGATGGAGAATTGTTTGGGTTATTATCATTTCTGCTGTAGAGTTAAAATACTTTGTTTGTATTTCTTTTTTTTTTCATTTTTCAGAAAAGTGTTTATGTTAGTTCTCGAAGAGTAACAAAGGGGAAGTGAATTCAAATGATCTGTGTTAGAAGTAAATCTGTGAATCTATCACAAACGGTTCTAAGAGGATTTAAGTTGTGAAAATCATAAAAATAGGAACCAAGATCAGGAAGTGACAGTGAGTAGAAGTCATAAACATCTTGTTCTTCCCCACGCGCTCGATACACCAGACGCTGTTCATGGCCTTGCATGTTCAGTCTATTAATCCAGAGACGTATCTGTTCCAGGGTGTTCTCATTGTGCATCTTGTTAACGTTGAGGGGGGAGGGGGAACGAGAGGGAGAGAAAAATAATGACTGAGTGTTGATTTCTCCGCAGCTCGCTCGCTCAACCTGTTTGCTCTCATTCCGATGCCAACGATCAGATCTCTGCTCTCACAGCAGGTTCCATCATCCTCATATGGTGAGTCTGCAGCCTGTGTGTGTGTGTGTGTGCTGAAGATGGTGTCCCCACAAACAGCCACAGCTGCTACCGACAGTCGCAAACTGTTTTAGATTATTAAAGGGTCCGGCCATGTAAATTACCAAAAAAGACAACTACCAGATTTTTGCACAGAGATTTTAGAATTACACATACACACACAGATTAGTGATGTGTGCTGGAGTTATCACTGGGTTATTTATTTACAGGTTTTCCAGTGTGTTTGCTTAGACGTGATCTCAGTCCAATGCAAACACCTGAAATACCAATCTGTTTCCAGACCACACACACACACCAACAAGGAAAATAAAATTCCTCTCAGTAGTATCTGCAGTAATATCTGCCCAACAGTCCCAAACTTTGCACCAAAGTCTCATAGATATCTGAATACATCTAAATATGACATTTATTCATCAAGATCCAGATCTAATCTCTGGGTGAACTGGTGAAAATGTTAAAAGATCCAGATCCACACCAACAGTGAATACGTTCTTTCTTCACTAATACTCTGACTCTGCACCAAGTTAAGAGGAAATCCGCCCCCAGGTTTTTGTATAATCGTGCTGGAGCGAAAACTTTAATTAAATCAATATTTGGTGCGACCACACTTACTCTTCAAAACATATTTACTCTTAGCTGCGACCCAGCAGTTAATGGCAGCTGCATATTTACTGCACAGACATGAGACTGATATTAATCTTTTTATCTGACTCCTGGTAAATAAATAAGCTAATTTCTCCAAAGGGTCAAACTACTCCTCACTCCTCCTCCCTTCCCATCAGGCACCACTCTCACCTCCCTGCAGCTGACTCTGAAGTTCGCCGGTCTGGCCTACATCCCTGCCTATACTAAGATCTACCAGAGAACCCTGGATTGGTTCCCAGGCTTCGTCTTCACTCTCTCCAGCATCTTTACTGTCCTGGGAATGATTCCCATCAGGTAGACTGCTGCACATCAGAATATCAGATTTACCTAAAAATCTTGTTGCTATGATAAAACCTGAGCCACAAACTTCTCTTGTTTCCTCCCTCCAGCATTGTCAGATGCAGATCACCTCGGTCTAATCAATGCTACCGAAGGATTCAGGGCGACTGATTCACCAGCAGAGTTAAAATCAGTACAAGTCAGACGGGAACTGAAACATGAAATGAGCAGGAGACTCACTTCCTGTAACTGGAGGCACCTCAGGAAACAAGTTGTAATGCTCTTGTTGTAATGCTGTTACACGACGTAACACAAGTTTAATATTTTTATTAGCATTTTATGAGACGTTAAAGCAAAACTGTGCATCTTTTTAACCCTAAAATAGGAAACGTTTTAAAATGTTTTCTCTTTTGCTCTCACTCCTCATCACGAGAAGTGTGGAACAGTCGCAGCTTTAATTGTCAGTATCTAGTTCAAGGGTGATGATGTGGTGCAGATCAGTTCAAAAGACTCAGAAGTCATAAAAAAAATCTGAGTTCATCTCCAAGATTCAGCTGGAAACTTTTAAAATCTAAAGAATTCTCAACAGTTTTTGTGAAGTTGCTACAGCGGCAGCTCTTCTGGTTAAGGAAGCCGGGGATCATGGGTAATATCCCCGTTCGGTTGTGTTTAAGTTCAGTACGAGACACAGTTGATTGACTTTGTTTCTATACACGAAAACTTAAAGACCAAAAGAATTCATCCCCTCGTGAGGCTGCAGGGGGCGCTGGTGCTCAGTCCGACAAACAGGTGAAAGCAGTCGAACGTCGTCGACCAGTGGATTTCATCAAACAGTGAACTTGGTGTGAACTTCCTTAAACTGATCACACACGTGTTCACCAACTCGTTCACACTGATTTCAACAGTTCAACAGAGTTCTCAGTGATTAGGTCAGATATGTTTTTTTAATACTGTGAAAAGATCATGTTTGCTTCTGTGAAACAACTCACACTGTCACATTATTTCACATATCACATCAAATATATTTCAGGTCTAAAACTAGATTTATACCAGGATTTCAAGGTTTTATTATTATTATTATATTTCCTGTAACCACCACGCCTGCTGATACAGTATAAGAAATCTTATATCATTTCTAGATTTGTTTGACTGACGACTAACAAAAGTCGATTGTTGTGACCAAATCAGGAACAGAATCTGTGTTAAATTCGTTTGTGTTGTGCTGTTGCTGTGTCATTCACGTGTCTATGTGCTGCAGGACAGTTTAAAGAGTTCTTCACACTTTATGTTTATTGGTTTTTAGTTTGAGTTGTTTTGCAGCAATTGTTACAAACGTAGATTTGTAGATTCCAGTCACTGGTCCTCATACATCATCAATGACTGGACACACAACTCAAATGTTTTAATTTGAAATAATTTTTACATTTGAAAGAGATGTGAAAATACAAATGTTATGTCGTGAGATTAGAGTTAAAGAAATGCACTTAATGTTCGATAGATTGCAGCAAGACTTAGAACCTGCAGGTCAGGAAATGCTGACAGGGCAAAGAGAAAAATTGCTTTCGTTAACACTTTTGTTTTTTCTACTTGTGACAGATTTTAGTCTCCTTTATTTTTCATTTGGGTGTAAAGCACTTTAAACTGAATGAAACTATTTGAATGGTACTTTTGAACATTTTATATCGACAGGCACATTGCCTGTGCATTAAATTACCACATGTATCTTCAGAAACATTTCCAAAAAGTAATATTTTCATAAAATACTTAGATATGATGTTTTTTTATATATAGAGTAATTAGACATGAAGTCACATGTCCATGTTTTGTTCTATGAGACTTATATTAGAGCTGAAAGGAAGAAAAAGATGTTATATTAATTATTTTTATTGTATGCATTGATTCACTATTGCACTTTTACGGGTTTATGTGACACCATTAAGAAAAGGTTTCTATTCTTGTTTCTACACATTTTATTTTTTATTTTTGATGTTAGTCTGAAGGGTTAGGGTTAATATATTTGTAGTCATGAATAATCAAGATGTAAATTGTTTAAATGTCTAGTTTTGTTTTTATAAACATTCTTTAAAACATTGATTGGTTTTTAATTAATCTGTATGAAACTGGGTGCATCATAATTTAAAATTCTGTTTTATTCTGCTAATAAAAAGATTTAACAAAAATTCTATTTATTATTGCATTTTACTGAACCTTCCTGTTTAATTTGTGTTTTAAATATGAATTAGTGTTATTAGCACATATTTGCACTCAAAATACATTAACTGAATAAAAGCAAATAACATTTTTAGAAGACAAGAAGGAAAATCAAACCAGAGCAGAAACATAATCATAAAATGGAATCTTATTTTTTATTATTATTGGTCCAATATATCCAAAAAAATCATTTGAGGTAAAGATAAATTGCATCAAAAACAACATCAATATACAAGCTTATTTATAATTACAAGATGTTACTCACATCCAAATGTACATTAGGAGCTCTGAACGTAAACAGTACACACTTAGGAGAACAGATAATAAGTATAAACGAAGCTGGATTCACACGTTCGTCTGTCGTTTGACGTTTCACCTTTTCGTACAGGTTTGATTTTTATTCCGAGCTGCAGATTCTCTTCATGAGTGAACGTACGTGCGGAAGACAGGAGGAATAGACGGGGACATTTGGCTTAGAAACATTTGATTTTTGTTACGTTTAAGAAAAATACAATTCTCGCTTCTTTGCGGGCTCGTACAGTGGCAGCCGTCATACTCGTCCCTGTTTGGTGATTTAACCTGAATCAGAAAAAACGTTCAAACTGAAACCCAAAATAATTTGACACCAGAACATTGTCTCTTTTTTTGGCAACTTAAAGAAAGTAAATTTAGTTCTTTGTTGTTTTTCTCAGCAGATATTTCTGCCAGTGGCTGGAGCTACATACAGTAAATAGTGCAAAAGGAAATCAGCAGGCACACAGTATAATATGGGGCTTTTACAATGTCTGTGAGAGAGGAGACGTAAATTCATCAGAAATCCATCACCGGCGTTCCAACAATAAAAGCTTCATTCCTCATATTTTGGTTCTGTCAAATTTACACATTACAAATCTCCAAAATCCCTTTTTAAATGCTTCATCTTCACATACTCACTGGAACCCAACAACAATCTGCGTCTGATACAAAAATAGACTCAGCTGTGTCGTGTATTCCTTCCACTCAGGGATATCGAATATACAGAATATTGCTGATAGAGCAAAAAGAGGTTTCACTCAGGAGGAAGTTGTGTGTGCTCGGGTCACTGCGTCAGGTCAGAGCAGGTACTGACACCACAGAGCAGAAAAGTCTGCAGATGCACGGACGCCTCTTTCTGAAAATAAGCTGTAAACAAACACCAAGTACCGATCTCGTGAAGTAAACTAAACAGAACGAAAAGGAAGAGAAGTTATTATTTATATCCCATCACTTCATCCGTAACTTCATCTCCTCAGTTCTTTATCAAGTCAGTGGAAAAAGAAGGATGGACGACATGACGGCTCCTCAGAAGTGAAGCCAATCAAACTGATGTTTGTTCGACTGTTTGATTTTTCCATGACTGAAAGCTGAGACTGATTTGTGATTGGTCGGGCACGTGCATCAATGGGACCACGCCCCAGCGGCTCAATCCCGCGGTCAGTACTGCACAGACTCTGGCTCCACATGCACAAGATGGCAGCGTTCCTATCTAAAATCAGAAACACTGCCCCACAGCACCCCTAGTGGTCAAAAACTCCAAAGCGTTCCTTTCATCTTGCTTGATTACAATATATGCCTTTTTATAATTATTAGCTGAAAAGTGAATCTGACCTTTTGGACAAACCGTTATAAAAAATTGCTTAATGTTGGTGTGTGTTTATGTAAATTGTGACAATTAAACATAAAAAAGGATGGAAAGTGTAAGAAATGAGCAAAACTGTGCTTTTCAAGCTTGAAGATTAAAATGTAATTCTTCCGGTACAGTAGATTGTGAATGAGCCAGTCGAATCAGAAAACCCCCCGACTCTGGCTCTCCACACAGGATTTTAGTATTTTGGTAATTTGACATAAAAAAGAGCATCCATCGTTCTCTCTGCTGAAGCTGCCTTCACACTGGACCACGGCTACTCTTCTCACTCCATCCAATGCACACAGTCAAAAAACAAACAATATTCTTATCGCTGACGTCAGGTGGTGAGAGGAGGCAGTAGCTCATTTATTTTAATGCTCAAGGAGAAGGAAGGACATAAGAGATGAAGCTGACGACTAAAAACCGACTCACAAGCAGACGTCATCTCTGTCTTACAGCAGAAGGCTCAGTGATAACGGTCGGATAGAAAGACACCAATTAAAAGACGCAAAACAAACGACATTTACTGTTTTAATAAATCCTCTAGAAACACGGAACAAGAAAAATAAAAATGATGAAATTATTGTTTTGCTTTGTCATTTCTCAAAATCTGCATCTTATTACATTAAAGAAACTCCTCAAAAAGAAATTATGATCATGTGACTGAAAAACAATCATCACCAGGCCACAGCTTGTGATACCCACGCCACAAAAAGGGAATCTCTAAGCTAAGCTTGTCAGGATCACACACTGATATCAGAACAGAATTTGATTTTCTCCTTCAAGGCAAAACCGCATCAGCACCATTTGAGCCAAGAGAAAAGAGGAACCCGGTGTGACGCAACAGAATATGTTGGTCGACTGTGCGGTTGTACGACATCACGAGTCACAACCGAGCAGATGAGTTCCAGAGAATTTAACCAAACCAAATTGCAAAATAGTGCAATTCTTATTCAAACTGACGAACAAACCTTTCTCTGGAAACAAATGGCTTCAGTTTCTAAAAGTTCACAGCGTGAACCAGAGGGTAAAACTACCCGTTGTGCCATTTAGCAACCAAATCTGAGTCTTTTGTTTCTGCAAGACAACAGAAGTGGATACAAAAGGCAATTGGTTGAAAAAAAATAAAAAGTGACACAACTGCTCCGCGACCAGTTTTAAAAAAATGAGAAGAGTTTGACCTCCAGGTGGGGCTGCTGCACCATAGCTACAAAAAACAGATGTGGGACCAAACACAGAAGGAAGCTCGATATTCCACTCAGACACACACACCGGTGCCATCACTGTCCAATGCAGCTTTGCCTCTAAAACTAATTTCTTTCTCTTGAACCAAGAGGTTTTCACCAAGATCACTTTCTGACATCAGCTGCGACGTGTCCTGCTTTTCCCTTCAGGTTGAACACAAGGCCGGGTCACGTCGCTCTAATGCCACAGAAAATTCACATCTGTCCGAGTTGAGTTCTAAAGGCTGCAGGAAAAGTCCCACAGCTGCAAAGTTTGTGCACTTGTGAAAATGGCAAATATAAGATTTCATGAGCGGAAACATGCAAAACAAATGAGAAAAGGTTTATAAAATACTGGCGTCTTATTTACAACCAATAAGACGCCTTTGTACAGATGAGAAAGCGAAAGAGTTTTAGTGTTATGTTCTCAGAGGATTTTACAAAAAGAAAGGGAGAGAAATCTCGGGGATGCTCCAAATAGTTTGTTATTTCAAGATACTTCACACCAACTCGAACTATCGTATCTGCCTTCAAATAATGTTTTATGCATCAATCAGGAGCTTTTCCTTCCCGTTTTATTCAATGTGAAAATGGGGAGAACAGATTAAATAAACACAAACAGCATCAGCAATTAACTGTTAATTGGAAATATGAAGTAGAAAAAAGTCAATAAGAACAATGAGAAAAAAACGTTTCTGTGTACACAGTAGGTATCTCGTTCCCTGCTGTCCATGAACGCACCTCTTTTGCAGGTCAGGTCACCGTGAGAGACGACTTCCCCTCCGTACAAACATCTCACACGAGAACAGGGGGCTGAAGTCCAGCAGTTCCAAGCTGCTGCCCGGTTTGGTCCGTTTCCTTGGCATGAGAGCGTGTGAGCGTGAGGGAGGAACGTGGGAAACACGAGATGTTTCAGTTCGTCTCGCTCGTTTTGTCCTCAGTCTGTTTGTCCTGGAGGAGAGTGATGAGCGACTCCCACGCTGCCTGGCACTGCCGAGGTCGGAGACGGACGAGGAGTCGGACAGCGGAGGAAAGGAATGAGGAGAAAGGGAGAGAGAGGGAGACGCATCGTTTCATTACAGAGTGACGGCGAAGCCACAGTGTGGACGTTTTTCCTCCGCAGGTTTCAACAAGTTCAATTTAAAACATTTACAAGATCATAATTAAAGACATTTAAGATCCACGTCAAGTACGACAAATAATTATTTAATAAATCACTTTCCCGTAAATTAAAATGAAGCAGCCAAGTAGAGAATGAACCTGGATACACTCCAGGTAAAGACAGAAGGTATCCGCAGTCTTTCTCACACACAAGATTAAAGACGTAAATTCTGACCGAAGGGTTTGTTGACCATCAGTTATCAGTTCCATTTTAAAAAGGTTACTAACATTAGTTAGATTAACGAAATTAAAAGCTGCCGTGATATTTTAATGAATTTCAGACTTTTCAAGTTATAAAATGTTTGAAGACCCAGTGGAAACCCTGGTAATACTCCTGTATTTAATGATGTGTGTCGGCTCAACAAATAGGATTCATGTGATGACAGTGGAAACCTGTATGATTAGCACCAAACGTACCTTTTCATAGTGGTTGATGTTTTTGTCGGCCATGCCGGTGAGAAGCTGTTTGAAGTCTTGCCGCTTGTTGCTCTGCCAGCGCTCCCAGTCCGCCTTCAGGTCAGCGTTGAAACACTCCACTCTGTCCTGGCATTTCTCGACCTCCACAGGCATCTACAGGAAGACACAGAAAACTACAGCTACAGGGGGTGTGAGGGGACATAACACAAGACTGCACTTTACAGGACGAGAGTCACGGAGGTGTCGGTCTAAGATCACATCTGCTGCACATTGAAATGAGACAATGGGGAAAATAATTAACTACCTGATTGTTAAATATTACATTTTATGCTTTCAACAGTTTTTTTTTGAAAGATTATGTAAAACAAGAGAACACAGCAGTTTTTTTAAACTTCCTCGTGTGAACACAGAAGCTTACGGGCGTCCTGTCCTCCTGTTTGCGCAACACGGCTGCTTCTAGTCGTCCCTCGTACTCCGCCTGGCTCTGGTCTCGCTTCCTCAGAACGTTCTGCAATCAGACAGAAGACGTGCAGCCTCATTGTTGCGTTTACAGATACTGTAATTATTTCTGAGACTGACGACATATGAGAAATATTTAGAGGGAGGGAGATGCTGAGTCAGGAGGGTGGTGCAGATATGATGTGACACACGCAGAATCTAATGACATTTCCTTAATTCTGGGTCGAAGGTGACTCAGCTAAAAGAGTCTGAGTCTGATTTCCTTGAACTTATTTTATTGCACCAAGAAAATAACATTTTAATAAAGTAAATGAAGAGCATGACATGGAAAGAACCAATCTAAAACATGAATCTACATTCTGCTCTCAAAGAAACAAGCCAACGCCCCCGTTAGTCTCACCTTCATAGACTCTATGTAGAGAACGTACTCTCTGATTACAGGCAGGAAGTCCTGGCTCATGTTGTCAGTCAGATCCTCCAGCGCACCACAGCACGTTGCTACGGAGCTGGCCACGCCCTCCAGGGGGCGCTGCAGCTCTTCCTCCGACCTGGCCCAGCTGGAGTACACAGTGCCGTACTCACGCAGCTCTGTTAGGTACTCTAGAATGAGCGAGAGGAAAAAAAACAAACACAGAAAAGCTGGGTTTTGGTTTTGGTTTTGTTCTAAAACTTTTTTTTCATGACCTGTGGATTCCATTGAAAGTCTGCAGGCGATATTGAGGCACTGGCACATTCAACTGTAAAATCTATATTTGTAAATTACACCAAAGAGGCTGATGGCCAACACCAGGCCGCTGAGTAAAGCATGCACGGCATTCGTGTTTTCACAAACTCTGTGTCAGCTCATAGTCCTTCACTATCTACAGCTCTGATTACCTCTTCACGACTTCTCATCTTATCACTTAACACAAGAACATTTAGTTTCAGCTCCAGCTTTTCAGGCCAGAAGTGAAGCAATGCATCTAAAACCCTGGAGCAGCTGGTGACGCTGAGGATTTCACACACAGCAGAATCGCTTGCACCCACAAGGCCCAAAGGTCTGTGGGGGGGGGGGGTTTCTCTCCAAACAAACATTGCAGGACTGAAAAGTCCACACTGCAGAATCATAGAGGCATATAGCTGCTAGCAAGAAAACAAGCTTATAACCCTTAGCATTACTAGTTTCTCCATACATGAAACTAGTTTACGTCCAGCCCACGTCACCACCTCGTGAAGACACGGGCGTGTATTTATATGACAAGTCTCCTCCGTCGGTCCGATACCTGACTGCTCTTTGAGGATCCTCTGGGCGATGCGGTCGATGGTTCCCAGTTTCTGGTTGAAAGTGTCCAGGTACTCGCCCATGGTGCAGAATTCGGCCGGCCGCGCCCGCAGCTTGTAGCCGACGGCCACGTGCTTCACCGACTCGCCCACTTTGGTGAGCAGGGCGAGACCCTGACGCTTGTTCAGGTCCTGCAGATACAGAAACAACAACCGTCACCTGTATGTCGACAAAACACCACGAATGCTTCTCCTCTATTTTATCACCTTTAGTGTTTTATGACCCATTTTACGTGGTTGATTTCTTCCCTCATGTGCTTGTGCTCAACTTTCTGATTCCAATTATTTTACTGCAGCAACAACCTCATTTCCCCACAGGGATCAATAAAGTCTTGTGCCTCAGACACTTAGAGAGAAACTCTGTGACTGGTGGCAGAACTGGTGAGCGACACAAACACGTAAAGAGGCAGAAGCCAAGTTTGTGGTCGACCATCATGTTCAGAGGTGAGTGAGTGATTGTGGATAATAAAAGAACAGGTCTTACCTTGGCAGTCAGGAAAGCGTTCAGGTGCGGGTTGAAGGAGAGGACGGGATGGTCCGCAACTCGCTTCAGGAACTTGTCCAGAGCCTTCATCCTCGTCTCCACAAACTCCTCTGAAAAACGGTCGACCACGCCCTTCATCACAAACTTCTCAGGCAGCGGCTGGAGAAAAGAGCGGAAAGGAAGAAGAAGAGGAGTGAGGAGAGGCAGAGGAGAGGAAGCGGGACAGTCGGCCGCGTGTCTCATTTGACCTACTGGGATGAGGTGGGTCGGCTGGCTGTCTTCCAACTTGATCCTCAGCCTGTCGAAGTCCTGGTAGCGCCGCCGCAAGGAGTATTCGGGCAGATCGAACTCTATCCGTGTCGTCTGGAGGAGGAAACACACGCATTTGGGACGTTGATTTAAAGAGCGTAAAAAAATGGCGTTGTAGGTTTTTTTTCTGTAGCAGCGAATGACCTTTGTATCATTGTCATAAATGTATTTATAATTATTTATTGAGGTTTATTTTTCACTGTGTATAAACGACAGAGTACTTGCAGGTACAGTAAAGCAGAGTTCATATATTTGCTCAGTACACTCGAGGGCGAATATGTCTCTGTTTGTCTCAGATCATATAGGATTACTGGACATGCATATTAACCTTGAAATACAGCTGACACAGCGCACACACACACACACACAGTGCGCACACGCACGCACACACTCTCGGACTCTTAACAATCTAGCGTTGAAACCCCCACACACACACACATCTTCTCGATTTACACTTTGTTCATGTTGGGTTGTGATGTTTGTCTCCGGCCTCTGAGTCGAGAAGGATCGAGTGTCCTCCGGTTTGTTGCAGCTGATGATCGACTCGGACCAAAATATATTTTTCACTTTCCACACAACATCAAGATCTTAACAAGCACAAAAATAAAGATGTAAAGAGCCTCTTCACTTTATCTGGTCGTCATAATTTTCTTATTATTATTATTGTGGGGACTCAAGGGTAAAACTGACCACTTGGCCTTATTAATTATGCTACGGTAACATCACATATTAGTGTACGTTTTAACCATGCAACTTTGAGTAAGGAATTAAGACTCTGTACATAGTTGTGAAGAGAAAAGCAAATAGAGCAGCTGTCAAAAAGAGGAATCGCCGCGAGAGTTATATTTACATTCAGTGTACTTGACTCTTAACAAATATGTGCTAAGCTCCTGACAAATACTTCAAGTTGAAGAATAACAAACATTCTTCTGCATGTCTGCCTGTGTTGCATCATTGCAACAAGTCTTGGCTCGTAACTGCAACGTTAGTGATCATTGAATAAAGTGACACAAAGCTCAATCTTTAAGAGTCCAGTAAACTTTGCACTGACAAACTGCGTTACTAGACAATGAAGAACGTGCCTTGAACACACCACCAAGTTTTAAATTGTGGGATTATTGGGCTAAACCGACCTTGGTGGAGACTCTGTAGGTGATGTAGGTCTCCATGGTGGAGACGTGCTTCTTTGGGTCATCGACCGTGACAAAAAGGTCTCGGGTCTCCGTGGAGACGTAAGTGTCGAGGCCATCTGCATCTGGGTCGTCGTCCAGCTGCAGCCTATTGAAGAGCGAGGACGCCGAGGCGGGGCTGGACGTCTCCACCGGCGTGCCATTGGTCAACGCGGCTTCCTGCGTGGACAAGATAAACATGGCACCACAGTGACATCAAATTCGGATGTAGGACAAAGAGCTGATAGATTTGATTGCTGACGGTGATGCAGTTGTTTGTCGCAATCAATGAAGCTCTTGTTGAGGCTGCGTCGTCGGACACTGCTCTCGCCTTTCTAACTGAGTGACGAGGAGAGAAATGGAGAATTTGTGGAATGGAACATTTCGTCAGGCTTGATACAGAAAATACCAACTGTGGGAAAGTGATTTCCTGTTTATACCTGCTGTAGGTCACCAAAACACTTTGATCAAATTCTATTAATACTTTCTGACAAACTATGCAAACTAACAGCATCGTGCTATTTCATTTCCAAAATCCAAAAGGGCATTAAAAAGAACATTACCACGACAGTCTGTGTTGGTAAAAAAATCATTATGATGTTATGACGGACTTGTGGACTCTAAAGATCCCAGTAGACAAGCAGGAGGGATTCAAAGTTAAACGCTGACCATGCAACAGGAAGGTGAAGAAAACATCGAGGCAGCAGCAGGGTTGCATCACCAAAACCAACCTGCGCTGCAGTTTTTTTTTGATTTCCTGATTCTCTCACGTCGTCTGTGGCCTCACACACAAGGAAGCAACTACTTCTCTCTTCCAGAAACAGGTTCATGTGCAGGATGGAGAAGCTAATGTTCAACCTTAATCACTCTCTCTGTCACACATCAAATCACCTGATGCAACTTTCCATTTCAGTCTGTCTCTCTCTCTCTCTCTCCCTCTCACACACACACACACACACACACTACAGAAGCTGCTGACGTTGTACGTGCTCTTCTTGCACTGTGGTGCTAACCTGCACCGATAATCACAGTTCAGATAATTGCATTGCGTTGCATCAGTGTGAACGAACAACCAGGCCACAGATACACAGCCACACTCAGGCCGACAGCGAGGGGGAATCTGAGGACGCTGCACAGATCTGCTCTCATACAGAGCTGAGACATGTGTGACAGCACTGGGAAATATTGTGGTAGTGGGTGGATTCTGCTTTGTGATACATGTTTTGAGTTCATCTCAGATTTACGCGACAGTTTTGTGTGAGAACGGTTGAAAAACTTGTACGAGCTTCATCATCGTATCCACAAGACTATTTTTATAGTCTCGATGTCACAGCAGACACTTTGACTCCTCGTGGAAGCACAGGTCTCACTAACAACATTAGTATCGGCTCTGCTCCGCTAAAGTGTCCCAGTGTGACTTAGTGAGGCAGCCTGAACAAAACCAAGCAGCTAAATGGAATTCAGCCATACTTCATTTTATTATCTATACCTGGAACAAGATGAAATATCGTGCATGGAAAAAAATAGATGAGCATTGTGTGCAAATACAACCAAGTCTCATTTGCAAAATAAAACCGTTTAATTTTAACTTCACCACCAAAACCACGTCGAGCGGTGCAAACAAACATGTGTGAAGATCTGAAATTATCTTATGAAGTTATGTTTCTGTCTGTGCTTGTTTTTTTTGTCTGGATGTACCTGTTTAATTTGGTGCAGCTCCAGATCAGGGGGCTGGATTTTTCACTTCCTCTAACGCTGCAACATCGGGTGTTTTAAATTTCTGCGTGCTCAGGAGACTGATATTTGTGCAGATCCAAAATCAGTGAATAACTGAAATGTGGTTTTATGACGGGGCCGTCGGGCCTTGGCAGTGATATGCATGTTTAGAGTCATTCCAGTTTGCTTTAGGAATCAGACTCTGTGACACTGTTCATGCATGTTAGAAATAAGAAAAACTAGAAAATAAAGTAAAGTAGCCTTCAGAGTGAAAGGGCAGAGGGGCTGTAGCATCTCGTCTTGGTAATAATTAACCGAATACCTCAGTGGTTGCTAAGGTCATCACTCCCAGGTTTTGATAAAAACATCAGCAGCAGGAGGAAGAGGAATAAAAGCTTAGTCACGTGTTCACCTCCTCCTTCTTCTTCTTCTTCTCCATCTCTGTGTCAACACCTGAGCAGGTCGTGAAGTGAGGAAATGTGTGTTCTGACCAAACCACGTTTAAAACTGGAGTCAGTGGAGGAAACACACGGTTCACACAGAGAGGTTTGAGTGTTTGTGTGAGTGTTTGTGTGTGTGTTTGTGTGTGTGTTTGTGTTATCTGTTCTTATCGTCCAGTGATTCCAGACGGATCAGTCTGAGTCTAAACTCCAGTCCTGTGCAGTAAAAACCTCAGAAACACTAAATATCAAACCGAACATGTGTCCATGTGTGTTTTCTGTTAAACCTCCATCAGTTCGCTGAGTGACTGATGACTTCACCATTAAACCCTGGAGACAGCTCAGTAAACAGCTCAGTAAACACGCTACACTGGGGTCGGCTTCTCTCTCTCCACATCTGCTTCGCCACCACACACCCCCGGTCCCCCGGTGCCCCGGTCCCAGCCCGCCCCGGACCCTACCTTGTCCCCGCCGACGTCCCCCGTGACATCTGGCCCCGGGGACAGCGGCTCCTCGGCGGCGGACAGCGGATGCGGGATCTCCGCGATGGGCTTCTGCCCCGAGCTGGCCAGGCCTCTCGGAGCACCGGCACTCATCCTGCGGGAGGACGCGGCCCGGGTTAGCGGCTGACTGTCCGGTTCTCCGCGGCGGAGGAGGGGGGGGATGACGGAGAGCGGAGCCGGGGAAGAGGCTCTTCAGTGCGGATGATCGAGGGCAGACATCCGCTGGCTGCTGTCAGCTGACTCCTACTGCGCAGCTGCGGAAGTTAAACAGACACAACCCGGAAGTAAACACACAAGGCACGTGACAGCGGGGAAACGCCAAAGATCGTCTAGTGACAAGAGGAGTGGGTTGCTGGAAGAAAAACTGACAACCCTGTTAATTTTTTTACTCAAAGTCGGTAGAATGAAATGAAAAACATTATTTTAACCAATTTAACTTGGCAATTGAGTAAATACTTTATATATATTTTATACTAAATAAATGCATATTATTGTTGTTCATATACAATGGCCAATTAATTAACGATTAGGACCAGTGTTTAAATATATAACAATAGTAAGATAAGTCACAAATAATATAGAAATATAGAGTAGTAAGTGAAACAGTAGACTAAAACAGAGGTGCAAAAAGTAGTATTGGAAATGACAGATGAGTATTCCACTTAAAAATTACCATTATAACAGAAGTGGTATAGTAAACAAAGTAATGATGATAAAAGTGTAATTTTGAACATGTTGGTCGGTCGTATTGGTAAAAACTGTATATTTTTTCAGTCTCAATTCATAATGTCAATTACACAGTTCTAGATTAGCTGGTAAGTAGATCATAAATGAATTATCTGTCGAACAACCGTTGATTGTTTAAAGCTGGTAGTTGTCAGGAATGAAATAAGTTTTAGTTTATGTGCACATTATCAATTAGAGCATTTTACTTCAAGTTTGAGGAAACAGTTTGTGTTTCAGGTTCATTAACGTATTTCTTCTTTGTCTCTGTTTCATTTGACGATAAATTAATGTCGGGGCTCTCATTTGATTTTAATTCTGTGTTACTGATTGATTTGATTTCCCTCGGTCCTGTAATATTAGATCTTATTCTAACTTACATAACATTGTTTTGAAAAGCTTTAATAATGAAGTTGTTATGCTGATATTTCGACTGGTTTAAAAAAGCTCATAATGTGAATCTAAGGAATATTTTTAGTAACTGTTGCCAGCTAGCCTCGCTGAAGAAGAATTTGTTTGCCGGATAAATGAGCAGAGTGAGACCTCTTCCCTTTCACGCCCATCTATCTGGCTAACTGAAACACCGGCACCTGAACGTGACACAGATGTTTCCTATGATTCTCACGCACGAGACTCTTTTATCGTTATTTCAAGTTTCCAGCTGCTGATCCGCTGCTATCTTCACCTGCTGCACCAACATGGCCGCGAACCCTCCAGGACAAGGTCAGTGTCTCTGTTGGTTTGTTGTTAATAATGTTGAAAGCGAGGTTCTTTGTCTTTAACTGTGTTAAATATACGGAAGCGGAACTACAAATCCCGTGTCCCTGAACGCATCACAGCCCCTGTGGTTTTGAGTTCCTCTCATTGATCGAAGAAACAAAACAATTCAAATCTCAAAGCTTGATTGAAAATGAGCAGAAAGAAAAATAATCTTATATAATCTTTCACAAGACACTCATTAACATAACCAAAAAAAAATAGCAGCAGTTACAATTCATTGTATACCATTCAAAGAAGCTCACAACAACACTTAATTAACAGGTCATTGTATTCCCTCAACACACTGGCTTTAATTGTTTTTTTTATATTTAATGTTTGCTTTAGATTCTTAGGTTTCTTCGTTGAGATTGTTCCATAAACTTTAGCTAAAAGCCTCTTGAAGCTCATTTCATGGTCTTTATTAATTGTTTTTTTCACCCAGCCTTCCCAAACAAAACCCGGGTTGCGATCCTGGCCGAGCTGGAGAAGGAGCGCTGGCGGCTGCTGCAGAATCCATCCATGAACGCTGCTGGAGGCAGGTATGAACATTCACCTATACCGAAGCCAAATAATCAATATGTTGTAGATTATCAAAAGTGGGATTTCCAACAAGAGCAAACTTTGAGGTTAATATTAGAAACATCTTTCTGTTCAGATCGAGTCTGAAGGATTTCAGAGACAACGCAGATCAGCAGCACATCGCTGCTCAGCAGAAAGCTGCTCTGCAGGTGAGATACATACAAACAAACACGTACAAATGCAACTACAATCATCTAAATCATGACAAACGAGAAATTAACTCAGTAGAAGGAAAATCTCAGTCAACGGTCCCTTTAAATTAAATCAAGCTTTCTTGTTTATCATGTCGTCTTTTAAAGTTGAGCAGGATGAGTGTGTGTTATTTCTTAAAAGAGGTGTTGAGGCCGTAGGTTTTGATTTTGTTCCTCAGGATTACAGAAGTCCTCACTCAGCGACAGTAACACAAACCCTTGTCTAACTAACCAGGTCTTCTCTTGCAGCACGCACACACGCACTCATCGGGCTTCTTCATCACTCAGGACTCGTCTTTCGGGAACCTCATCCTCCCCGTCCTCCCGCGCCTGGAGCCTGAGTCCTGACCTTCTGCCACGGATCTGCCTCCAAGCTGCCTGAGACAAAATCAAAAATCACGTCAGACCAACGAGTCGGCTGCTTATTTATAGAGAAGCTTTCAAACAGAAACCTCCTGATCTTCTACGGCAAACTACAGAAATCCTGCTGATCCATAAATGCACATTTCCTCAGGTTTTTACATTTATAATTGATTTGAATTGATATCTGGAAAATAAAATTGTTATATGTATTAAATCACAGCGTTCTTTTAGTTTTATTTAATTTATTTTAAAGTTGTATGATCATTTCTTTTTCTCACTTATCTCTTGTGTGGTAGATGAAGGGTGAGTGCACGAACGAGAACGTGGCTCTGGAGGATATCAGCGGACATTCAGGTTATAAACATGGTGTAAATGAGTGTCAGGGCTTACAGACGACACCACACGAGCAGGATGTTTTCTGCTGTTCTGTTGAAGAACTGGTCACCATATACTTCAACTGCAATTGATTTGGATGCAACTATGTTTACCCCTGAAAGTCTGAAAGTGTTTTGTAGACTCAAACACTTCACCCAGACCCCATCCCTTTAAGTTTGGTTTACTTGCATGGCCAAGCTCAACTTTACCTCCTTGGACAGACGCTCTTCGACAATCCTCTCCCGTCCCTGGCTGGAGTCTCCGCAGCTGATGCTCTGGTCGCTGAGGGACCAGCGGTAGGCGTGTCCAGCACCACAGCCCCACATGATGACAGGGCCCGTGGTGGTGTGGGGTTCTGGCATCAGTAGGTTAACGTGAGAGCCCCGGGCTCTGTGTTGCATGCTGGGAATGAGGTTGCAGATGGTGGCGTGGCTGTGAGCCCAGAGGACGAGTTTGCAGAGACTGTCGGAGGTGGGGTGAACATGTTGGAAGCCCGCAGCAGAGAGAGAGAGAGAAGAGACAGTGTCTACAGCTTTCAAAGTTTTTACCTGAATGACTTCACCAAAGCTCATCAAGGTTTTGACGTCCAAACAGCTTCTTTACGTCTGTTTCTTGCTCCGCTGATATAAGTTTAGATGTTAGTACTTTTATCATGTTGAAATAAATAGCTGTAGTAAATCCAACCTGACAGAGACGTCTCTAGCACTTTGTTGAAGTTTGTAAGCCCATAAAATATCTCGCCAGCAGAAACTGCAGTTTTCAGAACCAGATGTTCTGTTGTTAAATATTTTCTTTAACAAAATCTTAACATTGCAATGTTTATGGGACTTTTTTACTTGCTGAGTTTTTGACATTACTCTTTAAAGATGTTCACATATATTGCATGATTTATTTTACGTTAATTTAGACTGTGTGCAGATGTTAATGGTATTTCTTTTAATCCTTTTTAGTTTTTTCTGAATCCCTAAAGTAATACATACTTTTTAATAAGAATAATGTTGCCCTTGCTGTTTAACGGTGTAAATGAGGACCTGTTTGTCTTTTAATAGAAGTTATTTTGTGTTTCAGTCCTCCAGAAGTTTAATATTAGTTGTTTTGCTCACAGTCTTTAGGAAATAGACTTTTGTTTACAGCTCGGTGAAGTATAAACTGAACTGTCCTTAAATGTCCCATGTGAGACATTAAACCGTCTGCACACAGCTGTGACGTCTGAGTAGGTTTCCCATCGTCCCCCTGTGTTTCTCTCTGTCTTCAAACTAAACTCGATTAATAATCGATCATAAATAAAATCGAATGTCCAGCACCACTTTCAACACAATCCAACAGGAAAGTGTCTCTACTGCCCCCAGCTGGACAGGAGGAGACACTGTTATCTCATTTAACTATTATATTATATTATATTATATTATATTATATTATAAGTGTTTTTGATCCTTTTTCTGTCGTGAATCCATAATCCATACAGTTTATTTCTATATAGGGCATTGTGTTCATGTCTAAACTTCTACAGGAAGAATTGGGCATATTTATTTTTACTCATTGAAGAATCCAGGATAAATTAACATATACATACATATAATTCAGAAGTAAACAAGTGTTTTCTACTTCACAGTAAAGTCTAGATTGAATTCATGTACCTGTGAGGTTCAAAGTTTCCTCTTCACCTTTATATAAACAGAACATTGATGTTTTGCTTCCAGACCAGTTGTGATTGAGAGAAACAAGTTCTCCCTTCTTCTGCAAAATCATGTGAAAACAAACCTCTGGAGTAAAGCTGCATGTTCAAACATCCAGGTTACATCACGTTTACATGTTTCTGAACACATGAGAACTTTAAAACACAAACAGCAGCTGCTAAAAACTGTTTTTTTTAGAAATGTCTTATTAAATAAAAGATGGATTCCAATTAATTATGAGTTAGCTATTGATTTAGTGGCACTTTCAAGGATGATCTATTATTTGTCTAACACCTCTCATGTATGTTAACCAAGAGGAGAGGAGAATTAGACAAAACAAATAAAACTGCTGAGAATTAATAAGAGAGAGTTAAAATAAAAATGATAAATGTTTGATCATGACTTGTATGTTTTATTTCCAATGTGTGATTTATACTTGAAGTCGTTTGTTCCTGTTCAAGTGCATTATTTAAAGTGCAATACAAATAACTTGAATTAAGACAATTTAAAAAAATGATAATAATAAATAGATATTTTATAGGAAATAAAAGTAAAAAATGATGGAATAAATGGCACTAAAATAATGCAAACGCAGTTTATCAGGATGATGTCAAGTCTTTTAAATGTGGGTTGTGGGTTTTTTGTCTGAATTCAGTGACTTGACTGAACTTGCTCCTGGCTCCACCCTCCGTTAGTCAGCTACGTGTTCGGACTGGTGCCTTCAACTTACAAGCATCTCGGGGAAGAGAAGGACTTTCCCCTCCCCGGCTCTTCTCCGGAGCAATAACGCAGCGACTGCAGCCTTCAAAGCTTGAACACGTTCTGTAAGAAACAGGTTTTTTACTTTTTGCATTTTTCCGCTTTGGACGAAGTTCTGCATGGAAACTAATGATATCTGAGCCGCAGAGAGAGGAGGTGCGTATCGGATACTGTTCTGGTTCTTTTACGCACGGATACGAGCTTGTTTGCGCTTGACAGTCGTGGAAAAAACAGCCTGATTATTACTATTATGATTATTATTTGCTTTTGGCATGATCTAAATCTCATTTAGGTTCCACTGACATCTTAAAGGTTTGATCCAGAAAGGAAAAAGCAAGTTCCTGAGGCAACTTTGCAGTGAAAACAGGACACAGACAAGGGATAGTTTTTAGATTATGGCGCTGAAGGCCAGAGTGCTGTACGACTTCCACTCTGAAAACCCAGGGGAGATCTCCATAACAGAGAATGAGCTGGTGACTCTGTTCAGCGAGGAGGAGCTGGATGGCTGGCTGGAGGGGGAGAACAGCAGGGGGGAGGCAGGCCTCTTCCCTGCCTCTTATGTGGAGATCCTCAGAGACCACATCACCTCCAACACCAACAACAATGGCGTCCCCTCACGCAAAACCAAAGCCCTGCCACCCACCCAGACCTCCTTCACGTCCTCTGACTCCCAGTCCCAGAGGGGCCCTGAGGCCGGCAGCGTCGGCAGCGGTGGGGGCAGCTTCCACACCAGCCAGGGCAGTGATGACGACTGGGACGACGACTGGGATGACAGCTCCCCAGCGACAGACGCGCCTCAGGGTCTGGGCAGCTCGCCCCCCCTGTACGCGGTGACCACCTCCCTGCCCGCACGGCGTGGGATCTCCCAGCAGCACCAGCAGCAGCAGCAGGCCAAGAGCTCGGCCACGGTGGGGAGGAACCTCAACAGGTTCTCCACCTTCGTCAAGTCCGGAGGCGAGGCCTTCCTGCTCGGGGAGGCCTCTGCTTTTGTGAAGGATGGGGACAGGATCTGTGTGGTGATGGGGGAGAACGGGCCCGAGTGGCAGGAGGATCCGTACCCCTTCACGTGCACCATCGACGACCCCACCAGGCAGACCAAGTTTAAAGGCATGAAGAGCTACATGTCTTACGGCCTGACCCCAACGCACACCAATGTACGAGTCAACCGCAGGTACATGCTCTCCCCCAGACTCCTCCTCTTCCTCTTCCCTCTCTTGGGGCTTATTCTCCAAACCCCCATACACTTCAAATAAATGTTTCCTTAGTTCTTCCTGTGGCCACAGTTATTCCCACAAAATAGCAAAAACAGACCCGACTGGTTCCTCAGAAACCTCTCTGCGATTCCACCAATTGTTTCCCTGTCAGCAGGTCTGTGTTTTAAAACCAACAAATGCTCACTTACATTTCAATTTCGTTTCAAAACGTATACATATGTTTCTTTTTCACTTCCTTTCCACCAAACACGCTGCGGCCATTTACCTCATCTTCTTTTCCTAATTCCCACACACCCAACCCTCGCCTCTCTTCTCCTCTCATTTGTCCTGTCTTTCTCCCTCCCTCCAGGTACAAACACTTCGACTGGCTCTACGCTCGACTCGTGGAGCGTTTTCCCGTCATCTCCGTGCCCCGCCTGCCGGAGAAGCAGGCCACCGGGCGCTTCGAGGAGGACTTCATCTCCAAGAGGAGGAAGGGTCTGATCTGGTGGATGAACCACATGAGCAGCCACCCTGTGCTGGCGCGCTGCGACGTTTTCCAGCATTTCCTGACGTGCGGGGCGGACGAGAAAGCCTGGAAACAAGGCAAGAGGAAGGCGGAGAGGGACGACCTGGTCGGGGCCAACTTCTTCCTCACTATCAGGTGGGAGATTGGGTTCTTTGGTGCAGAGGTTGTGAGTTTGAATCCTCGATAAGAGTCTTTGTTTGTTTTAATAATTTGCAAATTATAGAAAACCTTTGACTGATGATGTTTTTATCTCACTGTTATTATAATTCATAACGGGAGAGTTGAGCCTGGGCGTAGGTATGAGCTCTATGAGTGCCCTTGAGCGGCATTTTTAAATGCATACCTCCACCAAGGCTAACGCTCTATCTCGCCATGTTAAAGAAAGTGAAAAAATCCTCCCCCACCCTTCCACAAAGTGTCATGGAAATCAATTCTGTGGTTTTCAAAATAATCCTTCTTACAGACAGACAAATGGCAATGAAAACATAACCTCCTTGGTGGAGTTCATTAAAATAACAGATGCATACAGATGTTTTTATGGCTTCCATAGCCTGTAATGTATCATGTATCTGCTGTAGACGGCTGTGGTTCTCAGTTGAGTTTCAGTAATGTTTAATTTAAAACACCAGGTTTAATGTCAGGCACTTGAAGTCCAAGAGCTCGACTTTATTCAGTCACATTTTCCACCTGCATTCAACAAGCCCGACAAGCGGATAACAGTTGTAGATAAGTGTATCAGCCAACATCCACTTTACACAGAGTGGGTTTTCAATATGGGCCATTGCCTGGTGACCTCATTAACTTACAGTCTATCTTAACTTCTCACCGTCACGGCTCTGTTATCCTCATTAAGCACCGAGTGTATCAAAGTCCAGCACAGGCACTGGAAATTGTGAAAGGAAATTACTGGTTGAAGTATAAAGTTGAGGAAAAGACTGAGTGCAAAAACAATAAATTACAGCTCACATGATGTTCCAAACGCTGCAAATGAAAGCTGTAAAGGGATTGGACCAAGTAACTAGAACATTTAAGTTTAGAACATTAGAACATGTAAGTAATTTGTTTCTAGTCATCCTTGTTTCACTGGACTGTAGCTATGAAGGCATTTTATCATTGGGCGTGTCTGATGGCAAAAGAAAGATAACCAGACCAAAGGAATAATTGGCCCTTACATGATTGTGTAATAAAGATGATGTCATGCATAACTGAAGGAAGAAATCATGGAGGATTTTCAGAATAAGGCTAGAAGGTCTGAAACCTAGAATGGCACATTTCTCCATAAAGGCAGCAGTTCCCATAAATTAAATCAAAACCAAATTAAAAACACTTGTAGATATAGGTTCTCAAATTTAGTAGATTATTCTCTGACCAACACTGTAAACCAAGTTTTGTAGAAATCCATCCAGTAGTTTTTGCGTCATCCTGCTATGAGCAGAAAAATAAACAAACAACTGCAGATGAAAACAGAACCTCTGCGTTGGAGGTATTAACCCTCTTTTCCCCGCACTTCTCCCATTTCAGCCCGCCTGCCGTTCCTCTGGACCTCCAGGAAGTCGAGAGCAAAGTCGAAGGCTTCAAGACTTTCACCAAAAGGATGGACGAGAACATTGTCGTCGTCAACACCACCATCAACGAATTCGCACGCAAACAAATTACAGGTTTCAAAAAGGAGTACCAGAAGGTGGGACAGTCCTTCAAACTCCTAGCGCAAGCGTTCGAGCTGGACCAGCAGGCCTACTCAACCGGCCTGAACAAGGCCATCTCTTACACTGGCGAGACCTACGAGGCGATAGGAGAGTATTTCGCTGAGCAGCCGCGCCAGGACCTGGATCCCATTTCGGACCTGCTGGACCTGTACAGAGGACACCTGGACAATTTCCCGGACATCATCCATGTACAAAAAGGTGGGAATGTGTGTTCAAGAACCATAATGTTTGCCATATTGCATAAATCTACCTCAGTGACAGTAAGTTTATTTACATGTAAAAGGTTGTATATTCATTTTAATCATTAATATAGCATATTGCGACCTGGTGGCCGGCAGCAGTATAGGTCTTAGATCCCACCTCCTCCATGTTAAGGGGGTGGGACATAGGCCATGATGTATGTTCAAGTAAGTTTGGTTTTAATTAGTTATTTGATGCTATAAAAACAGGGTAAAAGGTAATGATTGACAGCTGAGACTGGGAGAAAGGGGAGGCACCATCTTTACTGTCTACGATATTTCCTTTAAAACCTGAGGCAAAAAGAAATCTCGAGTGTTATGAGTAAGCAATGTGAGACGTTGTGGACTGAACATCCAACCTTCTCGCCAGAAATTAATCAGATGCAGGACATGAGAAACTTTGACAGCAGACAATAATATTTAATGGAACAAATGCCTCACAAATTTAACTATGTTAACTTGCATAAAAAAATAAATTAATGAACTAAAATGCATCTAGGCAACAGCCTCCCTATAACCACGTCACTTAAAGGCAGACAATAGACAAAGACCCAGATTCTGACTGTTTCCTAACCAAAGGCAACATCTGTTTTCATTTACTGAACTGCAGCGTCAATCTGGGTGGAAAACTGAAACCAGTGGCCGGTCCATTGTTAACACGCTGGATACTGTGAGGGCCTGTGCTCGCTCGTTTGAAAACGCAGACATGTACAAAAGGCCTTATTGCAGAGGAGTTAGCTTGTTAGTTCGCTGCAGGTTGGGAGGAGGGAGTCGCTCCTGGCAAGCAGAGTCCTGACGTTTGCCAAACCTAGAGGCACCGTTTCTATAGTCCACTGAGCCCTGGTCTCTAGATACAATCACAGCTCCGCACTATGGAAACAGACTGAATCCCAATGGTCTCCGGGACAGACAGGAGTTCACCTACTTTCTGACTGACCAATAACACAGTGGTTTATGTCCCCTGTGTAGCATCTCCTTCACTTCTGAAAGCCTGACTATTTGTTCTTAGTTATCCCGGTGACTCAGTGAAACACAATGAAAACTTTACTCAAACCAACTAATTGCAACTCAAGCTAAAATAATTTGACCTAATTTTCTTAAGGGGATTCATGGAGGTGTCACATGATATGACAGCATCATCTTTTCTGCTTCTCAAAGCACAAAAAGCACTGTCAGCATTCTTGGATACAGTATGGGTTCCATTTAAGGAAACTGAAGCTACCTATGCTTTGTGCAGAAAGAAATGCAGTTCTTGGCAGGATTGAGAACAGAGTTTTTTCTCCATCAAAAATACAGATTCTATCCAGACTCTTTAACAGAGGGACACACCAAAAATTCCCGGTTCTGTCCATCTCATCAGCAAACAGCCCGGTGTGTCTGTCTGTGACCAGCAGCAGACAATCACCTGACTTCATTCTTCTTAGCCAATACAGATGTATTTTGTGATTAAAGTGTTTATTTGTATGCCTGACACAACCTGATCCTTTTTACCAAACAAATATTCTCAAGAGGGGTCAGGGGGTTGAAACCTTCTGAAGAAATGGGAATCATTGGCACAGAATTATGTGGAAGTTGAGAGACTCAGACTCTGAGTAATCCATGGCTGCTTTCATAGGACTGAGTCACACCCATGAACACATCCCCTCAAATCTGCACCGCTGTCATAACCACCTTTTAGAAAAGATGGACGGTTTAGTCACAGTTTCCATAACAGTTGATCGGATGAAGGGACCTCATGAGACGACTCTGCTTGTTTTCTCTAACTAAACAAACCATTGAATTACAATCTTTTGATTTAACACATGAAGACTTCACAGACTCCTCTCACACAAGGCCTGAACAGTTTCTCCAATAGCATCCAAATTAAAAAGGCATTGTAGCATAAACAGCTGCTGGGAACTTAATGCGGACAGGTTTGCTGACCTAAATGTCCCCGTACAGTATGAAGACGTGACGGGACGTCTTAGCTTGTTCTGTCTGTGAGTTCCGAAGGCTACATCTGATTTGAATGAGCAAGAGATTCCTGGGCCTCTTGTACTGTGTTGCCCTGGGACTGCAGGAATGCAAAATGGAGCCATCGCAGGATTAGTTTCCCCTCCTCCTCTTTTCTTCTCCCTCTTTTTTTCTTCTTCCTCCTGGTTGAGGAGAAGAAGGAAGGAGAAAGAATAGGGGAGGGTGTGTGTTAGAGAGAGGAGGGGGGTTCAGACCCTGAAGTTTCCCACAGGCCACCAGTACAAGAGTTCAGATTACAGCTCTGTAATCGCCTGGCAGCAAGGAGAGCAAAGTCCATGTGGTTTGATTTCGCCATGTTCTCTGTGTGTTTTTGACGTGTGTGTGAGATACAGAGAGAAACCGTGGTCATCAAGGTCAGGAAGCAGAGTCATACCAAGCAACTCACTGGTTTGTAATTTCCTCCAAATGCTGCCATGTGAGCGTCAACATTAGTTCCTCTTCAGCTGTCCCACTTCCCCCTCAAAGTTATATAAAACTAAAGTAGACAATATGAGTCATAGTATGACCAATGAGATAGTCCCTACATTTCTGTAGTGTCTAAAAATGTTATAATCAGACTTTTTAACCATAGGATCCACAAGCCTATTGTTTAATTAAAAACGGACTTTTCATTCATTTTCAAACGAAAGAGGAAATGAAAAGGCAGCTTTTCTTTACAAAATCCTAGCATCACTTGTTGGGTAACCGCTAGCTTCTGTAATATTTTGGCTAGCCACCAATTTCTTTAATTTGTGGGCTAGTCACTAGCTTCACTAATTTGTGGATTACCCACTACTCTGTCATTATGAATTTGTGTTCCTGCTTTACTTAACATTCTGCAGCTTTGATATTCAGTTCAACACTTAATATCTCAGTATTCAGAAAACTGATAATTTTACTGCATTCTGGCAAATACTTGGGCATATTTGAGTTTCTACAGTCAGATGCTACTTCCACATCTGGATCAATTTGGGCACTTGGGCCGAGGACTCAGGCTTATGTTGGGGCCAGAAGTTTCATTTTACTGTCTGGGCCGTGGCCACATTCAGTCTAGCACTGCTCTTATCATATGACAGCAACCAAAGTAGATCAAGACAGTGAAAATGTCTGCTGGGAAAATGTTTTAACCATAATCCACATAATCTTTCCAACGTTTTAGCTGAATTTGCTGTTTTCTGCTCTTCAGTTGTCCCTTTTCATGCTCATGCAGCCACTTGTCTCAGGCTTGTAGGGATGGTGCTAAAGACATAGTTTGACATTTTGGGAAATTTGCTTCTCTTTCTTTCTGAAAGTTCGATGAGCAGATTGAAACCACTCTCATGTCAGGAATTTAAATCAGTTAAGCTTCACAATAATAGATGTATAGTTTTCTCATCGAAAAACAAATTGAAAGGTTTTGGATCCATGTACACCTGCCACACTTTCTCAATCCTCTCCTTCTCTTTTACCCACCTCCCTCTCCCGTCCTCTTCCAGGTGCACTCACCAAGGTGAAAGACTGTCCGAAGCAGGAAGGTGACCTCCACGACCGCTGCAACATCATTTCCTGTGCCACGCTGGCAGAGATCCAACACTTCCACCGCACACGTGTACGGGACTTCCGCTCGCAGATGCAGCATCACCTCCGCCAGCAGATCGGCTTCTTCCAGAAGATCACGACCAAGCTGGAGGACACGCTGCAGAGATACGACGATGACCAGTAAGGATGAGAGGGTGAGGTTGGACCATGAAGGCTGGGGATTCCTGAAGAAGGAAGCAGAGAGGGTTGATTGATGTGCTCGTTCTCTAGTAATGGCGAACACCTGTAAGAGAGAACACCTTGGAGACTTGTGAAGTCATGGATCCTGGGTTCTCCACTCTATTCAAAAAATATAGGCCACTGGGCTGTGGAATGACAACTTGTATTATCTGGACAGCTCTGATGAATGTACCAGTAACTTTGGGACTTTGCTGACGCTGCATGCACATCTGGCAACTCAGCGGGACTGCGGAGATATTAAAAACAGCTGCTTTTAATATGCCTGGGCTGCCTCTGGATTCCCGGGTTCTGAGGGTCATGTGATCTCTGCAGGTCTCCACTGCCTCACGATTTCACTCAAACTCCCCAAATAGCGTGAAATGGATCTTATAATGAGTAAAATACTGGACTCGATGAATTTATCTGTATCTCTATGTGTGTTTTTACTTGAATTACCTGCTCAGTATTGTTTTGATGGGACAAGTTTTTTGTTTTTTGAATATGAACAGAGAAAAAGTGGGCAGATTCCAATCTGTTGATTCACTTCAGTGGTCGGATTTTCATCACAGCTTGCTATTTGAGCAACTTGCAATGCCTTCATCTCACACACAACAACTCAGACACTGTCACATCTTTACCACACCACAACTTTGTGTCTTTGTGCCTTGAATGACCTAAAACAACTGAGTTCAGGCCGGTTTTATTTTTCTGCTTGTTTTGAGAAGCAGCTCTGCAGTTATTGTTTGTTCTTTGGGATGTTGAACTTAAACCATCTGTGTCTCTGTTTTCTCTCAGTCCCAGGAGGTCAGAGGTCAGGCTCAGGGCACAGATACTTCGGTGCTTTCCGACTTGGAATTATTGAAGTTACTGTGTGTTGGCTTTTTATGTGATTCTTGTCCATTTCAAACTCTTCTGGGGACAATCTCTAACAAAGCATTTGACAATCATGGTGTCTTATTGCTTTCAGCCCATTTACGTCAGTGTCACTGAGGTGGATCAGCCACAGAAATTGCTCTGTAGTTGACCACAACCTCTAAACTTCCATTTGGGGGCGATAAGTTAGAATTATTTTTGTGTACTTCATAACATTCCCTTAAAGCAACGAGCAACAATGGTTTGTTTTGAGATTTAAAGGATACAAACACCACTGTTGAGTTTTTCAATAACTTCTGAATAATGTCAATATAAGATAAATTTATCTGATGTCTATATTAGAAATGGAAACAATTGAGCAATGACAGATGTGATGACAAGAGAAGATCTTGTGACGTGTTCACATTTTGATTTCCTGACCAATGAGCACTTACGTTATCACATGAGAACCCAGTACTCATGGGTCTGACCGCACCCATTTTCAAACTTGGCCTCTGTTTCAATCTCAACTGAACACCTGCAAAGTTTCGTAACTGTGTCATGTGCATTTAGAAAACAACATTGACGTTATTTGGGTGATAAAATCTGTCCAGAGGCCGAAGGACGTATAAACGCCTGCCAAATTACTCACAACCACCTCTAGTTGTTCCTGTTACACTGCGTGTATTCAGGACCAGGTTTCACTATGACACACACACACTGTTGCAGCTGGTAATAACCTGAATGCATCACAGTACTTTACACTGTATGTGTTACAATGTCAGTTTTCCGCTCACATAGTAAATCCAGTCGATGTTTCAGTTTCAGGTGCGACTTTGACGTTTCTCTCCGGGTTTCGAACAGGGTGAACCATCAGCCTTCATTTTTTTCCAGAAACATATAATTTACTTTGAATGAAAATGTTTGTAAACACACTTTTAATGTATCATGGTGGGGCAACATTTCCGTATATACGTGAAATACAGTGAATACATGTAGAATGTGTTTCTGTCATTTACTGTTTTCCTGAAATATAACTTATAGTTTCACTTGACCTGTTTTGTGTCTTCTTTTTTTTTTGATCAATGGTAATATTTTGTTAATATTGCATTATACATTCTAGTCACGTGTAAATGCCGTAAATATTCAGATGAAGTTGTTTCGTAAGTAAGAGGAATCTTCAATTTCATTTCATAAAATCACTTTCACTATGGAATGTGCCATTTCTCCATCTGAATATGACACAGTTTGACATATTTTATTTCTGGCAATTCTGTTCTGTGTTGTCAAATGCAATTTTTTTCCCCAGAGAACAGCGAGTTATCATCTGTTTTTCGTGCGGAGGCAGCAGCAGCTCTGATACCTGACACCAGAGTTCACAGACTGCAGGTCAGGTTACCTCAGCCGCAGGCCCTCCATTATTTAGATTTACCTCGTCTCCTCTTTGTTTTCATTTTCTTCTTCACTATGTTTCAGGTCTTATTCTGATTTATTATAATACATTAATTACGATTAACCATTTCTTTGTTTCAAGATTTTCTTCCACTTTCCACTATATACTAGTGGTAGTATCAGTTGTTCAGGCTAGTCATGCACAATTTGTTTGATTGAAGCAGACTTAAGGTGAATGAGAAGGTTAAGAAAGCCTTTAACAAACATCATTTATTAAAAATATTTTTTTTACACAATGCATGGAAAACAAATCCAGGTATATACAGGTTCAAAGGTGATGTTGTGTTATGTCTTCATAGCTCACTATGAGTTTATTAACACTGTACGGACGATCAGAGACAGTCACAGTAATGGAAAACTGCAAAATGGTGAATCACACTTGTGCATGAGAGGTAAATGTAGTTTTGAATTCAAGGAAGTAACACAGCAACTAGATGAGCAATGTCAGTTTCCAGGAAAAATACAAACTCTCATTTAAACGAACCCAAAATTCAGCTACATCAAATCTGACTCAGTACATGCGATAAACCTAAAGTCTATTTTTGTGTTCAAGGCTAGTTCCAAAAATATAGCACTATTTTCATCACTACAGGTGTTAAACCAGTGTTTTGATGAATCAGTACAAGATTTGTTGTTGCAAACTGTGTATTTTGACATAAAATACCTTTCGGGACAGTTAAAAATGGCAGCCTAAGCATAAATAATTGACTTTGAATAAAACCTCACAGCTCCGTTGCTGTTGGGGAATGTTTTAAACGTGAAATAACACTTGTCAGTCATGCCACTACAACAAAGTTCAAGTTGGTTCATTGGAATGACTTGAATATGATGGCCATCAGACATTTTCTACATTTCTTCATCAAATGTGCATTTTGTTATTCTCTTTTCAGCTCACAGCAGAGCAGATGTACTGTAACTTGTGACCACGTATGTCATTTATACCCTTCCCACTAAAATACACCTCTAAGGCACAGTCAGTTTTTCTTTGAATCGCCTCCTTCAAACCCAGTACTGGTTGTCTCTCAGAGTGGGGGACCTAGAACTCACAGAGGCCTTGAATCCTGTAGCGACAGCTGTGAATTCCTTACGACAGATCATATTATCTCTTTGATTAATGGTACCACCTCTAATATTCCCATCGCCACCTGGTCCGTCAGCTTCAAACGGCCCCCAGAAGGTCATCCCAGGGGCCAGGCTCCTCCTCCTCCTGGGACTTAGCGGCTCTCTCGGTGAGTTGGGGCAGCTTGCAGGGCCGAGCGGGGTGACCACCACAGATGGCATCGCCACGCTCCGCTCCGGCCGTCCCAGGTAAGGGCTGTCCTCAGTGGGTAACGCCACCGCAGCCAGCTCCCGGAGGAGCCGCTGCCGGGCCTGTTTCTCCTTTCGGTGGCGGAACACCAGAATCAGAACCACGAGAATGATGATGAGGAGCAGACAGGCCAGCAGCGGCAGGATGATGAGGAGGGGGTCGGAGGCGGGTCGAGGGAGGACCTCGACATGAACTGGGTTAACGTCGGGAGGGTTCACCGGACCCTGTTTGTCTGAGAAAGGAGTGTGGGGTTGAGGAGCATGAGCGTGACCCCTACCCGCTCCCTCTGCAGCGCTCCCTGACCTGACTCCATGACTCCCGCTGCGTGTGTGGTTCCCCCAGCGACTGTGAGGCCTCAACTTGTGCTGTGTCCTGTTGTGGTTCTTCTGTAACAGAATGTGAGGGTGCAAACCCACCTCCACACTGAGCGTCGTGGATCCTCCACCTCCTCTCCCTCCTCCTGCAGTCGTCCTGTTCTGTGATGGCATACGGACTGTGGTGTGTTCACTGTCTTCCTTATTTAAGCCAGTTGGAGGGTGATGCATCTGGTGGTGGGGTAAGATGGTGAAGTGAAGCTCGCCCTTGGCTGGTTGGACATTTCCAGCCTTCACGAGGAAGATAAAGGAATCATTGAGAGGTCTGGCGGGGGTGTGGCCTTGAGCGGTCTCGAGCATTGATTTGTTATCGTGGAGTTGGGTTTCGCCATCACTCAGAGTCTCTTCGATGGCAACTCGGCCTTGCACCACGTCTCTGAAGGTGAACGACTTCAGGACCTCTGATGCTCGGTTAGGGTCATAGGTCATCTGCAGACATGCACACACAGCAGAAGGCAGAAGTAAAATTAAATGGTAACTGAAAATATTACATTGCATACACACAATACAAAATTGTAAGTAATTTTAAATCAGATATAGATCTCGTTAGAGCACAAACATGAATGTCCCTTTAAATTCCACACCATGTCCATCATAAAAGATTTAGGGCCTCTATGACAGAAAGGTCAGGTAGGAATGGAGCTGAGCATTTTGAAGAGTTTTACCTTGACTAGTTTTCCATGTTTTGGTGGCGACAGAACCTGAAACACCGGGTCGGCTCGGCTGATTCTCGCCAGCTCAGAGGCATCGATCATGGCTTTCCCTAGTTTCACAGCGATGCCACTGGGGACTCTGATCTGCTCCCTGAGGTAGATCAGAGGCCGCACAGTTACCTTCACTGTCTGTGCCGTTACATTTCCATAATCAACACCAGGTGACGAGGCCGACACCGAGACTTGGAAGATGTCCTCTGATTCGCTGAGATCGGTCATGTGATAGACGACGCGACCAAACTGCAGGTCCTCGTGCCTGAAGGTCGTCACCTCCTGGTCGTTGATAGCGATACGTCCGTGGAGAGGGTGTGTGGTGACCGTGTAGGTGATGTTGGCCAGGCTGCGACCGTTGGTCTGAGCTGCCATCTGGTTGGTTGACAGAACGACAGCGGTTCTGCCTTGAACCAATGACAGGCCAGTGTTGTTCACCATGGAGACAGAGGGTTTAATCACCTCCAAACTGAACAGTTTGTAGAGCGGGCGGTGGTGACCGTCGGTTACATTGAAGTAGAAAACTCCTGTTGATGCCTCACCCTGAGTGAGGGAACACATGAAGGAAGACAGGATGAAAGAAAGAGTAGAAAAGAATGAAAAAGCACAAAAATAAAGTTTCGTTATCAGCAAACTCAAATACGACTCTGACGAGAATTACAAATCTCAGAATATTAAAATCCCTGCAAGTTGATTTACATCAATGGTGAAAGCAAAGTCAAGAATATTTAATATTAACTAATAATTCCAGTTAACTTTATAATGAATCCATATGCATGAGAAATTGGATTTTATGCCGCATGTGGGTAATTTGATCACGTGTCTTTGGCGACCCCTACAGGCAATAAGAAAACAGTGCAGTGACAGGACAGTGACAGACTACAATGCATTAGTAGTTTTGCATTTAAAGAATTTTAGGTTTTAAACAGAAATGTGAAGTGTCCATGATCCGGAGTCCCTCTTCACCTGCTGTATGAAATGCAGCCGGCAGTGGTTGACGTCGTACTGGGTGAATGAGGTCACAGGCTCTGGTCTCTCCCCCAGCGTCAGGTAGCCGTTGTTGGGTTTACTGATCACAAGGTAGTGCAGCTCCTCTGGAGGGGTGTCATGGTCCTCAACCTGGATACATCAACATGTTGAACCATAATTAACACTGATATTCAAAAACATCAGAGTTCTATTATAGAAATTTGAAAATAAAATAATTTGGGCTGCTGTAATTAAGATACATGTGATGAATAAGATCAATGTTTCAGCTGATTGATGAATAACCTGAATCTGTTCACTAACTCACCTGTAGGTAGTCTGAGCCAAGCACGACTCTCTCTCCGACCACCACCTTCATGCCCTTGGTTCGGCTCCTGATGAGAGGCGGCTGGTCGTTGACTGGTGTCACTGTGATGTTGAAGGTCTCCGTCACCGCCAGGCTGTCCTTGACTCTGCGATTAGAATCCACGTCTAGTGACGACAAGGGGGGCGATGATATCGAATAGAGAGGGGAAAAGGAGGAAGGGGAAGAGGAGGAATCAGAGGAGAGTGCAGACAAGGATGATGATGAGAAGGAGGAAGAGGAGGAGGAGAGATCCAGAGGAGCAACCCAAGCCTGGAACGTGAAGCTGTCACTCGTCGTCTCAGAGTCGTCGTGGATGTATGTGATGCCGAACTTATTCAAGGTGATCTGTGAGAAATCTGGTTGTTCTCTGGGGAAGGATGAAAAAAAAGAAAGAAACCAAACTTTGTTCAAATAAATTATCGAGGAGATTTATTTCCCAAAATTACTCATGGGTAGAAACATTCAGGCATCAAGAAATGACCCCAGCACCTGGTGAGATTATGTCCTTGCATAGACAGAGCCCCATGACGTGGAGGAGAAATCACACGGTACAGGATGTGGTGGTCTTTCCGGTGTTGATCTGGAACTTTCCCCAGGAGATTGGAGGCATCGAGTTTTGCCCTGTCAATCGTGACCCTGCCTCCCTCCGCCACCACAGCCCCTGAACAACAGAAACAGTTTATTTGTGTGTTCTTCCTCACAACTGAGACAATAATAAGCAGCATTCAATCTACTGTGGCTGGAGAGTCTGAAAATCTGAAACTGGCAAATTATTAGAATTTGTCTCTACTAAAACAAACTTCAGTAGATATGAATTAAAACTGGATCAGTGCAGTGTTTTAGATTGAGTTGAACAGAACCTGCGTTGTTCAGTAGTCTGGTCTCGTGTTGAGGGTTGTCATGATGCTTGTTAGCGAGGTAGGAGATTAAGATGGTGAAGGTGTGTGGAGGCAGGAAAGCAGGAGGAGAGGAGACGGTGAAAGAGAAAGCGTCTGTGGCCGACCATCCCACCGACTCTGGATTGTTCTGATCGTACAGGACGACTCCGTCATTCACCTGAGAGAACATGAAGATATACATATATATATAAACTATATATATAGTTTACCATCTAATTTTACATTCTGTACACACAACACATAAGATTTCCTACCATGCTTTGCGTGAACATAGAAATGTCCTGTGTAGAGTTGTCAGGCATGCGTCGGAGCAGGCGGCCATGTTTGGGAGGAGCAGTGACTGTAAACACCACAGAGTGGTTTCCCCTGACATCGCTGACATCATCAGTTACCACCTGAAGCTCGTGCTCAGTGATCGGTGTCACAGAACCTTTAAAAAGGTAACAAAGACACAGTGGGAGGAGGTGATGAGCTTCCTGCCGCTTCCTAACAACTCCGCCACCTGACCTACACAGATTTGAACCACGATGTTGTATTGTGCCTGAGTAAACTCTTGTACCTGGGTAGACCTCCATCGGATGGTTTTTCTGCAGAGTGAGGACCAGAGAGTGGGCAGTCGTGCTGAAGATCTGACGAGGGGCAAAGTTAACACCATCGTTCACCTGGAAGTGGAAGCCACCGGCTGCCGCACCTGCACAAAAAGAGGTAAATCTTAGCTAATAAAAACTATGCACTACTTCAGTTACAAAACTTTTAATCTGTCGAGCTTCTCCTCCTCTCACCACTGTGCACAAACACCAGCTGCCCACTTTGTATGTGATTCTGGGTGAAGTTCAGGATGTGCCTGGAGGGGGCAGTCCTCAGAGCTAGGTGGCCATTGCTGGGCGGCGTGACGATGAACTCCAGCCACTCAGAAGGGGTGTCAGAGTCCTCTGCACTGAGATCGTCTGTGGTGATTTCTGTCACCGAACCCACCCACACCTGAGGACGCACAATGGAGGGTTGATGGAAAAGGAGAGAAAAGGGTTTTGTTGTATTGTACACTTCTCGTTCACTTCTTACCTTCAGACCCTGGTTAGTTGTAACAACAGGAGTCTCATCGTTAACCGGTGTAACACCGATGTGAGCGGTGCAGGGCAAACTGTGCTTGCCAATTTCTGTCTGATTAGCCACGATGGTGAAGTTGTCGCTCTGTGTGTCACTGCCGTCGTGGATGAAGGAGATGTACTCACGTTCCAACTGAAAATTCATCAAATTTCATTTAAATGCACTGAAAGATAATCAGTCAATCTACTCTGTGTGTTGTTGTGTTCAGTCAGACCTCAGTGTGTGTGAAAGCCGTGATGGGCATCCCCGGTATCCGGCTGTGCTCCAAGTGTCCGTGTCGTGGTGGAACGATGACTTGATACAGGAAGTTCATGCCTGAGAAATGATGATTGGCAACCTTGATGATGTCAGGGGTCAGAGGCAGGGATGACCCCTCGTCAAGGGTCAAGTCAGACACCTGTAAAACACAAAGTGTGGATCTTTAGCGATAAATCGAATAATTTCTTTAGCTTTTCATGGAATTATCACATTTTTACCATCTTGAAGGACAAACTGTACCTGTAGAGGGAGCAGTAGAGGAACAATGTCGATCTCCAGCCTGATAGGTCCGACCTTTGTGACCCCGTTGGTTGCCTCCAACAGAACAGAGTCGTTGATGCTTCCTGCAGCCTGCTGATGATACACGATCAATCCCTGGTTCAGGTCGTCCTGGGTGAAGGAGGTTGTCTCCTGTTCTCTGTTCCCCTGTGAAGGAAACAAGAGGACCAACCTATCGAATTCTCTGTAAATCTTTGGACCCTAAGATGCAGAAGTTCACAACTTCTGGGGCCAAGTTTGCTCTTGACGGATGAAAGTGACAGGAAATATAAGTGAGACAGTGAGACGTAAAGAGTGACAAAGCATAACAAGTCTGGATGAAAAATAAAGAAACTTGAAAGTGAATGTCAGACTTAAAGCAGTGATGCTGTGATTCATGGTTTAATACACCTTTAATACTAAATATTAAATATGAACAACTTTTTTTTTACTTTATGCTCCACACATCAATATTTCTAACTATGCCACACAGGTCAAACACCCCAATAATCACCCAGTTCTGTGTTTCCATTAGCTCTGCAGCGCTTTTAATTCTGTTTGTGGCTTCGGAAAGACAATTCTCTGCTCCAGTTAACCTCCTTTCCAGCATCCGCACGGCAAAAACCTTCCAATACACCAAGAGCAATTAGCTGTAAAAGTTGGCTGTACCTGATAGAGCTGTTGTTCTCCATTATTCTGGTGCTTGTTAATGGGGGAGGACCTCTGGAGAAAACCAAGGGTGGGAGGACTCTGGACTGTGAAAATGATCTCTGAGGGCTGGCTGTCCTCGTGGTTCACCTGGTGGTAAGACAACACAAAATAAAATATTTACCATGGAGCAAAATAAATTGATTTATATTGTATTGAAGTATTTTATTAAATATAATCAGTTTATATAGGTTGATATAGATATACATCAGGTCCTAGATGTGAGTAATTTTGGAGTTTGATAGGTGTTATAGTTATTGACTTGCCTCTAAATGCTCCCTGGTAATGGAGACATTCTGTCCCTCCTCCACCACCACCACACGGTTACTTATGACCGTTGGCTGCCTCTGATGACTCTCCAGGTAGATTTTCACCAGCACTCCAATGTCCAGGTGCACCTCCCTCCTCCCTCTGTCCGGTTGCCTCTCATTGCTCTTCTCCCTCGTTTTCGCCGTCACGTTGAACCAGTCTGACAATTCCTGGCTGCTGCCATCGTGGTGGTATGCCAGGCGCCCCGTCACCAGATCCCACAGTGTGAATACTGAAATTGCATCTGCTTTTTTCACAGTGTCACAATCTTCATTGGCAAAGCAGAGGGCACCGCGTTTAGGGGGAAGGAAGACCTCAAACTTCACTTCTTGTGGTTCTCGGATGTCAAGGTTGCTGAAGACGCTGAGGTTTGCAGAGGTCATGGTCGTGATCCCACCTCGCTGGACCAAGAGGCCCGTGTTGTTATCCACTTGCAGGTAAGGATCCTGAGCCATCACCTGTAACAGCCAGTTACACAACAGAGACAACAAGTAATTACAGCAGCAGTAGCAACACACATCAATATTATCACAGACTTTTATTTTATTTTAAACTCTTAAATACTTAATATTCAACTACCAGCAAATCATTTGTAGAAGAAGTTATAATGAAGAATGAATGTTGATGCTTAAACTTTATTTTTCCAACTATGAAAACTGCTTGACTAGTTTTGTTATTGTCTTTGGCAGCTTTTATGATTTTCCTGCCTTCTCTTGATTGTATTTATCTTATAACAGTTGAAAATTAGCCACTTGGCTAATACTGTGTTGCTGATGGAGCTTTCACAGAAAACACATTAAGTGTGATGACATTATAATCACCTCCAGCAGTGTTGAAACATAATGTTTCCCATCGGAGACAAAAAGCACGAAACGCCCGGAACTCACTCCTCTGTGGACAAACAACACCTTTTTCTAGAGGAGGGGAAAGAAAAACATAAGCATGTTTAAATTTACAAATACATTTATTTTAAATAAATAAACAAATGCCATATGTCATCTGAAGAGTGCTAATATATGTGACTCAGTATTTTAGGGGGTTTGATCGTAGATCTACAGTAAAGAAATGTTTGAATTGTTCGGACATGAAGGGCAACAACAAACATCTAAATAGTAAAACAGCTCTATATACCTTTGCTCTAGTGACTCGAGTTATTCTACCACCTGGATGATGAGGAAAAGATAAATCATTGCTAACCTGCTCAAGGTCCCGCTGTGTAAACTCGTACAGTTTGTGACTGGGATTACTGGCCAGCACCAGCTCTCCCATGGGAATCCCCCTCCGCGTGTACACCAACCACTCGTCCTCGAAGTCCGAATCATCGTCCCTGTAGCGAAGGTCGTTCAATGTCACCAACCTCTGGCCATCACGGGCCACATGGAAAACTTTATCGATGACCCTGACAGGTCTCTGATCGTTGACGAGCTTCACAGAGATATTGAAGGTGTGTTCGCTCATGTTACGATCCTCCTTCTTGCTGACCAGTTTATGCTGTTTATAAACCAGGATTTGAAATGTGAAAGAATCCTGCTTGGTTTCGCTGTCATCATGAACGTACATGATCCTCTCCTCCATAATGTCCCGATTTGTGAAGATTGCGATGTTGTCGTTAATGGATGTTGAGTTGGAGAGATTGATCCTTCTGATCTGTCCATGCTTGGGGCTCACTGCGATGCTGTACTGGACTTCCCGGTTACTTGCCGTGTGAGTAAAGAGGATGTCTTTGGTGATGACTTTACTCCCTCCTTCCGGTATTGAAAGGCCTTCGTTTACAACAGTGAAGGCCGCTGACTCAGTTTTGATGTTGATCCTGAAGTCGTAACTTGTTGAGTTGGCGTGTGTTGAAAAAACCTGAAAGCTGAATGTGTCTCTCGTATCATCGAGGAGCCTGTTGAACAGCTCATACTTCAATAAACCATCAGTGATGTTCTTCTGGCTGAAGGTTGAGTTCTTTTGTAGAACGTTGTTGTCAAAAAACAGTCGACCTTTCTTCGGTACTGTAAGGAGTCTGAAGTAGAGGTTGTTCTCACTGAGTCTGACCCCCTTTGAAACCACATGGAGGTTTTCAGGAGTAATGACAGCCGACTGAACACCGCTGACCTCCATCTTGCTTCGTGTGACCTTAAAGTGGATCCAGCGTACCGTGATGGGAACAACAACCTCCTCGCTGGCCAGGGAACCGATGCTGATCTTACATTTAAAGTGATCAGTGATGTTGTTCTGGGTCTGAAGGCCACTGTACGAGCTGAGGTAACGGATCCGTTCTTTTTCTAGATGTTTTTGAGAGAACAAGGTTGTCGGTTTCCAGTCGCCACTTGAGTGCAACCGCTGGAGCTCACCATATCGTGGCGGCTCTATCACGTCATATCGGATTTCCACTGCTTGATCAGCTACATTAATTTGTACTGCAAGGTGACTGGTAGTGATGATGGAAGCCTCACATTGGTTCACCTCCAATCCTGTGTTATTCACCAGTTTGTGTTGGAGTGCCACCGCCATGATCCGCAAAACTACCGTGTTGCTTGACTGCAGAAAAGAGAGGAAACAAAGAGCAAATACAGAGAATACCTGAACACTTCTGCTGTTTTACTTCAGTTTAGGAAAGCTACTACATCTCTTACCTTCTCCCCGTCGCTGACCCTGAGTGGCAGCCTCGTGGTGGAGACCCCAGAGTGGACAAAGCTGATCTTGCCTTCCTCCAGATCATTTAATGAGAACATGTTAACGGCCCTGGAAAGACAAGTGTAACCCTGTTAACTTACATGTTCTGTTCCTGATTGAATGTCCTACACTTCAATGAGTGGTTGTAAGAAGATTTGTGAGCTATTGTAAAGCCTCACTAGCCAGAGCACCAACCTCTCTGGGTAATCCTCATGCTGAAGGTGTCCGGCCTCGGTATAGAGTTCGCCAAGGGAGCTGAACATCAGCCCTTCAGAACTGCTGTCAGGGTCTGACACTCTCAGCACATCTGTGGTCAACTGTGGACATTGACGATGAATTGGTATTTTCATTTTCTTATGCTTCATTAGCACAAATATGTACAGTATATATTCCAGGCATTCTGCTGTGCTTACCTGTCGTTTGGACTTCTCCAGCAGAGTAAAAATATTTCCCTCTGGGAGGCTGAGCACAGGTGCATCATTAACAGGACTGATGCTAATGTCAAACTGGTGCAGCCGTTTGCCCTTCAGAAAAACAGGAACCTCCTTCTTGCTGGAGAAGGTTGAGAACATGAAGAAGTCATTCTGGTCCTCTGAACCACTGTGAACATACATCACACGCCCCTGCCACAGGTCGAGCATACTGAAGGTCCTGTCCTGCTCCTCGGTTCCTATTGTTATCGTCCTCTCTTGACCCACCTCTTCTAGCGTCCCATCGGGGTCTGGGCTGAGGTCGAGCCGGAGCTGACCGTGAACAGGCTGCTCCTCAATACGGAAAAGCAACTGGGAAGGATGGATGCCCAATTTACGAAAATTCAGATTCACCTGAAAAGGGGAGAAAATAGAAACAGATTTATATGACAATTAGCTCCATCTTATTTTTTAAATAATGTTGACGAAAACTAAAAGCAAGAACTGCAGGAGACAACAAATCCTACCTTTATGTGTTTGGGCTCCAGCGGTGCTCTGCCTCCCTCTGCTACCTCTAGTTTTCTCAGCAACAAAAAGTTAGGGGTCCTCTTATTGTTGGTCATTGGTTGTGAGGTTGTAATAACCAACTCAGGACGATGTGTTGGGCTGGTGGTCGTCATCATCTCAAGGTCTTGTCTCATCCCACAGCCCACAGTGATGTCCTTGGTGATGGCGGAATGAGGGAGGCCCGTTCTTTGAGTGTTCACCCTAATATCTCGGAGACAGCCTTTAAAAGACGAGGCAGAGAGCAACCCAGCTTGCCCCGCCTCTTCCCATGTTTCTTTGTCCAAGCCTCCGAGGAAAAGTGGTCCTTTGAGCTGGATGACTTGGAGCTCTGGACTCAGGTTACCCTTGATTAACTCGTTGTCTACCTTTAGCTCAAGGCTGTTGGGTAGCAGGTGCAGCTGGATGGGGTACCAAGTGTGGTTAGTATGGACATGTGTTAGAGAACGCAGCTCAGTTTTACTCCCCTCTCCATTTCCTATTGTCGCCACCAGGTTACCATCTAGGATCTCTATAGCAACAAACCCACCCTGGTTGTTGGAGCTGTACAGGACTATGCCATCTTGTTCTCTTGCAGAGGGGTGAAGTTCACATTCAAACACACCTTCCTGTGGTACATCCCACGGTGGGAGTGACATGAAGGCTTTGGAGCTGAAAAAACTGACAGGATCTTCTTCTGTCGCAGAAAACTGCAGATTACAGCCTAGAGATACCTCGTGGACATTTTTGTACCCAGAATACCGTCTTAAACTGGACAGCAGGTTATGTTTGTTGAACACCACTTCATCCACGCAACCTCTAAACCCAGAGGAAATGTTGAGAATGTAGGGGTGGTTCAGACCAGCTGCTCCCCCAACAAAAAGTCCATCCTCCACACTGAGCTCCAGGTCCGGTCCTGGCATATGGAGGCTGGTGTGAGAGTTGCTGTCCACGGTCATGGTGACATTATGCCGGTTATGGTTCAGAACCATAGAGTGCCAACCCAGGTCATTAAGGTGAATGTCTATTTCTGAACGCAGTAAACGCTCACCTGAGCCCAGGTCTAGACGAACCTAAGGGACGAAGGGGGAGGTGGGCAGGGAAGGATAAAACACATGAAGTAGAATATGATTTTAATTTCTATTTCTTTGCACAAGGACAAAGTAGAATTTGTCGGAAAAAAAGGTGGCCAGAAAAGTAAAACACAGATGTCATATATTTGTGTGTAAGTATATATTAAAGAAATATTCCATTAAGAAAGTATAAACAAACTATCTAATGTGTAGCTGCTTTGCCTTATAGGTTGAGCTTTCATTAAACTTCTGTGGTCTTCTCTCTTAACATGGTCATGAAGAAACTTGTTCTGAAATGAAGCCAGTGCCAAAGGATTTTTTTTTTTTTCCCCTCTGCCAGCAATCTGACACCAAGCTGCTTGCGCTCAGTCTTCTCTCCTCAGGATAGTAAAAGCCAATATATATGAGCAAAAACGGCCCAAGGGACAAATACTTTTCTCTTGGTTTAAAGGTGCAAGGCATCGTTATGTAAGGGGCCTCGAGACAGTTTTCACTTTGACTAATCTGCCTATGACTAAAATCCAGATGTTTTTTTCCCTTATATATCCTATGTGTGTGCTTTAAATTGAAATTAAACAAATGAATGGTTCCTAGCAAATACAGTTTGCTTCAATAACCTACCTGCAGAAAACCAGAGATCAGTTCCAGCAGCAAGAAGTCTCTGTGACCTGCTGCCAAAAAAAGCAGCCCTGCTTGACTGGAGGTTCGAAATCGGACATGGAGAGAGTTCTGAACAGATGCCTCCGCAGTTCGCAGGCGGATGTAGCCGTCACCGTAGAATGACACTGTAACAGTTAAAAAGGAGACAGGTGAGAATCTGAGGCCAAAGTTGTGACCAGATCGAGCCCTTTGTGGAGATTATTTGTCTATAAGGCCCACGTATTCCATGCTGACATATTTTAATCCTAAAAGAGTATTTACATTAAGCTTGATCTATATATACCTCATATAATAGTCAAACTAACATTTAGTAAACAAACACCAAAGCAAAGACTGTTCTGTTAATCTGTACTGACTGTTCTGTCAATGTGGAGTCTACTCTGCACTTAAACCTACTATCTGAATTCAATTAATGGCTGCTAATGTACTGTGAAGTGGGTCATCCTGAAACGTTCGGATGACGCTGACTGAACTTTTCTTTCGTTCAACCAGATGCTCTGAAAGTGCAACATCTTTATTTGGCAGCTGTCACAGATCATGTAGCTAACTTAAGCTATGGTACAAATATAAACTAAAAGGAGTTTCATTAATAACATATATTATATCTTATATGCCAGATAATTTAACTGTAAAGCTAATTTCAACTTGTTCCGCGTTCCATTCCACCTCAGAGCTCGGCCCCTGGGAAAGATGTCACACCCAAATAACCCAAGTTGATAGCGTACCAGTTTCACAGGAATCAGTAATCCTGAATTAAGTGCAACAGTGCAGGCGAGAAAGTATATTAGCGTGAGTTAACTTTATATAATCTTCCAGAGTGAGCTGAGGTCTCACTCTTGCAATATTTCTAAAAGTGAATGAATGGAGAACTTGAGGTGGTTTCTATATTTAAAATCCAGATGGTCGATGGCTAAAATGTTTAAAGATTTAATTGTACCAACTTTAAACCTTTAGAAACTCTGCTTGGGAAATACACTCCCAGCTAAAATTCAGATTTATAATGAGGGTTATTATTATGATGTGTGTAAAGACTGGTTCCAAACAGAAGTCCTCGGTCAGCAGGCTGGCCCAGTGTGCAGCTCTGCATTAAAGCCTATAAGCCTGTGTCCCATGTCTAACCCATGTCTGCCCATCAATCTCTAATCTGCCTCTATGATACGAGTGAACGCTGGATTATTAATAATCTTCCTACAGTCACAGACGCTGGTGAAGCCATGTCTCATGAACAGGTGTAAGGATTACAGACGTGGAGGCAACACAGACTGTGAATAAAGAATTGTCCTGTACAGATGGTATTAAATGCTCATATTTTATATTTATGAGGCATTTGTCTATTATCTTAGGACACACATGAAAAACCTTAATGTT